>NC_134694.1:44296499-44645249 GCF_050947455.1 Rhinoderma darwinii | reverse complement strand
AATTCTAGTTAAATTTATGGAAGTGTAATATTTTTCAGGATCTGGTAAGCTGATCCCACCACTGGTCTTGTGTCGAGCTAAAATATCCCTAGAAATTACAGCTTTTCTTACCTCTCCAGATGAACTTGGAAAATAACTTCTTAATGGCTGTAAAGCTCTAGTTAGTGGAATGGGTAAGGACCGCATAAGGTAGGTCAATTTAGGCAGCAAAAAAATACATTACTATATTTTTCCATCCAAACCTAGAAAGGTAAGGAATGTCAAAGCATCTCAACAGATCCGGAAGAGAGGCAAAAAAGCAGGCATAGTTCAGGGCAAACAAGTGACTCATGTTATTAATCTTGATACCCAGAAAGGTACTGTGAGGAGAAGACCAATTATAAGCAGAATTTTCTGCTGGTATATTCCTGCGAGAGTTAGTCAAGGAGAACCCCAAAGCATGGGATTTAGTCATATATATTTTAACCGCTTCCCGACCGCCCACTGTATATTCACGTCGGCACTTGCTGGGCTCTGTGCAGCGCCAACGTGAATCCATGGTGGGTGTTAAAAGCGTGATCCGGGTGTCTCAGTAGTGCTGACACCCGGATCGCGCTGTTATCACCTGCCTCTGGTCCCGGAGATATGATAGGGACCTGATTAGTTCAGGTCCCGGTCATGTGATCGCAGGGAATGTGTGTTGTAGCAACGAACTGCAAAGTTTGTTGCTATAACAAACTGGAAAGTTTGTTGCTACAACAAACTTTCCCGGGGACCGATTGCAGGTGCTGCAGTCGGTTATAAGGAAGAACCGGGGGCCATATATCAGCCCCCGGGTCTGCCATGCACGACAGCCTATAAGAACCAGCCGGATGCTGGTCTCATAAGCTTCCTGTCAGTGTGACTCTCAGCGTCACACTGACAGTTTATAATTCGTTACACTACCTAGGTAGTGTAATGTATTATAGCAGCGATCAGTGCTGCCAGGCTTCAAGTAAAACAAGTAAAAAATAAAGTAATAAAAATGTTTTATAAAAGTGTAAAAACAAGTTATTATAAGTTACAAAAACAAAAAATGCTTTTTTCCTATAAGTCTTTTATTATAGGAAAAAAATGAAAATGTTAAAAAAAAAGTACCGTATTTTCCGGACTATAAGGCGCACATAAAATGTTGAGAATTTCTCAGAAATAGAAAGTGCGCCTTATAATCCGGTGCGCCTTATATATGAACCCGACAGTAAAGAGAGGGGTTCATACAGGATCCTTTACCTCTATCGTGGGCGGCAGGGGTCGGCGGCGGCATACCACAGCACACACCATGCTCCTCCCCCCCGTGCGCCTATGAATTTATTCTTCACTTGGGTTTTTACAGTATCCATAAATGGATTGAGCATTACGGCCACCGTAATCAGGAGCCACACTGAGTGATACTTACAGCTCTGTAGGATCCTTGCAATATATCTTTGCTTTAGCGTTAACTATACCCACTACCCCAAAAAATGCCTCCTGTTAAGAGACATGCTTATGATGCAGGTTTCAAGCTTAAAGCTATAAGTTATGCAGTAGAGCATGGAAATAGGGCAGCTGCAAGAGAATTCAACATTAATGAATCCATGGTGCGTAAGTGGAGAAAACAAGAAGATGACCTCCGCCAAGTAAAGAAGACCAAACTGAGTTTCCGAGGAAACAAAGCAAGGTGGCCACAGTTGGAGGACAAAATAGAACAGTGGGTTATGGAACAGAGAAACGCATGTAGAAGCGTCTCCACTGTCTCTATTAGACTCAAAGCCACTGCTTTAGCACGTGACATGGAGATCAAGGACTTTCGAGGAGGTCCTTCATGGTGCTTTCGTTTCATGCAAAGGCGTCATCTCTCCATTCGCACCAGAACTACTGTGTGCCAGCAATTACCAAAGGATTATGAAGAGAAGCTGGCCATTTTCCGCACCTACTGCATAACCAAGATAAATGAAAAGAATATCCAGCCAGAACACATTATTAACATGGATGAGGTTCCCCTCACTTTCGATATCCCCGTAAACCGTACTGTTGAGAAAACAGGGACCAGTACGATATCTATACGTACCACAGGAAATGAGAAGTCATCTTTCACTGTAGTTCTCGCTTGTCAGGCTAATGGCCAGAAACTACCACCCATGGTAATTTTCAAGAGGAAGACTTTGCCTAAAGAAAATTTTCCTGCTGGTGTCATCATTAAGGCTAACCCAAAGGGCTGGATGGATGAGGAGAAGATGAGTGAGTGGCTGAGGGAGGTCTACGTCAAGAGACCGGGTGGCTTTTTTCACAAATCCCCATCCCTATTGGTCTGTGACTCGATGCGCGCCCACTTGACCGATACTGTCAAAGCCCAAGTGAAGAAAACTAATTCGGAGCTTGCTGTCATCCCTGGTGGATTAACCAAAGAGCTCCAGCCGCTAGATATCAGCATCAACAGGTCATTTAAAGTTAAATTGCGAGCTGCATGGGAGCATTGGATGACAGAAGGTGACCACACATTCACCAAAACAGGGAGGCAACGCCGTGCGAGTTATGCCACTATGTGCCAGTGGATCGTGGATGCCTGGAAGAATGTATCAGTCTCCAGTGTCATCCGAGCTTTCAGGAAGGCTGGAATCACCACTGAAGAGCCTAGCAGCAGCAACGAAACCGACTCGGATAATGAAGAGGAGGACCCCATGCTTGATGCCGAAATCGCCCAACTGTTCAACTCCGACACTGAAGATGACGGATTTGATGGATTTCTGGTGGAGGAATGAACTGAAAAAGTACGGTAAGGGTATGTGCACACACACTAATTACGTCCGTAATTGACGGACGTATTTCGGCCGCAAGTCCCGGACCGAACACAGTGCAAGGAGCCGGGCTCCTAGCATCATACTTATGTACGACGCTAGGAGTCCCTGCCTTGCTGCAGGACAACTGTCCCGTAGTATAATCATGTTTACAGTACGGGACAGTTGTCCTGCAGCGAGGCAGGGACTCCTAGCGTCGTACATAAGTATGATGCTAGGAGCCCGGCTCCTTGCACTGTTCGGTCCGGGACTTGCGGCCGAAATACGTCCGTCAATTACGGACGTAATTAGTGTGTGTGCACATACCCTTAACGTTTTGATTTGCAATTACAGCTGAACCAGTTGCAAGTTATTGTTAAAAAGTGTAATAAATTTTGACTTGCAGTCTGAGCAATGGTTTATTTAACGGTAATGTGCTGCGCCTTATAATCCAGTGCGCCTTATATATGAAACATGATTGCTTACAAGGCGCTCATAGAAAGTGCGCCTTATAATCCGGTGCGCCTTATAGTCCGGAAAATACGGTACACATATTTGGTATCACCGCGTTCGTAACGACCAAAACTATAAAATTATTTTTCCCGCACGGTGAACAGCGCAAAAAAAATAATAAAGAAACTGTCAGAGTCACTATTTTTTGGTCATCAACCTTCCCAAAATATAGAATGAAAAGTAATCAAAAAGTCGCATGTACCCTAAAATAGTACCAATAAAAACGACAACCCGTCCAACAAAAAAACAAGCCCTTACACCGCTGTTTTGACTGAAAAATAAAAAAAAGTTATGGCTCTCAGAATATGGTGACACAAAAAATAAATAATTTTATCGAAAAGTGATTTTATTGCGCAATCGCCACAAAACATAAAAAACCTATATACATATGGTATCGCCGTAATCATACCGACCCGCAGAATAAGGTAAAATGTCATTTATAGCGAACCATGAAAACTGTAAAAAATAAAATACAAGAAACATTGTCAGAATTTATGTTTCTTTGTCACTTTGCTTGCCAAAAAAATGTAATAAAAAGCGATTAAAAAAATAATCACATGTACCCTAAAATGGTACCAATGAAAAGTACAAATTCTCCCGCCACAAATAAGTCCTCACACAGCTCCGTTGGAGAAAAAATAAAAAAATTCTGGCTCTCAGAATATGGCGATGCAAAATGTGCAGTGTGTTCCAAAAGCGGATAAGATCGGGCGCCATTTATCAGTGCGACACCGGCCACATATCTGCGAATTATTATTTATTTACCCCATTATTATACCCTCTTATTATGCCTGGATGTACTCTGCCCAGTTTACACATACCCCCACTTTATAAATTGAAATACCAGCAAAACCCCAAACAGAACAGTTACCAAGCAAAATCTGCGCTCCAAAAGCCAAATGGCGTTCCCTCCCTTCTGAACCCCACAGCGTGCCCAAGCACCAGCTTACGTCCACATATATGATATTTTTTATCCGGGAGAACCCGCTCAACATTGTATGAGGTATTTGTCTTCAGTGGCACAAACTGGGCACAATATACTGTGCATTAAAATGGCATATCAGTGGAAAATTTAAATTTTCAATTTGCACCATCCGCTGCGCATTAACGCCTTCGCGCAACCCGACTTAATAGCATGTCGTGGTGCGAGGGGTTATATATGGAGCGGGCTCACGCGCTGCGCCCGCTCCATATTCTGCAGGTGTCAGCTGTGTATTACAGCTGACACCCGGGACTAATGGACAGGAACAGCGATCGCGCTGTTACAGGAGCCTGTAAAATGACATTATACTGCAATACATTAGTATTGCAGTGTATTGTACCAGCGACCTAATGATCGCTCGTTCCAGTCTGCTAAAGGGACTTTTGGGAGGTTTCCACTGTTTTGATACCTCAGGGGCTTTGCAAATGCGACATGACACCCGAAAACCATTCCAGCTAAATTTGAGCTCCAAAAGCCAAATATTGTTCCTTCCCTTCGGAGTCCTGCCGTGGGTCCAAACAGCAGTTTATTACCACATATGGCGTATTGCTGTAATCAGGACAAATTGCTTTACAAATTTTGGGGTGATTTTTCTCCTTTATTCATTGTAAAAATTAAACATTTCTATGTTTTTTCAGATTTTCATTTTCACGGCCTAATTCCACTAAATTCAGCAAAAAAACTGTGGGGTCAAAATGCTAACTATACCCCTAGAAAAACTCCTTGACGGGTGTAGTCTTCAAAATGGGGTCAGTTTTTGGGGGATTCCACTGTTTTGCTCCCTCCAGGGCGTTGCAAACGCGACATGGCACTGAAAACCAATCCAGCAAAATCTGCGCTTCAAAATCCAAATGGCGCTCCTTCCCTTCTGAGCTCTGCCGTGGGTCCAAACCGCAGCTTAGTACCACATATGGGGTATTGGCGTAATCGGGAGAAGTAGCTTTACAAGTTTTGGGGTGCTTTTTAATCTTTATTCCTTGCAAATATCATTTTTTTAATATTTTTTCAGAAAAAAAGTAGATTTCCACTTTCACAGACAAACTCCAATAAATATAGCAAAAGACCTGTGGGGTCAAGATGCTAACTATACCCCTAGATAAATTCCTTGACGTGTGTAGTTTCCAAACCCGTCTCACTTTTGGGGGATTTCCACTGTTTTGGCACCACAAGACCTCTTCAAACCTGACATGGTGCCTAAAATAGATTCTAAAAAAAAGGAGATCCAAAATCCTCTAGGTGCTCCTTTGGTTCTGAGGCCGGTGCTTCAGTCCATTATCACACTACAGCCACATGTGGGATATTTCTAAAAACTACAGAATCTGGGCAATAAATATTGAGTTGCATTTCTCGGGTAAAACCTTCTGTGTTACAGAAAAAAATGTATTACAAATGAATTTCTGCAAAAAAAATAAAATTTGTAAACTTCACCTCTACTTTGCTTTAATTCCTGTGAAGCGCCTAAAGGGTTAAGAAACTTTCTGAATGCTGTTTTGAATACTTTGAGGGGTGCAGTTTTTAATATGGGGTGATTTATGGGGTCTATCTAGTACATAAGGCCCTCAAAGCCACTTCAGAACTGAACTGGTCCCTGTAAAAATAGCCTTTTGAAATTTTCTTGAAAATGTCAGAAATTTCTGCTAAAGTTCTAAGCCGTGTAACGTCCTACAAAAATAAAATAATGTTCAAAAAACAATGCAAAAATAAAGTAGACATATGGAATATGTAAAATAGTAACTATTTTGTGTGGTATTACTATCGGTTTTACAAGCAGATACATTTAAAATGAGAAAAATAATAATTTTTGCAAATTTTCTCTAAATGTTGGTGTTTTTCACAAATAAGCAATGAATTTATTGACCAAATTTTTCCACTAACATAAAGTACAATATGTCACGAGAAAATCTCAGAATCGCTTGGATAGGCAAAAGCATTCCAGAGTTATTAACACATAAATTGACACGTCAGATTTGAGAAAATGGGGCTGGTCATAAAGGCCAAAATGAGCTCGGTCTTGAAAGGGTTAGAATTGTAAAAAGCGCTGAAGGAGTCTAAAACTTGCTGAATTTTAGGAAAAGCAATCTCTGGGTTTGTCACCACCATTAACAAATCATCTGCGTATGCAGCTACTTTATGTTCTCTAGTACCTAATGTTAATCCCACAATGCTAGTTTCCAATCTAATCGTTTGCATAAGCGTCTCCATTACAGTCAGAAGCAACAGAGGGGACACTGGGCATCCCTGACGTGTGCCATTGCGTATCTCAAAGGAGCTAGACAGATTCACGTTAACCGCTACTGAGGCAGACTGGGGGTCATTCATAGAGAATACTGCTTTAACCCCTTCCCCCTGCATGCATTCCGGGCTTTAATGACCAAAGCAAAATTAGCAGTTTCACTAGGTCTTTATTTAATTGGTTATAACGTTGTAGGAATCGAATGTATCCCTACACATTTGGTATGGTTTTTCTTCAGCAGAAACAGGGCTTTCTTTTGGTGGTATATACTATAGGTTTTCTTTTTTTTTTTTCTTTTTTTAATTTCTCAAAATTTTACAAAAATGCAAAATAATTTGTACAAAAAAAAAAGTTTTCTTCAATTTGTTGTGTAACAGTATTTAAATAATGTTTTTACTTTTGCATGCCCCTAGATTTATTTCTGAATTTGTTCTGATTGCTTGGATACCAAATATGTTGGTGTATTATCTCACGGGCATTTGGTAAGGTCTCAAACTAAAGGTGTCCATTTTGGCCTAAGGCCTCATTTACACGAGCGTGTGCGTTTTGCACACGCAAAAAACGCCACGTTTTGCGTGCGCAAAAGGGACTTAACAGCTCCGTGTGTCATCAGCGTATGATGCGCGGAGTTGTGATTTTCGCGCAGCCGCCATCATTATGACACTCCGTTTGGATGTTTGTAAACAGAAAAGCACGTGGTCAAAAACTGCCTCGCAAAAAGGTTCGTCTGGTCCACAATTCATTTTGCTTTTAAGCTCATCCGTAAAAAAAAAATATGAAACAAATTGTGTGGTGTCAATGTTTATGCCCAGAGCTGACATAAATTGGGGCACCTGAGGGATAAAGTTTGCTGCAGGATCCCACAAAATTGGCGGTACTATGGGATTACTAGTTCCTGCAGTTGCGCCTGTGGCTTTGGTAACAGTGGCATCTTCCATAGGGGGAGTTGTTGCAGAAGAGTCCGAAGCAGTACTTGTAGTTTCATCATAGAATATTTCCGCTTCTGAAGCGGTTCCTGTGTCACTGCCTGAATCAGGGCACAAAATAGCTTAAGCTTGCACTCCATTCTAATATGTTTCCTCTCTAATAACAGTTTTTTGTAACTAAATTTTTTTTTACTAATGGCCGCCGTGAAAAGGCTTATCGGCGGTCATTAAAGGAACAGTGTCACCAAAAAAATTTTTTTAATATCAATTTGAGGTTAGTGTTTTATTAAAAACGTTTGTATTAATTTGTGTGTTACTTTTTTTTATTTTTACACTTTTTCTTCCCTATGGGGGCTGCCATTTTTTTTTCCATTTCTGTATGTGTCGATTAACGACACATACAGACATGGAATACGGCAGCTCCAGTCCATAGGAGTCAATGAACGGGACCCGTCCCATTGACTTTGCACTATGGCTCTGTCCTGCGCAGACGCAGGTCAGAGTTAGACAGAGCAGAGCAGCTGTTTGCAGGGAGAGAGCAGGCGCCATCTTGAAGACCAGCTGCACTGCAGGTAAGATGTGTGTCTCTGCATGTCCCACTCTCTACCTCACAGACCCCCGCTCTCGTGACCCCCGACGGGCCCCGCCACCTGACGCCCCCCCTCCCCCGACGCCCCCCCCCTCCTCCCTCCCTTGTGTGAAGGACACACAATGAAACTGTACTGGGAAGGACCTGAACGGTAAATCTCTCTAGTTGTCCTGAGACTGTTTGGGGATGTGAATAATGAACCTCTCAGTCTCAGCACAATTAGAGATATTTACCGTTCAGGGGTCTGGGAAAGCTGGGTGACCACCATTACCGCTCCTACTGGAGTGTGATATTCATTAGTCACATCCCCAAACACACTCCACTAGGAGGGGTAATGGTGGTCACCCAGCTTTCCCAGACCCCTGAATGATAAATCTCTCTAGTTGTGCTGAGACTGAGAGGTTCGTTAGTCACATCCCCAAACAGTCTCAGGACAACTAGAGAAATTTACCGTTCAGGGGTCTGGGAAAGCTGGGTGACCACCATTACCCCTACTACTGGAGTGTGAGAGGTTCATTAGTCACATCCCTAAACACTCCAGTATGAGGGGTAATGGTGGTCATCCAGCTTTCCCAGATGCAGATACAACCAGGAAAGGGCTGGATGGACGGGCTGAGGGTGTACAGGGTTTTTGGTGACCCCCTCTGTCATGTGATCGGACCTAGGTTACCGGTTCATCAGACCGGGTTCATGTGACTATAACTCTGTCCATAACAAGAGACCGTGCACTCAGGACAAGCCCTGCCCTCATGCCATAGTTGTGTGGTTCTGTCTGCGGTGATGGCGGTGGGTGGCTGTGACACCCGCCTCCCCCGTCGGGTCATCTCAGGACAGAAGGGGTGTCCGGATTGGAGACACAGCGCCGCACCTGTCCTCAGGTTGTGTCTGGTATTGCAGTTCACCTCCATTGAAGTGAATAGGACAGAGCTGTAATACCACACACGACCTGAGGACAGGTGCGGCGCCATGTTTTCCTGGACGACCCCCTTTAAGACTTT
This sequence comes from Rhinoderma darwinii, assembly GCF_050947455.1. Taxonomy (NCBI): domain Eukaryota; kingdom Metazoa; phylum Chordata; class Amphibia; order Anura; family Rhinodermatidae; genus Rhinoderma; species Rhinoderma darwinii. The sequence continues at coordinate 44,636,237 of NC_134694.1, read as the reverse complement.
TCCCGTGTGTGTGGCAGAGTGGAGTGTGCACGGGCGCCGCTGATACTTCATAGCCGCATATCAGCTGTTTTGAAGAATCAGCGGCGAGAACACACACACACAAAATCAAGTGTAATCAAGCGTTTTTTTCTGTGTTTTTTTTTGCACGTAAAATGTGCAAAAAAAAAAAAAAAACATGTCAAATACACGGCGTGTGAACCGGTCAACTTAAAAGTCATTCACTTCACTTTCATCATTCTAAGGCTGGGTTCACACGACCTATTTTCAGGCGTAAACGAGGCGTTTTACGCCTCGATTTACGCCTGAAAAGACGGCTCCAATACGTCGGCAAACATCTGGCCATTCATTTGAATGGGTTTGCCGACGTACTGAGCCGACGACATGTAATTTTACGCGTCGCTGTCAAAAGACGATACGCACAATAACAGCCTCGGCAAAGAAGTGCAGGACACTTATATACATTATATACGTAATTTGAGCCGTTTTTCATTGAATTCAATGAAGAACAGCTCCAAATTACGGTCGTAATTGACGCCTCGCAAAACGCGAGTACGAGCAATTACGTCTGAAATGCAGGAGCTGTTTTCTCCTGAAAACAGCTCCGTCATTTCAGACGTAAATGCAGTTAGCGTGTGCACATACCCTAAGGGTATGTTCACACACAATGTTTTCAGCTGAAAAATCGGAAGCAGAACGCCTACAAGCATCTGCCCATTGGTTTCAATGGGAAATATGGCGTTCTGTTCCGACAGGGCGTTTTTTACGTGGTAAAAAAGACGCCCGACCAAAATGAAGTGCACATCACTTCTTGGGACGTTTTTGGAGCCGTTTTTCATTGACTTTATAGAAAAACAGCTCCAAAAACGGCCGTTAAAAAACGCGAGTTTGATTAAAAAATGGCTGAAAATCAGGATCGGTTTTCCCTTTGTTTAGTAAGCGTGTGAACATACACTTAGCCTTTTGGTGTGTCCTAGAACTTCTTCGAGCTGCAGAATCACACCAATATGGCTGCCAGACACTGCTTAGCAATTTGAAGACACCTTTACCTGGCTTGTGAGAGGGAGGGTGAGGTTCCCTCCCACATTTACAGCAGCTGTGAGTCAAGTTGCTTTGCCTTATTCACCTTGCTGTAATTCTGGGAACTGCTCCCCCTGGTGGCCAACATTGGAAAACATGTCAAATTATAATTTCATTTTTAGTACTTTCCACCATACGGAAAAAAATAAAAAATACAGCAAAAACCGTAAAAAATATAATAGAAATAAGTAACGACACTTAAAAAAAAAAAAGGTTTAATTTGCGACACATTCCCTTTAAGGGGTCGGGGAAATGGAAAGCAGATAAAATAAGATGGAGTTATACGAGACAGGTTCTATTAAATGCCTTCTCGGTTTTGGTGCTGAGGAGGGGTAAAGGGAACAGATTTTTCTGTGAATGGTGTAAAATGTGAAGGACTCTAACTGAACCATTTTTACCCTCTCTATTTTTAACCTGTTCCCGACATTTGCCGTATGGATGACATGGAAAGCTAGTGCTTCCCGCATTTTGCCGTATCCATACGACAAATGCATGGCACCGGCTCAGAAGCGGAGTCAGTGCGATCATCGCTGGATGTCAGCGGTGTAACACAGCTGACATACGGCTGTAATGGTGGGGACCGAAATCAGCTTTGATCGCCGCCATTAACCCCTTAAATGCAATGGTCTCAGTGATCACTGCATTTAAGGTGTTTGCAGTTCATCGGCACCCCAGAAATGAAATTGCCATGGTTCCGGTGGCTGCAATGGCAATCAGAGGCCTAATACGGACCTCCCGGTCTGCCTAGAATGGAAGTTCAGTGCCCACCCGGAGGTGGGGCCTAAAAGGCTTACGTAGCTGGCAGCAAGATGGCGCCGGCTCAGGAGCTGTGTTACATCTGACATCCACCTCTAACGGCAGGAACCGGAGCTAGCTCCGATCCGTGTCATTAACCCCTTAGAAGCCGCAATCGAAAGCGATCGCTGCATCTTAGAGGTTGCTAGCAGATCGGCAGCCCTGCCATGCAATCAGGGCTGCCAACTGATGCTATGGCAGCAGGACGCCTAACAATGGCCTCCTGCTTTGCCATTACAGGAGTAGATTAGGCCCCGCCAGGAGGCAAAGCCTAATCGGCTTGCTGTCAGTGAATGACTGACAGATCTAATATATTGCACTACACAAGTAGTGCAATGTATTAGAAAAAAAAAAAACAACAGACAGTTGGACTTTCCAGTCCCCTAGTGGGACTTAAAAATAAAAAAAAAAGTATAAAACAAGTGTAAAAAAAATTGTGAAAAAAAAACCGTTGTAAAACATATAATAAAAAAGTAACAAAATAGACCACAATTGCCCTTTTCCATTATCAAGTCCTTTATCATTGAAAATAAACCATACATATTTGGTATCGCCGTTACCATAACAGCCTGAACTATAAAAATACGCGGTGAACGCTGTAAAGAAACAAAACATAAAAAAACTCAACCAGGATTTATGTTAGTTGGTCACTTTGCCCTACAAATATTGGAATAAAAAGTGAACAAGTATCCAAAAATGGTACCAATAAAACCGATAGCTCGTCTTGCAAAAAACAAGCCCTCATACAGCGGTCGACCAAACAATTAAAATGTTATGGTTCTCACAACTTGGCGACAGAAAAAATACATTCCTTTTCAAAAGTAATTTTATTGTGCAAAAAGTTGTAAAACATATAAAAGTGCTATAAATTTGGTATCAGCGGAATCGGACCTACCCGCAGAATAAACGCAACATGTAATTTACAACGCATGGTGACCGCTGTATAAATAAAAATTAACAAAACTATGCCAGAATTGCAGTTTTTTGATCATCTGGCCTCCCAAAAAATAGGATAAGTGATCAAAAAGTCCAATGTACCCCAAAATTATATGAATAAATACTCGTCCCGCAAAAAAAAAAAAAAAAAAGTCCTCAAAGTCTATCAAAAAATAAAATTAGTTAAGGCTTCCATAAACTAGGAAAGAGAAAATATGCAACCGTGCAGGCCCGAGGGGAACATTTCTTCTGTTTCAAGAGGCGAATTATCAAGGCCCTAAAATTATGGAACCAGGAACAGTAGGGCCCAAACATATTTGCTGGAAGCGAGGGTGCCCGTATTATACCAGGAAAACACTTTCCCAGCAAAATTCACAAAACTGCAAAGGTGCGGAGTGTGAACCAAAAGTTGGATAAGAACCGACACCACTTATCAGTGCGACACTGGCCTGTGCAGAAAGGAATGCTTCACAGCATATCTATGTATTATTTTATGTTTTTTTTTTTACCCCATTATTAGACCACCTGACTATGCCCCTGATATACTTAGCCCATCTTACATACAGTGAAGGAAATAAGTATTTGATCCCTTGCTGATTTTGTAAGTTTGCCCACTGTCAAAGACATGAACAGTCTAGAATTTTTAGGCTAGGTTAATTTTACCAGTGAGAGATAGATTATATATTTAAAAAAAACAGAAAATCACATTGTCAAAATTATATCGATTTATTTGCATTGTGCACAGAGAAATAAGTATTTGATCCCCTACCAACCATTAAGAGTTCAGCCTCCTCCAGACCAGTTACACGCTCCAAATCAACTTGGTGCCTGCATTAAAGACAGCTGTCTTACATGGTCACCCGTATAAAAGACTCCTGTCCACAGACTCAATTAATCAGTCTGACTCTAACCTCTACAACATGGGCAAGACCAAAGAGCTTTCTAAGGATGTTAGGGACAAGATCATAGACCTGCACAAGGCTGGAATGGGCTACAAAACCATAAGTAAGACACTGGGTGAGAAGGAGACAACTGTTGGTGCAATAGTAAGAAAATGGAAGACATACAAAATGACTGTCAATCAACATCGATCTGGGGCTCCATGCAAAATCTCACCTCGTGGGGTATCCTTGATCCTGAGGAAGGTGAGAGCTCAGCCGAAAACTACACGGGGGGAACTTGTTAATGATCTCAAGGTAGCTGGGACCACAGTCACCAAGAAAACCATTGGTAACACATTACGCAGTAATGGATTAAAATCCTGCAGTGCCCGCAAGGTCCCCCTGCTCAAGAAGGCACATGTACAGGCCCGTCTGAAGTTTGCAAATGAACATCTGGATGATTCTGAGAGTGATTGGGAGAAGGTGCTGTGGTCAGATGAGACTAAAATTTAGCTCTTTGGCATTCACTCTACTCGCCGTGTTTGGAGGAAGAGAAATGCTGCTTATGACCCAAAGAACACTGTCCCCACCGTCAAGCATGGAGATGGAAACATTATGTTTTGGGGGTGTTTCTCTGCTAAGGGCACAGGACTACTTCACCGCATCAATGGGAGAATGGATGGAGCCATGTACCGTCAAATCCTGAGTGACAACCTCCTTCCCTCCACCAGGACATTAAAAATGGCTCGTGGCTGGGTCTTCCAGCACGACAATGACCAGAAACATACAGCCAAGGCAACAAAGGAGTGGCTCAAAAAGAAGCACATTAATGTCATGGAGTGGCCTAGCCAGTCTCCAGACCTTAATCCCATCGAAAACTTATGGAGGGAGCTGAAGATCCGAGTTGCCATGCGACAGCCTCGAAATCTTAATGATTTACAGATGATCTGCAAAGAGGAGTGTGCCAAAATTCCATCTAACATGTGTGCAAACCTCATCATCAACTACAAAAAACGTCTGACTGATGTGCTTGCCAACAAGGTTTTTACCACCAAGTATTAAGTCTTGCTTGCCAAAGGGATCAAATACTTATTTCTCTGTGCACAATGCAAATAAATATATATAATTTTGACAATGTGATTTTCTTTTTTTTTTTTTTATATAATCTATCTGTTAGGGATCTGCCAGGTACTACGTCTAGGTATACTCCTGGGATTAATCAATCCACACCTGAGGCCAGACCTGTTAGACTGACACCATCTCCCACCAACCAGGGTGGCAGGCTCAGGAGTGGGAGAGCCTATCGCAGCCTGGTCAGTCGGAGTTAGCTCCGCCCCCTGTCCTTTATTACCTGCCGTGTTCTCTTCCTCAGTGCTTGTAATTCTTCTGGATTCCTGGCCCCACTGCTGCTTGCTCCAGCCTGCTTTTGCCGTGCTTCTGCCTTGCTGCAGTTCTGCTTAACCTGCTTCGCTTTGCCCCTGGCTTGCTTCCTTCTCCGTGCTCACGTTGGTATACTCCACTTCATCCTGGTCCTGACTATTCATTCACCGCTCAGTTTCCTCGCGGCGTTCCGTGGGCTACTGCCCCTTCCCTTGCGTGTTCCCTGTTTGTTCTCCCGTGCACTTAGACAGCGTAGGGACCGCCGCCCAGTTGTACCCCGTCGCCTAGGGCGGGTCGTTGCAAGTAGGCAGGGACAGGGCGGTAGGTAGATTAGGGCTCACTTTCCCTTCACCTCCTTCCTGCCATTACACTATCTCTCACTGGTAAAATTAACCTATCCTAAAAATTCTAGACTGTTCATGTCTTTGACAGTGGGCAAACTTACAAAATCAGCAAGGGATCAAATACTTATTTCCTTCACTGTATGCCCCCACATTATAAATTGAAATACCACTAATACTCCAAACAAAACTACTACCAAGCAAAATCCACGTTCCAAAAGCCAAATGCCAATCCCTCCGCTCTGAACCCTACAGCGTGCCCAAACAGCAGTTTACTTCCACATATATGGCATCGCCATACCCTGGAAAACCCTTTTAACAATTTTTGGTGTGTGTCTCTCCAGTGGCACAAGCTGGGCGCGACATATTTGCCACTGAAATGGCATATCTAGGGAAAAATTTAGATTTTTACTTTGCACCATCCACAGCGCAATTATTTATGGAAAAGACCTGTGGGTGGAATGCTCACTATACCCCTTAATAAAGGCCGTGATGGGTGTAGTTTCCAAAATGGGGTCATTTCTCAGGGGTTTCTTTTATTACTTCACATCAGAGCCTCTGCAATTGTGAACCAATACTTTGTAAATCGGCCTCAATTTCGCATGGTACTCTTTCACTCCTGAGCCTGGTGGAAAGTCCAGGCAAAAGATTAGGGCCACATGTAGGGTGATTCTAAAACCTCAAATGCCTTTGCAAAGTCCAAAAATACAATATCCACAGCGGCCCCTCTGTCTAGGCTTCTGCTCACCCCTTCATAAAAACATATCAGGTTTGTTTGACAACTTCTGTCCTTAGTAAAACCGTGTTGCCTGTCACTTGTGCTACTATTTTTTGTCAAATACTCCTGAATATAGTCCCTCAACAGCCCCTCAAAAAATTTTCCCACGATGACCACAGTTAAAGAAGTTGTCCACTACCGGACAACTGATGACCTATCCCCCGGATAGGTCATCAGTATATTATCTGTGGGGGTCAGATACCCGGACCATGCACAAATCAGCTGCTCCGATCATGAAATAGCGGCCAAGCTGTAGCTCTGCACCTATTCAAGTGAATAGGAAGAGAGGTGAAGTTATGCAGTACGGCCGCTATGCAATGTACGGAGCCAAATGCTAGCGGCTCCATACATTTCATACTGTGCAATGACATCTGGTTCCTGTAGGCCACCGGAGCAGCTGATCGGGCAGGGCCCAGGTGTCTGACCCCCACAGATCATATACTGATGACCTATGTGGTGGATAAGTCATCGGTTCCCTGGTAGTGGACAACTTCTGTAGATGTAACCTCAATGACCGTCAGTCAGGTCACTCACGGGGGGGGGGGGGGGGATCTATTTGCGCTCTGCCTGGGAACTACGGCACTGCTTCTGACGACACGGTCTATATACGGACAATGATGTTGGGAGTTCCACAAGATATACGTTCAACATAGACCCGTGACGGATGTCAAACAGTGGCATACATCACCCATAGGCACCCATGAAAGGCTTAATTCACATCTGCGTTGGAGAATCCGTTAGGGGCCATAGTCACATATCCGGCTGAGATTACTGAAAACAATAGCGCAGAAAGCTTCCCTATTGTTTGATGTAAAATCACAGACACCCAGACGAAAAACCTGACGGAAACCATTAAAGTCAATGGGTTCCCTCGGACGCAGGCGATGTCTGTCGTGCAACCGAACCGTCGCTACCGGTATTCCCTTGTTGTGCTCCTCTGACTGAACCAAACCACGAAATGCAGATGTGAACGTATACAGTGTGTTTTTTTCGGTTTTTTTTTTAAAAGGATTCCTCAGAATGGAATAGCGTAGACTATTCTATCCTTCAAAAACAAGGTATACCGACATATACTATTCCAAAAGAACATTCTTTGGTTTCTGTTGGGATAATGGAGCCCTATAAATACGTTTATTGTGTACGTCGGGAGCTTTCCCGACGTACTCGATAAACATAGGGCAGTAGCGTGATGTGAATGGGGCCTAACCTAGTTACCAGCCATCGTTCACCTACTTTTGAATGACCACTAATAACTCCTAGCACAGAGACTCATTTGTATCTGAAGTCCCCACACTAGGTTTTTTTAGTGGCGCACGCATCTGTGATTCACCAAAATTCTGGCATATCTTGGGTGATTCTGCGCCCCTTACAAGCATCAGTAAACTGCTCTAAGCTGTCATTGGTTAGTTTACATCACGTGGTGCCCAGTTACGTCAGTTCATTGTGCTACTTTTAAAAGTAGGCCAATGACCCGTGGATAACATAGGACCACGTGATGTAAACTAACCAATAACAGCTTAGAGCTGGTCAGCGTCATACACTTCTATTCACAACGCCCACTTGGTCAAAAAGTAAAACACGCCCAGTTGGCCATTAAGAAACTCATTAGCATAAAGTTAATATAGGTCATAACTCTGTCAAAAATGATCGTTTTTTTTAAATAAAGAACACTGCTGTAATCTACATTACAGCGCCGATCACATCATGTACAAGATAGGCCACTTATAATGTGGTGACAGAGCCTCTTTAATGACAGATTGGGCAGCAGAGAAGAAATGAAGCACGCCTTAGGACGAGTTGCCATGAGTCGGATACGCTGTTTAAAAACTGCGTGGTGTATCCGACCTGGATCCCGCCGCGCCTTCCGTACGAAACAGAATTTCTGCTGCGGAATGCAGCGCTGGGTTAAAAAAATAAAATGACTGTACTTACCCCCTCCATCTTTTCTGCGCGTAGTACACTGCTAAAGAACACTGCTGTAATCTACATTACAGCGCTGATCACATCATGTACAAGATAGGCCACTTATAATGTGGTGACAGAGCCTCTTTAATGCTTTCATATCGTGCTGTTTTTTTGTTTTTTTTTACAGGTATTGCCGCAACCGTAACTGCCTAAACTATAAAAATATTGTGTTATTTATTCCACGCAGTGAACGTAAAAAATACAACGTAAAAAACAATGCCAGAATTTCTGTTTTTTGGTCACTTTGCCCTACAAAAATGTAAATAAAAAGTGATCAAAAAAAGTCGCAAGTATCCAAAAATGGTAGCCCTAAAACTATAGCTCTTTCTTTTTACAAAACTAATTTTATTGTGTAAAAAGTTGTAAAACAGAAAAAAAGAGCCAGAAATTAGGTATTACCGGAATCGTACTGACCCGCATAATAAAGTTAACATGTAATTTATAAACGCATGGTGAACGCTGTATAAAAAAAATTGCTGATTTTTGGTCACTTTGCCTCCCAAAAAAACAGGATAAAAAAAGTCATCAAATAGTTACATGTACCCCAAAATGGTACCAATAACAACTACAGCTCGTACCGCAAAAAACAGCCCTCATACCGCTACTTCTATGAAAAAATAAAACAAGTTAAGGCTCCAATAAGTCAGGAAATAAAAATATGCAGTTGTGCGGACCCGAGGGGAACATTTCTTCTGTTTCAAAAGGCGATTTATCGAGGCCCTAAAATCAGGGAACCAGGATGGGGAGGGCCCAAACATATTTGCTGGAAGTGAGGGTGCCCGTATTATAACAGGACCACACTTCCCCAGAAAAATTCCCTAAACTGCAAAGGTGCGGAGTGTGGACCAAAAGGGGGATAAGTAACAGCATTTATCAGTGCATCACTGGCCTGTGCAGAAAGTATTGCTAAACAGCGTAACAAATATCAATAGATAATTTTGTGTTTTTTCTACCCCATTATTATACCACCTGAGTACACCCCTGATGTACTCTGCCCAGCTTACATGTGCACCCAAATAATAAACTGAAATGCCAGTAAAACTCCAAATAAAACTACTACCAAGCAAAACCTACGCTTCAAAAGCCAAATTGTGCTCCCTCCCTTATGAGCCCCGCAGCGTGCCCAAACAGCAGTTTACTTACACATATATGGCATCGCAATACCCAGGAAAACCCTTTTAACAATTTTTGGGGTGTGTGTCTCCAGTGGCATAAGCTGGGTATGACATATTTGCCACTGAAATGGCATATCTGGGGAAAAATTTTAGTTTTTACTTTGCACCATCCGCAGTGTAATCATTTATGGAAAAGACCTGTGGGGTGAATATTCTCACTACACCCCTTAATAAATGCCTTGAGGGTGCAGTTTCCAAAATGGGGTCACTTCTCAGGGGTTTCTTTTATTATTTCACATCAGAGCCCTGCAAATGTGAACCAATACTTTGTAAGTCGCCAAATAAGGCCTCAACATTGAATGCACCCTTTCACTCCTGAGCCCTGTCAAATGTCCAGGCAAAAGATTAGTGCCCCACATAGGGAGATTCTAAAACCGGGAAACGCAGCATAATAATTAGAGAGCTGCCTTGTTATGGTGGCACAAGCTGGCCACCACATATTGGCATATCTATGGAAATAATCCCATTTCCATTCTGCAACATCGAGTGCACACTAATTTCTGCAAAACAACTGCAGGGGCCAACATGCTCACTACACCCCTAGGTGAATACCTTGAGGGGTGTAGTTTCCAAAATGGCGTAACTTCTTTGCAAATGCGACATATAGACCAGAAACCAATCCAGCAAAATCTGCACTCCAAATAGCGCTCCTTCCCTTCTGAGCCCTGCTGTGTGCCCAAACAGCAGTTTATGATCACATGTGGGGTATTGCCTTACTCTGGAGAAATTGCTTTACAAATGTTGGGGTGCTTTTCCGCCTTTATTAATGAAAAAATGTTGCGCTAAAGCTACGTCTTATTGAAGAAAAATTCTAATAAAATCTATGAAACACCTGTGGGGTCAAACTGCTCACTACACACCTAGATAAATTCCTCAAGGGGTGTAGTTTCCTAAAAGGCATCACTTTTTGGGCGTTTTCACTGTTTTGTCCCCTCAGGGGCTCTGCAAATGCGACATGGCCTCCGCAAATCATTGCTGCTAAATTTGAGCTCCAAAAGCCAAATGGCGCTCTTTCCCTTCTAAGCCCTGCCGTGTGTCCAAACAGCCGTTTATTACCACATATGAGGTACTGTTTTACTCGGGAGAAATTGCTTTACAAATGAGGTGCTTTTTCTCCTTTAGTCCTTGTGGAAATGAGAAAAAATTAGCTAAACCTACATTTTCTTTTAAAGAATGTAGATTTTCATTTTCACTGCCTAATTTCAATAATTTCTGCAATAAAGCTGTAGGGCCAAAATGCTCACTGTACCCCTAGATAATTTCCTTGAGGGGTGTAGTTTTCCAAATGGGGTCACTTTTGGGGGATTTCCACTGTTTGGGCACCGCAAGAGCCCTTCAAACCTGGCATGGTGTCTAAAATATATTATAATAAAAAGGAGGCCCCAAAATCCTCTAGGTGCTCCTTTGGTTCGGAGGCCGCTGCTTCAGTCCGTTAGGGCCACACGTGGGATATTTCCTAATACTGCAGAACCTGGGCAATAAATATTGAGTTGCGGTTATCTGGTAAAACTTCCTGTGTTACAGAAAAAAAAATTGATTAAAAATAAATCTCTGCAAAAAAAATAAAATGTGTCAATTTCACCTCTACTTTACTTTAATTCTTGTGAAACGTCTAAAGGGTTAAGAAACTTTCTAAATGCTGTTTTGAATACTTTGATAGTGAAGTTTTTAAAATGGGGTGACTTATTGGTGGTTTCTAATATATAAGGTCCTAATAGCCATTTCACGATGGAACTGGCCCCTGTAGAAATAGCCTTTTGTAATTTTCTTGATAATGTGAGACTTGAGTCTATAGAGGGATGCGTGAAAAAAAATAGGACATGTCCTAATTTCTCGCGTACCCTTCACACGATCCGTTGAAATAACGGCCGCATGAACGGCCACATTGAGTTATATAGGTCCGTGTGACGGCCGTTTAACACGTTCGTGTGAATAAGGCCTAAGCGATAAAAAAAAAAAAAAAAAAAAAAAACACATGCAATTTTTGATTATAAAAAATACCTAACTTTTGTTTCGCAATGATGTGGAGATATCACACCTTGATAATCGTATATGTTGTTTTGAGGTGTTGACGCTATTAATTGAGCCATACTTAAAATCAGTCAATCAATAGCGTAGTCATCTACGATACGGATTCCGTCAAAACACCGGAAACCATTTGCAACGGAAGCGTTACTATTGAAATCAATAGTAATGCAAACGGAAAGCTATGGTTTCCGTTTCGGTTCCGTTCATGGGTTCTCTTGACTGAAAGCTCAGACGGAACCCATGAACAAGGAGCCCAGATGCAGCTGTGAATGAAGCCTAAACATTCACGTAATAGCAGCAGAAATCGTCTACAGATATAAATGTATGGGTTACATGTTTTAGGCCATTCCTACTCAGAACTGTTCTGTAGAATTATCTATAATGTGGCCAGTTATGACTGAGCTACAGGATCCTCCCTGTAGAGAATCCATTCTAGCCGTCTACTAGAATGGAGTTTCTATGTGGAGCTCCTGCAAGCAACTCTATTGTAGCCATTTTAAAAGTGACTAGTCTAGACTGGAGTTGTTCTACCAGGAGCAACTCCATTCTAGGCGCAACCGAATGTTTCCATTGCTTACAGTCCAGTCATTGGTTATCGTTAAGGGCAACTCTATACAGAAACAATCAATGAAAAGTTCTACTATGTGTTCATTATTCCCAGCCGTTGATGACCTCCGCCTTTTCTGGTATCATAGACATGACGTTATTATGATCTCTGCCCTCTCTCCTTTCTATTAGTGGCTTCTGCCTCCCAACGTTGTGCCGCCGCTGTTTCAGCCCCTGCCCATAACCAACATGGAAGCTTATCTCACCCGGCGCGGCACTTTGCTCTGCACATTGTCGCACAGCTGCACGTATTCAGGGCTGTAGATGTAAACAGGGGGGAACGGCTCCTCCATGCCAGACCAGCAGCGTAAAGAACTGAGGAGACGCTCCTGCGATGTCCACCCTTCTAACACTTCCCCTGCAAAACAACGCGGGAAGACAAACGTTCCGCCTTGTATCTATCGCTAGTACAGTGCGGCTGCTAGAGCTCCTGCCTAGTCAGGGGGTAATGAAAATGCTGCTGTGTCCGGCTTTGGTTTTATTTTCTGAAGTCAGCTCTGACACCTATACCAGCAGCAGCGACTCATAGATAGTGCAACATAAATCATGTCACCAGTCAAATTTGCTGACTGTTTGAAAAGGCCCTTCTATCCCATAAGCGCTATGCAATTCCTAAAGTGAGGCATATATTACCAGACATTGCCCGTGCTTCACATGTAGTGCCAACATAGTATGAAACATTACCCAGTCTGGCAAATTCTCAGCTCTCCGTTCTAGATAATCGAGGGGGATCCCACGCATACAACGTCCATATGTCTAAGGCTATGTTCACACAGAGTTTTTTTGCAGGCAGAAATTCCATCTAGAATTTTGAGGCAGATTTTCATCTCTCTGCACGCCATTTGCGGCGTTTTTCACCCGCAGCCGTTAAGCGCCGCAGGCAAAAAACGCAGCGAAATACGCTTTCCCTCCCATTGATGTCAATGGGAGGTCGGAGATGTAAACGCCCGAAGATAGGGCATGTCACTTCTTGTCAATGAAAAATGGCTCAAAAAACGAGTAAGAAGTGACCTCTTTTTTCGCAGGCGTCTTTTTACGCGTTTTTTGTTTTTTTTAAAATGAGGCCTAAAAAACGCCCCGTCGGAACAGAACGTCGTATTTCCCATTGAAATCAATGGGCAGATGTTTGTAGGCGCTCTGCTTCCGTTTCTTAGGCGTTTTTCGAAGCGTAACCCCCCCCCCCCCCCCCCCAAATACGTCTGAAAACACTACGTATGCACATACCCTGATACTAGTCACAAGAAATCTATCAAGTCTGGATTTCTTGCGACTGTTGTGTCACAGTTGTGGAAACTTGTGGCTCCCAACACAACCACGTTCACTTTTTTTTACTTCTCTGGCCCTGTGACATGTACCGCGGCCAAAGTCGCAGTGTGTTAACAAGACATGAAAAAGGTGTCTTTTTAACCCCTCAGAGAGATTGTTAAAATATATACCATTTTCCAATATACCTTCCTCACAGTTTTCAAGATCTCTGCTTGTTTTCTGTAAGCTAATAATAAAATACCCAGCACCAGATGCAACCTCTACAATGTCTGATTTTTCCGTCTCAGCCCCATGCACACGAATGTGTTTTTGCGACCGCAATTCATTTCTATGGGCCCATGCACACAACAGTGGTTTTCCGCGGTCCGTGCATTGCCCAGGAGCCTGGACCGCAAAAAGATAAGACATGTCTTATTACGGCCATTTGCGGTCCAGGCTCATAGAAATGAATGCAAGCGGGCATGTGCACCGCCCACGATTTGTGGGCAGGCCATGGCCTTCCGAGCCGAAAATCACGGCAGTGCACACCACTACGGTCGTGTACATGAGGCCTTATTCATTTTATTTATGTCCACGCGATCTACACACGTATAAGGAACATATTATCATGTTGTAATTGTGTGATACAGAAAACAGTTGGAGAAGATTTCCAATACTAAGGCCCCATGGACACAAACGTGCTTTTGCGGCCGCAATTCCCCTGAAAATCCATGGGAGAATTGCGGCCCTATTAATTTCTGTGGGGCCATGCACACGACCGTGGTTTTCACGGTCACGGTCTGTGCATGGCCCAGGAGCCTTGGACCGCAGAAAGAACGTGCATGTCTTATTACGGTCTTGTTCTGCGGTCCAGGCTCATTGAAAAGAATGGCCGCGGCCATGTGCAAGGCCCACGATTTGCGGGCGGCTCGCGGGTAACACTCCGATGCCGGCCTACCCAAAAATCATGTGCAAGAGGCCTAAGAGTACCAATACACAAGGTGGATTTGCTGAAGGTTTTTCCGCATCAAAATTTCTGAATTACCTGCGGATTTTGATGCAGAATCACTGGATTTCAAAAGGGTGAAATCTGCAGTAAACATCCGGAAAATAATCAGCATGCTCCGATTTATGTGCGAAAAATGTTCAGAATCATGTGGATGAGATTTGCTCATATATCTTATTCACATGGCTGGAACTATAATCCACTGCAAATTTTTTGCATGGAATGTCTGCCACATTTCCGTTATGTACATAGGGGGCCTAACGCCCAAAGAGGCTGATGACTATACTGCTCCATATACTATCCATATGGCCAATAGCTGAATTTTCAGTTTTCTCCTGTAGTTAGGCCTCATGCACACAAACGTGTTTATGTGGCCGTAATTCACCCGCAAATCTGCCTGGTGAATTGTGGTCCCATTCATTTTTATGGGCCCATACACATGACCGTGGTTTCCATGGTTCGTGCATTGCCCGGGAGCCTGGACCGCATAAAGATAGGACATGTCTTATTACAGTTGTATTATGCGGTCCAGGCTCACAGAACTGAATGCGCGCGGCCATGTGCACGGCCGGATTTGTAGGTGGCCCGCGGGTGACACTTCGCGGCCGTCCGAGCCGCAAATCACGAGCCGTGCACACTACTACGGTCGTGTGCATGAGCACTTAAACTTTATTGAAAGACATGGCAGATTTATGCTGGCCTAAAACAGGAGATTTTTTTAATTTTTATTTTTTTAACTGGCCTCACAGCGTTCCAAATTATTATGCAAATGTTATTTTTCGCAGATTTTCTAAATAGACAATCCAAATGACAGTCAGTATAATCTTCAAGCCATCAACTGTTGGAGTATAATGCGAATTTTATTGAACAAATCTAATGATAAAATACTCAAAATGCACGGTTTCAAATTATTATGCACAACAGAGATCAAAACATTTTAAAGGTTGTAAAGAGAACTACAATGGTAATTTGTTGAATTTTTAGCATCAGGAGTACATATTTACAGAAATCAAAAGCTCTTTCAATCAAAAAAAACGGAGCAGGCCAAGTTACATATTATCATAGGACCCCTTCTTTGATATCACCTTCACAATTCTTGCATCCATTGAATTTGTGCGTATTTGGACAGTTTCTGCTTGAATATCTTTGCAGGATGTCAGAATAGCCTCCCAGAGCTTCTGTTTTGATGTGAACTGCCTCCCACCCTCATAGATATTTTGCTTGAGGATGCTCCAAAGGTTCTCAATAGGGCTGAGGTCAGGGGAACATGGGGGCCTCACCATGAGTTTCTCTCCTTTTATGCCCATAGCAGCCAATGACACAGAGGTATTCTTTG
This sequence comes from Rhinoderma darwinii, assembly GCF_050947455.1. Classification (NCBI taxonomy): domain Eukaryota; kingdom Metazoa; phylum Chordata; class Amphibia; order Anura; family Rhinodermatidae; genus Rhinoderma; species Rhinoderma darwinii. The sequence goes on along the minus strand of NC_134694.1, from coordinate 44,620,688 downwards.
CAGCATGAGATGGTGCATTGTCATGCATGAAGATAATTTTGCTACGGAAGGCACGGTTCTTCTTTTTGTACAACGGAAGAAAGTGGTCAGTCATAAACTCTACGTACTTTGTAGAGGTCATTTTCACATCGTCAGGGACCCTAAAGGGGCCTACCAGCTCTCTCCCCATGATTCCAGCCCAAAACATGACTCCGTCACCTCCTTGCTGACATCGCAGCCTTGTTGGGACATGGTGGCCATTCACCGACCATCCACTACTCCATCCATCTGGACCATCCAGGGTTGCACGGCACTCATCAGTAAACAACACGGTTTGAAAATTAGTCTCCATGCATTTCTGAGCCCACTGCAACCGTTTCTGCTTGTGAGCATTGTTTAGGGGTGGCAGAATAATAGCTTTATGCACACTTGCAAACCTCTGGAGGATCCTACACCTTGAGGTTCGCGGGACTCCAGAGGCACCAGCGGCTTCAAATACCTGTTTGCTGCTTTGCAATGGCATTTTAGCAGCTGCTCTCCTAATCCTATTAATTTGTCTGGCAGAAACCTTCCTCATTATGCCTTTATCTGAACAAACCCGTCTGTGCTCTGAATCAGCCACAAATCTTTTCATAGTGCGATGATCACGCTTAAGTTTTCTTGAAATATCCAATGTTTTCATATCTTGTCCAGGGTATTGCAATATTTCACGCTTTTCGGCAGCAGAGAGATCCTTTTTCTTTCCCATATTGCTTGAAACCTGTGGCCTGCTTAATAATGTGGAACGTCCTTCTTAAAGGCATGGTGTCGCCCCAAAAACATGTTTTTTTTTTAAAATTTAAACATTTAGTGTGTGGGTGATAAAACATTGTTCAAATTTTTTTTATTTTTTTCGCGAGTCAGGAAATATTATAAATTTTTTCAAATTTATAATACTACCCATTTTTGGTCACTAGATGGAGCTGTTTGGAGCTAGTTCCCAAAATTGCAGCATTGCAACATTGGGTTAAAAGCTATCGCTCTAGTGAGCGCTCAGCATCCCCCCCTCCTTTATCCTGGCTAGTGCCGGGATAAACGAGGGGTTTGAAAGGTTTAACCTGCTACACTGTGCGTCGCCATTTTTTGAGGTAACCCACAGTGTAGTAGGTTTACATGCAGTAGTAAACACACACAAACACTAACATACATTGAAATCGCTTACCTGCTCCTGCCGCCGCGGCCCGTCCGCTCCCTTTGCTGCCGCTGTTCCATGTGCACTTGTCCGGAAGCCGCGACCGGAAGTAGTAATATTACTGTCCGGCCGCGACTTCCGGTCCACAGGAAAATGGCGCCGGACGGCGCCAATTTCGAATAGGACTGTGTGGGAGCGGCGCATGCGCAGTTCCCACACAGACGCCGTACACGGCAGTCAATGGGACGGGAGCCGTTCGCAGTCCCTATGGGACTGTGGCTGCCGTATTCCATGTCTGTGTGTGTCGTTAATCGACACACACAGAAATGGAACAAAAAATGGCAGCCCCCATAGGGAAAAAAAAGTGTGAAAAAAAGAAACAGTAAAACACAAACACACAAATGAAAATAAACGTTTATATTAAGGCACTAACATCTTTAACATATTAATAAAATATTTGTGATGACACTGTTCCTTTAAGTAGTTTTCCTTTGATTGGGCACACCTGGCATACTAATTATCACAGATATCTGAGATTGATTACAATGATCCAAAGAGCCCTAAGACACAATACCATCCATGAGTTTAATTGAAAAACTAATAATTACATTTTTATGACACTTAAACCCAATGTGCATAATAATTTGGAACATGGTGTAATGTACCATAAATAACAGATTATGGTGATTTAGCTACTGAAAAAAAATCAACAACACAGAACAAATTTTTGGCAGTAGATGATTAGTCATTTGAATTAGAAAATGTGGCAAATTAACGGATGAGACAGGGGGGCTTTGAAATCATCCAAATCTATGGCCAGCTTTACTGCTCTGCCTTAACTGAAACGAGATGTAAACTGAATAATGGTGAACTGGCCATTACGAACCCCATCACTAAACACTCACTTACAATATGGGATTCCGTAAAAGATTCAGCGCACTTGATTTCCTCCCACTGACGTCTATTACCATTGTTAAAGAACTGTTTATTTCCCCCGGGTAGTGACACCCCCTGGTCCTTCAGGATATGGATGAATAAAGATCTTGCCAAAGTCTATCACCTTCTCTCCCCAGAGGGCAACCAGTGGCGTAGCTATAGGGGTCACAGTCATGAGCGGGCCCCTAAGCCCAGGTCATGGCCAATACCCCCTTACCACACTGTCCTCTGTGTGGACCCGCCGACATGATATCCGCCGAGGGGTTCAACAGTGGAGAACTGCAGGGCAGAACGTAGGCAGGCTCTCCTGTCTCCCAGAAAGTGCAGACGGGGGGATGAAGTCAGTGACGCTCACCCAGGTCATGGCCAGGCGAACGTCACTACTCCGCCTCCGTCACTGACTCCGCTCCCCTACATCACTTTCTGACTGTCAGGAGAGCCCGTGCAAGTTCCTGAAAGCGCAGGGGGGGAAGGGGTGAAGGGATTAAAAGATTATACTATTTCTGCTAGCTGGGGCCCTGTATCTAAGCCTGCCATGTGGTAGGCTTAGATACAAGGCCTGTTTGTGATACTGTCTGTTGGGCCCCTGTAATGTCCGTGGCTGCGGGCCATCAGCTCCAATCTCCTCCTGACAGCCGCAGCCACTAGTCGGCAAGCGCTGGCCCCAGCCTCGCGTCCACTCACCTCAGCCAGATCCCGTAGGGTGCGAGCGCACGTTCGTGCCCGCTCTTACAGGGGCAACGCGAGCATCGGTCTTCTGATGAACTTGAACCCGTGAGTGCCCTGGACTATAAGAGGGCTCCAGTCCCCTGCTTCTATGCCTGAACATTGTTGATGTTTCCTAAGTTTGTCTATGTGATGGCCTCCTAGTGTTTTCCTGTTCCTGTTCCGTGCATTCCGTACTATCCTGGTCAAGCACTGTGCTGTGCCAAAGTCGTGTCGTGCTGTATCCCACGTCTGACCTGCTTCACCTCGCGGGACGTCTACCTGCTGCCCAGTCCAAGCCGAGCCTGCCCTGCTGCTGTCCGAGCTGCCACAGGTACCTATATGAACTATAGACATTGACCTGCGCCCTGTTGGCCAGCTGCCTTACCGCCAAGGCGGTACGGCCCAGTGGGTCCACAGACCCTTCGTGAAAGTACGCTCAGGCCATGGACCCCGCTGGTCGATTCAAGACTATGACGACGTCTCAAGAAATGCGGGCGGATATGCTAGACCTCTGGTCTCGACAGGACCAACTCCTCCAGGCATTGAACATTCTTGCACGTCGGCAGGAGGCACAAGATGCCGTTCCTCCTACTACACCTCCTGGCAGTGTTGATCCTCAGACTACACCTCTTGGCAGTGTTGACCCGCGTGTTTCTTTGCCACTTCCTGACTGATATGATGGAGAAGCAAGTACCAGTCATGGATTTCTGAATCGGTGCCAGATCCACTTCAGCCTGTATAATAGGACATTTTCGTCTGATGGCGCAAGGGTCGCTTTCACCATCTCTTTCTCCTCACTAGCAAGGCTCTTGCATGGGCAAACCCTATATGAGAGAGACAAGGACCAGAGACCCTTGATTTCCACGCCTTTCTCTGGACTTTTCATGTGGTGTTTGAGGAGCCTGGTCGGGTCTCATCTGCAGCGGCTTCTTTGATTAACCTTCGCCAAGGAGACACTTCCGTGAGTGTGTACGCCATCCACTTCCACACCCTGGCGGGAGAGCTGTTATGGAACAATGAGGCCCTGGTGGCTGCATTCTGGCATGGACTGGCTCCTAAAATTAAGGACGAACTTGCCGCTCGGGATCTGCCGTCTGCCCTGAATGACCTCATCCTTCTGTCCGCCTGGATTTATATATGGATCCAAGAACGCCTCCAAGAGGTTAGACGGGACGGAGTTCTCCCCAGTCTGGCTCCTACTTTGCACCAACCCCTGCTGTCCTCAGATGTCAATCCTCCTAAGGAGTCTGATAATGGACCAGTGTAAGTTATCCACCCAGAAGAGGCAACGCAGACGCACTTCTGTCTTTATTGCAGCCTCGGTGGCCATCTTGTGCGCCTGTGTCCCCAAAGATCCCAAAGCCTAGGGTTGCTAGGAGTGACTACCTTGGGTAAGAATGGACTTCCGTCTACTTTGTCCATACCTGTGACCATAGTGTCCGGTGAGAGAACGCATCAGGTCTCTGCGTATCTGGACTCTGGATCCGCTGCTAATTTCATCAGTAGTGACCTGGTGGACCTTCTGCAATTACCCACCACCCCTCTGGAGAGCCCGTTGACAGTTGCTTCAGTAAATGGACTACCTCTGCCATACCCAGTTATAGCTGTGACCAAGCCGCTGAGGCTCCAAGTAGGGGCTGTTCCCTCCGATCTTCTGTCGTTCTATTTCCTATCCAAAGCTGTTAACCCCGTTCTGCTGGGACTGCCTTGGCTCCAACTGCATGCCCCAGTCCTGGACTGGAATTCTGGAGAGGTTCTCCAGTGGGGCCCTGAGGGTAAAAGCCGTTGCCTGGTGCAGACTCGTTTGGTTCAGCCTTCTCTGCCTTGGTCATTGGCAGGATTGCCGAGTTATTATGCTGCATTTTCGGACGTCTTCAGCAAGAGGGAGGCAGAGACATTGCCTCCAAATCGGGTGTATGACTGCCCTATTGAACTGATTCCTGGTGCATCCATTCCCCATGGTAGGGTATATCCTCTCTCCTTGCCAGAGACTCTGTCCATGTCCGCCTAAGTGAAAGAGAACTTGGAGAGGGGCTTTATACGAAAGTCTTCCTCCCCGGTAGGAGCCGGGTTCTTCTTTGTCAAAAAGAAAGATGTCACTCTTCGTAATTTGTATCGACTACCGAGGTCTCAACCAGATCATGGTGAAGAATAAATATCCGTTGCTACTGATCTCTGAACTGTTTGATCGCATATCTGGTGCCAAGATTTTTTCTAAACTAGACCTGCGTGGGGCTAACAACCTAGTCCGGATTGGCCAGGGTGATGAATGGAAGACTGCATTTAACACCCGTGATGGACACTATGAGTATCTAGTAATGCCCTTCGGCCTTTGTAATGCTCCCGCGGTCTTCCAGGAGTTTGTTAATGACATTTTCCGTGACCTCCTCTATGTTTGTGTAGTAGTCTACCTTGATGACATCTTGATTTTTTGTCCAGATCCTATGATGCATCAGAGACATGTCCGTCAAGTTCTGCTATGGTTAAGGGAGAATCGTCTGTACGCCAAGTTGGAGAAGTGCGTGTTTGACAGAGATGCTCTACCCATCCTGGGCTACAAGACACTATAATGGAAGAATGATAAACTTAGGCACACAACAATATAGAAATGTGAAAATATATAAATTTTATTACATAAAAACATGAACAAGTTTAAAAGATGTATAAAAAGATGAGTCACACAATGATTTAGGCGTCAACCTGGGCTAGACCAAGAATAAATAATTAACATTTGTTAGGAGCAGATTACAGACACGATGTACAGAAAAATCTAGTAGAAACCGTCAAACAGGGTATCAGACAATATTAGCGACTGCTAAGTATGAGATGGCAATTAGTAAATGTAATGTGGACAAAGTCCAATAACTATGCCAAATACGTGTAAAGGATCTGCCAGGCACAGCTTCGGGGTTAACGCCCATAGGTAATCAGTCGGCACCTGAGTCTATGTCTCTGAGACTGACTCCAGCTTCCACCACTCAGGCTGGCAGGCTTAGGAGTGGGAGAGCCTATCACAGCCTGGCCAGACGGAGCTAGCTCCCGCCCTCGGTCTATTTATACCTGCCTTTCCTGTTCCTCCTTTGCTTGTGATTCTTCTCGTGTGGTTTCCTGGCCCAGCTACAGCTCCTGACTATTTGATCCTGCTCCATACTGACCCTGGCTTTCTGACTACTCTCCTGCTCTGCGCTTGGTACCTCGTACACTCCTGGTTTGACTCGGCTCGTTCACCTCTCTTGTTGCTCACGGTGTTGCCGTGGGCAACTGCCCCATTTCCCTTAGCTTTGTGTACCCTTGTCTGTTTGTCTCGTGCACTTACTGAATGTAGGGACCGCCGCCCAGTTGTACCCCGTCGCCTAGGGCGGGTCGTTGCAAGTAGGCAGGGACAGAGTGGCGGGTAGATTAGGGCTCACTTGTCTGTTTCCCTACCCCTATCATTACATAATCACAAGCCCATTACCTAGTCTACCCTGGTCCCTGTCTCTACTATGGACCCCCTTGAGACCCTGGCCCAGCAAATGCAGGGTCTCTCCCTACAGGTCCAGGCCCTGGCTCAGAGGGTCAACCAGCCTGACGCTACCATGGTAGTGCCCCTCACCTCACCTCTTGAACCCCACCTCAAGTTGCCTGACCGGTTCTCAGGGGACCGGAGGACTTTTGTCTCCTTTCGGGAGAGTTGTAGGCTCTACTTTCGTTTAAAGCCTCACTCCTCAGGTTCTGAGAGCCAGCGGGTGGGTATAATTATGTCCCGGCTCCAGGAAGGGCCCCAAGAGTGGGCCTTCTCCTTGGCTCCTGACGCCCCTGAACTTTCCTCCGTTGATCGTTTCTTTTCTGCTCTCGGACTCATTTATGACGAGACTGACAGGACTGCCTTTGCCGAGAGTCAGCTGGTGACCTTACGTCAGGGTAAGGGACCTGTTGAGGAGTATTGTTCTGACTTTAGGAAGTGGTGCGTAGCTTCTCGGTGGAATGACCCTGCCTTAAGGTGCCAGTTTAGGTTGGGTCTGTCGAACGCCCTGAAAGACCTGCTATTTAGCTATCCCTAGCAGGTCAGTCATTGCCGTCCCACATCCTCTCCGATGACACGGTCACCAGAAGTGGGGTGGACTCCATCTTTGTACCCCTCATTTGACGCCGATTTCCTCCTTCCGTGGCTGTTCCACTCAGCTTCCAAAATTCACAACATATGGGGTAGACAGTATATAGGAGTGGGTCTTGCCAGGATGATGCCACCCCCAGACGAAGGCATTTGCCGAAACGCGCGTCGGGTGCGTGCGTCTCCTCTGTGTGCAACCATGTCCATTGGTATGTAAATCTATCTTTCACCGGTCAGTAACCTTATTCTGGTATTTCTGACTCTACTGAGCCTGTTTGCAGCACTTCATTATCAGTGTCTTTACTGTGACATATTTGGCATAACTATTGGACTTTGTCCTCATTACATTTACTAATTGCCAGCTCATACTTAGCAGTCGCTAATATTGTCTGATAACCTGTTTGACGGTTTCTGCTAGATTTTTCTGTACATCCTGTCTGTAATCTGCTCATAACAAATGTTAATTATTTATTCTTGGTCTAGCAAAGGTTGACGCCTATATCATTGTGTGACTCATCTTTTTATCCATCTTTTAAACTTGTTCATGTTTTTATGTAATAAAATTTATATATTTTCACATTTCTATATTGTTGTGTGCCTAAGTTGATCATTCTTCCATTATAGTGTCTTATAGCATTTCTTGATCAACGCACCAAGGTTAACTTGGTCATTACTAAGGATTCTTGCATAGTGCCATCTATACAATCTGTAACATTGTATTATAGTTAGATGTTTACATTTTTGCACTATTTGAACTAAAATCCTCTGTGGGTATTTATTGGTTTCCATCCTGGGCTACATCATCTTGAATCGATGTCTGGAGATGGATCCTGAGAAGGTAAAGTCTGTCCTGGAATGGCCATGCCTTCAAGGCTTGAGGGCCATACAGCGCTTTTTGGGATTCGCCAATTTTTACAGCCAATTTATTCCAAACTTCTCCTCACTGACTTCTACCATCTCTAACTTCACTAAGAAGGGTATGAGCGCCAAGGTGTGGACTCCTGAGTTACCTGAAGAGTGCCTTCCCGTCAGCCTCTATCCTCCTTCATCTGGATGTCTCTCTGCAGTTCTCGTCGGAGGTGGACGCAAACTCTGTGAGTACTGGTGCACTCCTGTTCCAGAGAGGTCCCAAGGACAAGTCAAGGGTATGTGTAAAGGATCTGCCAGGCACAGCTTCTGTGTCAACGCCCATAGGTAATCAGTCTGCACCTGCTTCTATGTCTGTGAGACTGACTCCATCTTCCACCACTCAGGATGGCAGGCTTAGGAGTGGGAGAGCCTATCACAGCCTGGCCAGACAGAGCTAGCTCCCGCCCTCTGTCTATTTATACCTGCCTTTCCTGTTCCTCCTTGCTTGTGACTCTTCTCTGTTGGTTTCCTGGCCCTGCTGCAGCTTCTTGAACTATTTGTCCCTGCTTCATATTGACCCTCGCTTACTGACTACTCTCCTGCTCTGCGTTTGGTACCTCGTACACTCCTGGTTTGACTCGGCTTTTTCACTACTCTCCTGCTCTGCGTTTGGTACCTCGTACTCTCCTGGTTTGACTCGGCTCGTTCACTACTCTTGTTGCTCACAGTGTTGCCGTGGGCAACTGCCCCATTTTCCTTAGCTTCTGTGTACCCTTGTCACAAGAATCTGACCTACCTCCAGACGGCCCAATGGCTGAACCCTAGTCAGGCCAAGTGGTCACTGTTCTTTACCAGGTTCCAGTTTTGTGCGCCTGGATGATCGTGGAAGAATCCTCCGCTGGGGACACTCCTCTAGACTGGAAGGTCACGCGGGGGTCCGCGGGATCTGATTGCTCGTCATTTCTGGTGGCCCACACTGCCGAAGGACATTATAGACTTAGTTTCTTCCTGTGCTGTATGTGCAGCCATTGCCTGTGCTGCTCCAGCCATTGCCTGTGCTCAATGCTCCCTGGCAGCATATAGCTATGGACTTTATTACGGACCTGCCTTTCTCTGCTGGATGCAGTGCTGTCTGGGTTGTGGTGAACCGATTTTTGAAGATGGCCCACTTCGTTCCTCTGACCGGTCTTCCTTCTGCTCCTCATCTTGCCAAGCTGTTCATCCAACACATCTTGCGCCTGCACGGCTTGCCGCAGTATATCCTGTCTGATCGGGGGGTTCAGTTAACCTCGAAGTTCTGGAGAGCCCTCTGCAGACTCCTTGGTGTGAAGTTGGACTTTTCCTCAGTCTACCATCCTCAGTCCAATAGTCAGGTCAAGAGGATCAATCAGATCTTGGAGAACAACCTACGCCACTTCATCTCCAAGCAGCATGATGACTGGGTGGAGTTGCTCCCATGGGCTGAATTCTCCTACAATAATCACACTAGCGAGTCTACAAGGAATACACCGTTCTTCATTGTCTACGGCCAGCAACCACGAATTCCACTCCCGGGGCCCGATACTTCCGAGGTACCAGCAGCTGACTCCGCTTTTAGAGAATTCCTGCAGATCAGGCAGCAGACTCAATCCTCCATCCTAATGGCAGTCGACCGCATGAAACGGAAGGCGGACACAAGGAGAAGAGAACCTCCTCAAATTTGCTCCCAGGTTCCTCGGACCATTCGACATCCTGCAGCAGATCAACCTTCTCGCCTACAAGCTTCGGCTGCCTCCTACCCTCAGGATCCCCAACTCCTTCCATGTCTCCCTCCTGAAACCGGTGGTTCTGAACCGCTATACCAAGACTCCTAGCCCTGCGGTTGCCTCCAGCGGCCCTTCGGACACCTTTGAGGTTAAGAAGATCTTGGACACCAAGAAAGTGAGAGGAAAAACTTTTTATTTGGTGGATTGGAGGGGGTTTGGTCCTGAAGAAAGGTACTGGAAACCAGAGGAGAACCTGGAGAACCCCATCTCTTCTGAAAAAGTTTCTCTCTTGCTATGGTCCCAAGAAGAGGGGGCGTAAGAGGGGGGATACTGTAATGTCCGTGGCTGCGGGCCGTCAGCTCCTATCTCCTCCTGACAGCCGCAGCCACGAGTTGGCAAGTGCTGGCCCCTGCCTCCTCCTCAGGAGAAGCCAGCGCTCGCGTCCACTCACATCAGCCGGATCCCGTAGGGTGCGCGCGCACGCTCATGCCTGCTCTTAAAGGGGCAGCGCACACATCGAACTTCTGGTGAACTTGAGCCCGTGAGTACCCTGGACTATAAGAGGGCTCCAGTACCCTGCTTCTATGCCTGAGCGTTGTTGATGTTTCATAAGTTTGTCTATGTGATGGCCTCCTAGTGTTTTCCTATTCCTGTTCCCTGCATTCCCTACTATCCTGGTCGAGCACTGTGCTGTGCCAAAGTCGTGTCGTGCTGTATTCCACATTTGACCTGCTTCACCTCGCCTGACGTCTACCTGCTGCCTAGTCCAAGGCGAGCCTGCCCTGCTGCTGTCCGAGCTGCCAGAGGTACCTATACGAACTATAGACATTGACCGGCGCCCTGTTGGCCAGCTGCCTTATCGCCAAGGCGGTACGGCCCAGTGGGTCCACAGACTCTTTGTGACAGCCCTGTATCTAAGCCTAGCACATGGTAGGCTTAGATACCGGGCCTGTGTGTGATACGGTCTGTTAGGCCCTGTATCTAAGCCTAACATGTGCTAGGCTTAGATTCAGGGCCCAGCAGACCATATCACACACAGGCCCGGTATCTAAGCCTATCATGTGTGATACTGGGCACTGTAGCTAAGCTTATCATGTGTGATACAGTCTTCTAAGCCGCTGTATTTAATCCTATCCATAGCTATAGGGGTCGTAGTGCTTTGAAGAGAAGTTGGGCGGGGCCCATGAGGAACTTTTGCACTGGGCCCATGAGCCTTTAGCTATGCCCCTGAGGGCAACTCTTCTTTCACCTCACTTCAGAGGAAATTCAAATTACCTTATTTTCTAATACCTTCAGCTCAAGCACATCTTCTCCACCGTGCTCAAAATTTTTATTTTCCCCTCACACAATAAGTCTATTGCAGATCTACTGTTTACTGTACCCACACACCATGGGTCTTATCACCCAAATGTATTCTGATCTAGTCCACACCTCATATCATACCCAACTATCCCATATCCCTTAGTGAGAATCATATTTGAGAACAGAATAGCTCATGTGGTGCTAGGTTACCCTTCTAACTGCTTCAAGGTGTGCCAGTATGGGAAGACCTTTATTAAATTAAATTAAGAACATGCCCTCAGACTCACAGAAATTAGTCTATTTTTTTTCTTGCTACCAAACAAAGAATTGCTAATGTATGAAAGAAAAACACTCTAGACTTCTCAGAAGTCAAGGGGCGACTAAATTGGTACATGATAAATGAAAAACTGACCTCTACTCTGGCAGACCGTCACACCAAATTCCTAAGAGTCTGGACCACGTGGATAGATTATGTCCTTCCTTCTCAACACAGCAGAAAGCTACTACTCTTAAATGGCCACTAACTATCCAACAAACTTTGGATAAATCCATTGTACAATTGAATAAAATAAACTTTATAATATAAAGATGGAAAAAATACAAAGAAGAGCAACGAAGCTAATAAGGGGCATGGAGATTCTAAGTTATGAGGAAAGATGAAAAGAATTAAACCTATTTACCCTTGAAAAAAGATGACTAAGGGGGGACATGATTAATTTATATAAATATATGAATGGCACATACAAAAAATATGGTTAAATCCTGTTCCATGTAAAACCCCCTCAAAAAACAAGGGGGCACTCCCTCCGTCTGGAAAAAGAAAGGTTCAACCTGCAGAGGCGACAAGCCTTCTTTACTGTGAGAACGGTGAATTTATGGAATAGTCTACTGCAGGAGTTGGTCACAGCAGGGACAGTAGATGGCTTTAAAAAAGGCTTAGATAATTTCCTAGAACAAAAAAGTATTAGCTCCTATGTGTAGAAATTTTTCCCTTCCCTTTTCCCGTCCCTTGTTTGAACTTGATGGACATGTGTCTTTTTTCAGCCGCACTAATTATGTAACTTAGTGGAGAACAAGTTCTCTTTCTCTGCTTATTAGGCCCCACCCCTCTCTTAACTGTTCTATAAAAGTCAATGGAGAGGAGGGAGGAAGAAGCAGGAGCAAAACGTGAGAGGCAGAGACACACAGATAAGCTGCTGCAGCTTATCGTAATTTTATATCTCACCCCAGTGCTGGATTCACAGCTCTACTGCTCATTACTGCTGTATGAGGTCTTCTATGCTGCTGCGGTTTCTGTATATGTGATAGACAGATATAGGGGAGCAGGATGTTCCCGTGCTGTGTATAGCAGACATGAAAGGAATTAGGCCTCAGGGAAAATAGAGAATTACCTGCAGAGCGGAAAACTGCTAAAAGATGCAGGATACAAGTCATAATGGGCAAAAATAATGCTATTCCTTATGCACACACGCTTATTCTGAAGTCACCTGAAAGGTTAGATAAGATTTGATGTAATGGGGCACAATAATCTACCTATTTTATGTCTTATTTGACCCTCCATAGCTAACACCCCACAAGACAACCCACTTCCTCCCATTATTTTTATAATCCCCCCCATCTTATTTTACTCCATGTTACTATCTGGTTTTCAACTGGCCTTATCTAAGCCATTCACTCAAGTTTGGATCAAGAAGTAGAACAAAACTGGAGCCTCTATCAAAGCACTGCGGACTATGAATTAAGACAGTGGTGATATTGATATATCAAGATAAGTTTATTATGGATACGCGTTACGACGCTAACCTAACGTCTTTCTCAGGCCATAGATACAGAAACTTGGAGTGACAAGACTTGTATAACAATAAAAAAAAACTGTCAAATACACCCTCTTGACCTCACATTAGGTCAAAAGGTGGTAGTTGATGGACAGGACTGAAAGCCAATGCAAATGGAGGAGACAAACATCTGATCGGATTAAGTTTTATACAGTGGTAAAAGGAGTAGTAAGTGCTCATAAATACGATATACAAATAGAAGTTGAATATTCACATATGATAATGAATGGACAAATAAATAAAATGTCTAAAAATACTAAATAAATACATTAAATAGACAAATATATGATCAAATATTAAAATGTAAAAAAAAATATTTGTATCACTAGGAGTCTGTATTACAACAGGGATACATAGTGTTCGATTGTGCTGGAGAGCAACGGCCGTGTACAATGCAAAAGAAAAAACAAGTTAATGCATCACTCGTTGCCAAAACAACCAGCACGCACCTGAGGACACATTGAGGCCAGCAATCACCAGAGGCAGTGCCATAACGAATGAAAGACGCCGATGTAAAATATAGCCACAATAACTCCATTACCAGACAGCTGTAAATAGGAAAACATGTATATTATTACGGCTGCAATCCATGGAGTGAACCACAGAGTACTGAGGTACCCAGGGCCGCTATAAGGAATTTCAGGGCCCCATGCAGCTAAATTTTCTGGGCCCCCCTACTGTGGCACCGCCTGTTAATGGTACTCCGTCCAGCACTATATCATGCTACCCAGGGCCGCCATCAGGGGGGGTATTAGGGGTACTGATGTGAGAGGCCCGGCCAAACCTAATTGAAAGGGGGGCCCGGCAACTGCCGCGACTTGCCTTTGGTAGAAAAAAAACAACTGGGCCTTATTGTTAGGGCTTATTCAGACGAACGTGTAATACGTCCGTGCAACGCGCGTGATTTTCACGCGCCTCGCACGGACCTATGTTACTCTATGGGGCCGTGCAGACTGTCAGTGATTTTCACGCAGCGTGTGTCCGCTGCGTAAAACTCACGACATGTCCGATATTTGTGCATTGTTCGCGCATCACGCACCCATTGAAGTCAATGAGTGCGTGAAAGTCACGCCCAGCACTTCCGCAGCAGTATAAACTATGAATGAAAACAGAAAAGCACCACGTGCTTTTCTGTTTACAAACAGAGTGTCATAATGATGGCAGCTGTGCGAAAATCAGCCACGCATCATACGCTGCTGCCACACGGAGTTGTTATGGACCTTTTGCATGCGCAAAACGCCACTTTTTTGCGCGCGCAAAAAGCACACGCTTGTGTAAATCCGGCCTTAGGTTAGGAACACACTAGGCATGAACACTGCAGATTTTATGCAACACATTTTATTGCGGAAAAAACGCAGCGTATTACAGTCGCAGCCGAGTGGATGAGATTTGAACAAATCTCATCCACACGCTGCAAAAAATATTGACCTGCAGTGTGGCTTTTTAAGCCGCAGCATGTCAATTTATTCTGTGGAATCGCTGCTCCTCTGTTGCGGAAATGCTGCAGTTCTGCCACAAAAATCACAAATGAGGAAAAAAAAAAAGGCACTTTTTTAAATTTATAAAAAAGTTTAGACTTACCCAGGCCGTAGTTTAGGTGACGCATCTCTCTCTTCTGAACGTAGCCCCGCCTCCTGGGATGACGCTGTAGACCATGTGACCGCTGCAGCAGTCACATGGGATGAAACGTCATGACTAGAGGCGGGGCTACGTTCAGAAGAGAGAGATGCGTCACCTAAACTACGGCCGGGGTAAGTCTAAACTTTTTTATACATTTTTTTGTCTCATTTGTGATTTTTGCGGCAGCGATTCCACAGAATAAATTGACATGCTGCGGCTTAAAAAGCCACACTGCAGGTCAATTTTTTTTGCAGCTTGTGGATGAGATTTGTTCAAATCTCATCCACTCTGCTGCGACTGTAATACGCTGCGGATTTTCCACAATAAAATGTGTTGCATAAAATCTGCAGTGTTCATGCCTAGTGTGTTCCTACCCTAAGGTCGGATTCACACGAGCGTGTGCTTTTTGCGCGCGCAAAAAACGTGGCGTTTTGCGCATGCAAAAGGTCCATAACAGCTCCATGTGTCGGCAGCGTATGATGCGTGGCTGTGTGATTTTCCGCCACCATTATGACACTCTGTTTGTATGTTTGTAGCACATGGTGCTTTTCTGTTTTCATTCATAGTTTATACTGCTGCGGAAGTGCTGGGCGTGATTTTCACGCACCCATTGACTTCAATGGGTGCGTGATGCGCGAACAATGAACAAATATCGGACATGTCGTGAGTTTTACGCAGCGGACACACGCTATGTGAAAATGACTGACAGTCTGCACTGCCCCATAGAGTAACATAGGTTCGTGCAAGGTTATTACACGTTCGTCTGAATAAGCCCTAACAATAAGGCCCAGTTCACAGAGTTTTTGGGCCTTGATATTGACTCGGAAACTGCGTCAGAATCAGCACCAAACAACTTCCAAAACCGCCTCCTATTGATTTAATCTGAAATCAATGGGAGCCAGTCGCGGAAAAAAGAAAAAGCAGCACGTCCTTTCTTGCCGTTGTTCCGCCTCTGACCTCCCATCGAAATCAATGGGAGGCAGAAAATGCATTTTTCGGTGCGTTTTTTGTCTGCTGTCCTCAATCGCCGCAGGCAAAAAACGCAGCAAAAAACGCGGCAAGATAGTGTCGGCAGGTCAAAATCTGCCTCAAAATTCTTTAAGGAATTTTGAGGCAGATTTTTTCGGCCTGCAAAATACTCTGTGTGAACAGGGCCATACTTAAACAGCACTTTGAGACACTTTACTCACTGTGTCAGAAGAGCTGCTGGCTCCCACTCCAGTCCTCGTCAGGCGATGTCTTCAGTTCAGATGTCCAGTCCTTCACCTCCAGGCTCCAGAAAATGGCGGAAATCGTAAAACTCCTGCTGCCGCGCAACAACTGGACTCCTCCCCCTCTCCTTACGCAGCTACGCTCTGGAGGAGGAGGTGGAGGAGGCGGGCCAGCAGGTAATTAGTCTGTGCGCCGCTCTCCCTGTGTGGCTGTCCTTGCCAGTAGTTCGGCGATGTTCTTGTTGTGCGGGCGCACCACTTCCCTCTTGCCGGCGAGCACGAGCTGGTTGCGCGCCGGCACGCCCGGTCGTTCACGAGCGGGCGCGCACCTGCGGTCTTTCGTGCATGCGCTTGTGTGGTCCTTCGTGCGCGCACGCTTGTGCGGTCGAGCGTTGTTTGGCGGTGTTTGACGAGAGGGGGCCCGCAGCTCACACCATTGTTTTGGTTAAAAGAACAGGCCCCATTGCAGGGGCCTGTTTTTTTCTACCAAAGGCAAGTCGCGGCAGTTGCCAGGCCTCCCTTTCAATTAAGTTTGGCCGGGCCCCCTAGAGTAGTACCCCTAATACGCCCCTGATGGCGGCCTTGGAGGTACCTATTAGCAGAGGAAATTTCATGATCGTCTTGGGACACAAAGGACGCCAGGGAAGCTTATAAGGGTCAGGGACTCTGCTCATGTGGATATGCACAGTCAGAGAGAGGGGTGGATATCAGAATAAAAAGCTGTGCGTTACGTACATAGGATAGGGAACAGTGACGGATTATCATATGGGCGATTCGGGCGGCAGCCCGGGGCCCGAGGCTCCCAGGGGGCCCATGGCAGCCCGAACCGCACATTATCTTACAAACCTATTCAGCGCGCTAGCGCTGCTAACTTCCGAAGATGAGGAGGGGAGGAGCAGGGAATTGGCCGGGAAAGGGGTAGGACACGCCTCCCTGACAAGTGCGGGCGCCGCCATGAGTAACAGAACAGCGACGGACGGCTGTTCTGTTGCTCCAAAGCTGCCAGAGAAGACCCGGGCGGGCGGTCACCGGCGCTGAGGTTAGTCGGCTTATCCTCCTGCCCAACTGGTTCCCGACCGCTGGCTGTATTTTTACGGCCAGCGGTCAGGGACGGGTCCTTAAAACCCGAGCAATAGACTTTCTACGGCTCGGGTTTTAACTTGCTGCCCGCGCGATCGGGCAGCTGAATGTCGGGTCTCCGGCTGTCAGTGACTGCCGGGGACCCTGAGGAGAAGACAGAAGCAGCTTTCGCTGCTTCTGTCTTCTCCGATGTCTTCTTACACAGCGTTCAATGAACGCTGTGTAAAGGAATAGAGACAGCAGCAGCGGCGCTGTCTCTATTCCTCCCGGTGATCATGTGACTGGTCACATGATCGCCGGGTGCCGTTAGTGACAGACTGTTGCTGGGTCTAACTAGACCCAGCACAGCCCTATTAGTGACAATCTTCGCTATGAGAGGGCTGATTTCCCCTGTAACTGGGGCTGCTGTGCAGCTCCAGTTACAGGGGAAAAGACGGTGTAAAAGAAAGAAAAAAATATATATAAAGTTCCCCAAAGGTCTTTTTTGACCTTTGAGGAACAGACCATAGTAATAAAAAAATAATAAAGTAAAGTGCAAAAAAAAATAAAATAATAAATACACATAAAACGTCCCCCCCCCCGCCAATCATTGTTTGTAACGCTAGCGCTGACCCAATTACCCTAATATAGACATGTAATATATTAAAATTTACGGTAAACAATGACGATTACAAATAAAAGGTCTATTTTAGGGTAAAACTATGTTAATACCAAAAAAAATAGCTGAAATGTAAAAAAGCTTATTTTTTTACTATTATTTTCAAACTTTATGAATAAAAATTCTAAAATAGCAAAAAAGTGTGCATAAAAACGATAAAAAACGAAACCTGCATTGTCTACGGAAAAAACGTCGCAAAAATCACGTCATTTTTTTTATAAAAATGTGTGTTTGGTGCAACTTTGTAATTACGTTTTATTAAAAAATATTTTAACTTTTTGAGATACAGCTGCTTTGTATCCTGTATCCGTCAGGTCAGCAGGACTGACGGGATCAGTGAAACGGGCCCTGCGCTAAATTATAATCTTAGATATGATAGATTTGAGGTGGATCCTGCGTGTCACTGATCCTGTCAGTCCTGCTGACCTGACGAATACAGGATACAAAGCAGCTGTATCTCAAAAAGTGAAAATATTTTTTAATAAAATCAATCACACACATACTAATATATATATATATATATATATATATATATATATATATATAAAATTATGATATAAAGTTTTTAAATGTGTACATAACCTAGTGGCACTATATACAAGGGGAGTGCTGTGTGCCACTATATACAAGGGGAGTGCTGTGTGCCACTATATACAAGGGGAGTGCTGTGTGGCACTATATACAAGGGGGAGCGCTGTGTGGCACTATATACAAGGGGGAGTGCTGTGTGGCACTAAACAAGGGGGGGCTGTGTAGTGCTATCCACAGTGGTATGTGTGTGGCACTCTTTATAGGGGGGGCTTTTTGGTGCTATTTACAAGAGGGGGAGGGCTGTCTGGCGCTCTCTACAGGGGGCTGTATGGCACTATCTATATGGGGCTGTGTGTAACGCTCTCTACGGGGGGGATGTGTGATATATAGAGGGGGCTGTGTATGGCGATATCTATGGGGGTGTGTAATATCTACAGGGGCTGTGTGTGGCACTATGTACAGGGGGCTGTGTGTATGTGGTGTTTTACAGTGTGTGGTATTATTATATTCAGGCGCGCAGTGTTTGGTGCTATTATATTTAGGGGCACAGTATGTGGCACCATGATAACTTTATTTTCGTTTATAGGTGTGGAAATGTTGGAAAAGTGAGGAGACGTCTGAGTGGCAAATTCTGCAGAAATGAGTCATGGCCGGGAGAAGTCGTCATGAGCGCTTGACCGGATGGAGAAGAAAAGAGGAAAATAACTACTAGAATCTGAGACGTCGTCACCTGTGAGTCACTAGATTTATAGAGACTCTGTCACCTCTCCTGACATGTTTATTATAGGAAATCCTTGTATTTCACAAAAAGTCTTTCTGCAGTCCAGGTGTAATGGCAGGAAGGAGGTGAAGGGAAAGTGAGCCCTAATCTACCCACCGCCCTGTCCCTGCCTACTTGCAACGACCCGCCCTATGCGACGGGGTACAACTGGGCGGCGGTCCCTACGCTGTCTAAGTGCACGGGAGAACAGACAGGGAACACGCAAGGGAAGGGGCAGTAGCCACGGAACGCCGCGAGGAAACGGAGCGGTGAATGAGTAGTCAGGACCAGGATGAAGTGGAGTATACCAAAGTGAGCACGGAGAAGGAAGCAAGCCAGGGGCAAAGCAAAGCAAGTTAAGCGGAACTGCAGCAAGGCAGAAGCACGGCAGAAGCAGGCTGGAGCAAGCAGCAGTGAGGCCAGGAATCCAGAAGAATTACAAGCACTGAGGAAGAGAACACGGCAGGTAATAAAGGACAGGGGCGGAGCTAACTTCGACTGACCAGGCCGCGATAGGCTCTCCCACTCCTGAGCCTGCCACCCTGGTTGGTGGGAGATGGTGTCAGTCGAACAGGTCTGGCCTCAGGTGTGGATTGATTAATCCCAGGAGTATACCTAGACGTAGTACCTGGCAGATCCCTAACACCAGGACTGATAGACAATTCCCCTTGTCAGGAGGTTGTGTCCCTGCACAGTGTGATACTGTCAGTATGTAGGGACACCGCGCTGTGACAAGGGAAATCGTAACACTGTTAATGCTTGCCCAAAAAGGTAGTGTTAAAAATAGTTACGGCAGGGCGGCGGTGAGGAAGGGGGGCCCAAGTTTGGGTAACAGCCCAGGGCCCATGGTCTACTTAATCCGCCACTGATAGGGAAGACACCTTCTCTTCCCTATCCCATGTACTGAGAAAGAGAGCAAAAACCACGGCGCCACATGGTGCAGGTCAATAGGATAGGCAGGTGAAGGAAATAAAAACCATGCTCACCAAATAGCCAAAGGTAATTCGCATTTAAAGGTCCACAAGTGCTGCTGCCAGGTCCGAGCCGGTTTACACAGGTAACCGCTTGGTACGATGAATGGGTGAATGGAAAAATAGGATCTGTAATGGCGCTGCTGCGTGGTAAGACGAGGAGAAATCACGAAGAATCGGTTCTATATCAACGGATTTTATTTGTACAAGGTGGCTACGTGTTTCAACGCCGAACTGGCGTCTTCATGAGGCATAATAAACAGAAAAGAAAGCATGTATATATACACAACTGTGATGGTCTTAATTGGGCCAATTCAGACAGGGCAATTGGCCAAAAAACCGCCAAAACCAGGCCAGTCGAAGTTCAAGGAATACATATACATAATAACAACGTGATGCATGTTATGGTACAGTTGTAAAGTAATACAAAGTAGTATGGGAAATTGCCTGGTTGGAACTTAGAAAAATGAAAGAAATTGCGTGATTAGCACGAGAATTCTTGGCACATATAGATGGCAAAAATTCTTAAAAAGTGTGTTATTGCTAAAATTATCGAGGGAATGTTAAATGGACAATATATATATATATATATAAGATACGAATGGTTAATTGGGTTGAAACAATAAAACTAATCCCTGTAGCATAAACAACGGTCGTAGTCAAGGGGATTGTAAACACTACGGTGGCCGATGAGGTCCAAATGACAATGGAACGCATGGTGACCCGCAAAGCGCGAGAAGTCGCGTAGCTTTACACTGGTGAAACACAGAAACGGAAAAGCAGCTGACAGCATGATGGTAAATATTTTTACATATAAATAGATGCAGAGGTATTTATTTGATAGTGTATATATGCATGCATGTTATATACCTCTTTCTGCATGCATATATACACTATCAAATAAATACCTCTGGCCCTCATGCAGGTTGTAAATGAATGATCTACTAAGCACATGTAAATGCTTTTCCTAACCCTACTATAAATCATTTACTTTATTCACAGCGACCATATACACACACAGCGTTTATTTTGGTAACTCACCCATCGACGGGTGCGGTTTCCCCTCGGACTTCGATCTGGACGCTCCTGGTTTTCGTGTCCTCTTGGGTTCCTCTACGTTGCGGAGCTGTCCTGGCCTCTAGCAAATAAAACTCTTCTATGAATAAGCTACTCCAGTTAGGAACACATTATCCCCATGTATGCTTTTTTGTTTTTATTCTCCATTTTTTCTTACGGTCTTTTATGAAATATATATATTTTTTAATATCTTACTAATTTATGCAATTTACTGTAATTCCCTTGATTATGACCAACTGACTGTACATATAATTTGTTTCCTTTTTAGCAGTACTAATCGTTGCCTACCACCAATTGTTTTCCTCTCACCAAACATTTCCCCGGGAAGAACCTTTTTCCCTTCAGTAACTCCAGATATCCCTTCCAATAATGTACATCAATGTATTTTTATACAATGCATATATCTTCTGCATCTATTTATATGTAAAAATATTTACCATCATGCTGTCAGCTGCTTTTCTGTTTCTGTGTTTCACCAGTGTAAAGCTACGCGACTTCTCGCGCTTTGCGGGTCACCATGCGTTCCATTGTCATTTGGACCTCATCGGCCACCGTAGTGTTTACAATCCCCTTGACTACGACCGTTGTTTATGCTACAGGAATTAGTTTTATTGTTTCAACCCAATTAACCATTCGTATCTTATATATATATATATATATATATATATATATTGTCCATTTAACATTCCCTCGATAATTTTAGCAATAACACACTTTTTAAGAATTTTTGCCATCTATATGTGCCAAGAATTCTCGTGCTAATCACGCAATTTCTTTCATTTTTCTAAGTTCCAACCAGGCAATTTCCCATACTACTTTGTATTACTTTACAACTGTACCATAACATGCATCACGTTGTTATTATGTATATGTTTTCCTTGAACTTCGACCCGCCTGGTTTTGGTGTTTTTTTGGCCAATTGCCCTGTCTGAATTGGCCCAATTAAGACCATCACAGTTATGTATATATACATGCTTTCTTTTCTGTTTATTATAAATAATATATTCGTGGTATTGTATATCCCCCACCTGGATAAAGATAAATAGGTTCTCCGTAATATTGAAAGAAATGAAAATAGATCCGGAGTAATAAAATATAACTTTTACTGAACTTGTTAGAAATAGACAACAAAACTGTGTCAATGAGTAAGGATATCAAATGCCAAAACTGCATGCCAATTCGTATTCAATGATTTATGTCAAAATCAAACAAAATTTCTGAAGACAGCAAAAAAATATCAGTCCGCCTTAAATAAGGTTTCTTCGTATTATAATGTATTATGATCACTTTCATCAGGAGGTTTTATACAATATCTTATCCTCTTGCAAGGACCACATGTATAGATTAGAATAAAAAGACCTGGGGCAGTTGCCCTCCTACCCCTTATTTTCAGTTGGTAGTCCTTTTGGTCAATGTGTCCGAGGATGGTTATATGGCTTCTCCTGAAGTGATAGATGGTAAGTATTTCTCCCAACGCGTTTCCCTGCTGACCAAGCAGTTCCTCAGGGGACTGCAAGCAGGCTCAGACCTATGAGCTTTCGTCTGATACTAATTGACAGCAATACTGATCTCTAGGCAGCTAAACCTCAAATTTGGATACAGCTGCTGCTTTGACCCATCTCCCCTGAGGAACTGCTTGGTCAGCAGGGAAACGCGTTGGGAGAAATACTTACCATCTATCACTTCAGGAGAAGCCATATAACCATCCTCGGACACATTGACCAAAAGGACTACCAACTGAAAATAAGGGGTAGGAGGGCAACTGCCCCAGGTCTTTTTATTCTAATCTATACATGTGGTCCTTGCAAGAGGATAAGATATTGTATAAAACCTCCTGATGAAAGTGATCATAATACATTATAATACGAAGAAACCTTATTTAAGGCGGACTGATATTTTTTTGCTGTCTTCAGAAATTTTGTTTGATTTTGACATAAATCATTGAATACGAATTGGCATGCAGTTTTGGCATTTGATATCCTTACTCATTGACACAGTTTTGTTATCTATTTTTAACAAGTTCAGTAAAAGTTATATTTTATTACTCCGGATCTATTTTCATTTTTTTCTGTTTATTATGCCTGATGAAGACGCCTGTTCGGCGTTGAAACGCGTAGCCACCTTGTACAAATAAAATCCGTTGATATAGAACCGATTCTACGTGATTTATCCTCGTCTTACCACGCAGCAGCGCCATTACAGATCCTATTTTTCCATTCACCCATTCATCTATCCCATGTACCTAATGGACAGCTGTCTAGTAATGGAGTTATTATAGCTGATTTTTACATTGGCGCCTCACGTTCATTCTGGTGCTGCCTCTAGTCATTGCTGGGCTCCTTGTGTCTTCAGAAGTCTGCTGGTTGTTTTGGCAACGAGTGCCGCTTTAACTTGTTTTGTCTTTTGCATTGATACCGGCGTTACTCTCCAGTGCGTTCGGACCCTATGTGTCCCTGTTGTAAAACAGACACATAGTGCTAAAAATGTTTAATTTTATTTCACTACTATTTCATCATGAATTCGTCTATTTAACTAATTTATTTAGTATTTTTATACATTTTATTTATTCCTCCGTTCATTATCATGTGAATATTTAACTTCTATTTGTATATCGTATTTATGAGCACTTACTGCTCCTTTTACCACTGTATACCGACCATATTGTTACATGTGATATCTCTGTATATAATGAGGATCCTCCCGTCACTCAGTAATTACCTCCATATTGTTACATGTAATATCTCTGTATATAACGAGGATCCTCCCGTCACTCAGTAATTACCTCCATATTGTTACATGTGATATCTCTGTATATAACGAGGATCCTCCTGTCTTTCAGTAATTACCTCCATATTGTTACATGTAATATCTCTGTATATAACGAGGATCCTCCCGTCACTCAGTAATTACCTCCATATTGTTACATGTAATATCTCTGTATATAACGAGGATCCTCCCGTCACTCAGTAATTACCTCCATATTGTTACATGTAATATCTCTGTATATAACGAGGATCCTCCCGTCACTCAGTGATTACCTCCATATTGTTACATGTAATATCTCTGTATATAACGAGGATCCTCCCGTCACTCAGTGATTACCTCCATATTGTTACATGTAATATCTCTGTATATAACGAGGATCCTCCCGTCACTCAGTGATTACCTCCATATTGTTACATGTGATATCTCTGTATATAACGAGGATCCTCCCGTCACTCAGTGATTACCTCCATATTGTTACATGTGATATCTCTGTATATAACGAGGATCCTCCCGTCACTCAGTAATTACCTCCATATTGTTACATGTGATATCTCTGTATATAACGAGGATCCTCCCGTCACTCAGTAATTACCTCCATATTGTTACATGTAATATCTCTGTATATAACGAGGATCCTCCCGTCACTCAGTAATTACCTCCATATTGTTACATGGAATATCTCTGTATATAACGAGGATCCTCCTGCCACTCAGTAATTACCTCCATATTGTTACATGGGATATCTCTGTATATAACGAGGATCCTCCCGTCACTCAGTAATTACCTCCATATTGTTACATGTGATATCTCTGTATCTAACGAGGATCCTCCCGTCACTCAGTAATTACCTCCATATTGTTACATGTGATCTCTGTATATAACGAGGATCCTCCCGTCTTTCAGTAATTACCTCCATATTGTTACATGTAATATCTCTGTATATAACGAGGATCCTCCCGTCACTCAGTAATTACCTCCATATTGTTACATGTAATATCTCTGTATATAACGAGGATCCTCCCGTCACTCAGTAATTACCTCCATATTGTTACATGTAATATATCTGTATATAACGAGGATCCTCCCGTCACTCAGTAATCACCTCCATATTGTTACATGTAATATCTCTGTATACAGGGCCGCCATCAGGGGGGTATTAGGGGTACTGGTGTGAGGGGCCCGGCCAAACCTAATTGAAAGGAGGGCCCGGCAACTGCCGCGACATTCTTTTGGTAGGAAAAAAGAATGTCGTGAGCTGCTGCTGCTGCAGGCCCCCTCCCCTCCCCTCGTCATGGGGGGCTGTCAAACCGAGGAAACTCCCACGCGTGCGCACTCGCGAGCGCGCAGCTACGAACGCCCGCACTTGAGACCGCCCGCAGCCGCGGACACACATGGACAAAACTTACCTGGAGCCTGGCTGGAGGTGAAGGACTGGACGTCTGGACCGAAGACCTCGCCTGGAAGACATCGCCGGAAGAGGACTGGAGTGGGAGCAGCTCTTCTGACACAGTGAGTAAATTATCTCAAAGTGCTGTTTATGTATGGCCCTGTTCACACAGTATTTTGCAGGCAAAAAAAATCTGCCTCAAAATTCCTTAAAGAATTTTGAGGCAGATTTTGACCTGCCCAAACTATCTTGCCGCGTTTTTTTGCTGCGTTTTTTGCCCGCGGCGATTGAGGTCAGCAGACAAAAAACACAGCGAAAAATGCATTTTCTGCCTCCCATTGATTTCGATGGGAGGTCAGAGGCGTGCTGCTTTTTCTTTTTTCTGCGACTGGCTCCCATTGATTTCAGATTAAATCAATGGGAGGCGGTTTTGGAAGTTTTTTGGTGCGGATTCTGACGCAGTGTCCGAGTCAATATCAAGGCCCAAAAACTCTGTGAACTGGGCCTTATTGTTAGGGCTTATTCAGACAAACGTGTAATACGTCCGTGCAACGCGCGTGATTTTCACGCGCCTCGCACGGACGTATGTTACTCTATGGGGCCGTGCAGATTGTCAGTGATTTTCATGCAGCGTGTGTCCGTGTGTCCGCTGCGTAAAACTCACGACATGTCCGATATTTGTGCATTGTTCGCGCATCACGCACCCATTGAAGTCAATAGGTGCGTGAAAATCCCTCCCAGCACTTCCGCAGAAGTATAAACTATGAATGAAAACAGAAAAGCACCACGTACTACAAACATACAAACAGAGTGTTATAATGATGGCGGCTGCGCGAAAATCACGCAGCCGCGCATCATACGCTGCTGACACACGGAGCTGTTATGGACCTTTTGCATGCGCAAAATGCCACGTTTTTTGCGCGTGCAAAAAGCACACGCTCGTGTAAATCCGGCCTTAGGGTAGGAACAGACTAGGCATGAACAATGCGGATTTTATGCAACACATTTTATTGTGGAAAATCCGCAGCGTATTACAGTCGCAGAAGAGGGGATGAGATTTGAACAAATCTCATCCACACGCTGCAAAAAAAATGGACCTGCAGTGTGGCTTTTGGCTTTTTAATCCGCAGCATGTCAATGTATTCTGTGGAATCGCTGCTCCTCAGTTGCGGAAAAGCTGCGGTTCTGCCGCAAAAAATCACAAAACGAGAAAAAAAAAAAAGGTACTTTTTTAAATTTATAAAAAAGTTTAGACTTGCCCTGGCCGTAGTCCTGGTGACGCGATCCTCTATTCTTAGCGCAGCTCGGCCTCCTGTCATGACGTTTCATACCATGTGACTGCTGCAGCGGTCACATGGTCTACAGCGTCATCCCAGGAGGCGGGGCTACGTTCAGAAGAGAGAGATGCGTCACCAGGACTACGGCCGGGGTAAGTCTAAACTTTTTTTTCCCTGCAGGATTCCCGCAGCGGACATGCCTCACCAAACCTGCGCCACTATTTGGTGCGGTTTTGCAGGCAGAATTCCCTGCGGCTACCGGTGCGGATAAGCTGTGTAGTTTTACTCAGCATATCCGCCTAGTGTGTCCCTTATGATGTCGCTCCTGGAGCTGCTGCCGGTCTCTAAATAGGCAATTGGTCCAGTAGAATTTGGATTTTTTTTTGTGAACCAGCTTAACCCCTTAAGGACTGAGCCTGTTTTGGCCTTAAGGACGCAGCCTATTTTTTCAAATCTGACATGTGTCACTTTATGTGGTAATAACTCCGGAATGCTTTTACCTATCCAAGCGATTCTGAGATTGTTTTCTCGTGACACATTGGACTTTATGTTACTGGCAAAATTTGCTCGATACATTAAGTATTTAATTGTGAAAAACACCAAAATTTAGCGAAAAATTGCAAAAATTAGCATTTTTCTAAATTTATATGTATCTGCTTGTAATACAGATGGTAATACCACACAAAATTGTTGCTAATTAACATCACCCATATGTCTACTTTCGATTGGCATCATTTTTTGAACATCCTTTTATTTTTCTAGGACCTCACAAGGCTTAGAACTTTAGCAGCAATTTCTCACATTTTCAAGAAAATGTCAAAAGGCTATTTTTACAGGGGCCAGTTCAGTTGTGAAGTGGATTTTAGGGCCTTATATATTAGAAACCCTCGATAAGTCACCCCATTTTAAAAACGTCACCCCTCAAAGTATTCAAAACAGCATTTAGAAAGTTTATTAACCCTTTAGATGTTTCACAGGAATTAAGGCAAAGTAGATGTGAAATGTTCAAATTTCTTTTTTTTTTTGCAGAAATTCATTTTTCATCTATTTTTTTTGTAACACAGAAAGTTTTACCCAAGAAATGCAACTCAATATCTATTGCCCAGATTCTGCAGTTTTTAGAAATACGCCACATGTGGCCCTAGTGCGCTTATTGACTGAAGCACCGGCCTCAGAAGCAAAGGAGCACCTAGAGGATTTTGGGGCCTCCTTTTTATTAGAAAATATTTTAGGCTCCATGTCGGGTTTGAAAGGCTCTTGCGGCGCCAAAACAGTGGAAATCCCCCAAAAGTGACCCCATTTTGGAAACTACACCCCTTGAGGAAATTATCTAGGGGTATAGTTAGCATTTTGACCCCGCAGGTTTATTGCAGAAATTATTGGAAGTAGGCCGTGAAAATGAAAATCTACATTCTTTCAAAGAAAATGTAGGTTTAGCTAATTTTTTCTAATTTCCACAAGGACTAAAAGGAGAAAATGCACCACTACTTTTGTAAAGCAATTTCTCCCGAGTAAAACAATACCCCGCATGTGGTCATAAACGGCTTTTTGGACACGGCGGAGCTTAGAAGGGAAAGAGCGCCATTTGTCTTTTGGAGATCAAATTTAGCAGGAATGGTTTGCGGAGACCACGTCGCATTTGCAAAGCCCCTAAGGGACCAAAACAGTGAAAACACCAAAAAAGTGACTCCATTTAGGAAACTACACCCCTTGAAGAATCCATCTAGAGGTGTAGTGAGCATTTTGAACCCACAGGGGTTTCATAGATTTTATTAGAATTGGGCAGTGAAGATTAAAAAAAAACATTTTTTTCCAATAAGACGTAGCTTTAGCTCAAAATTTTTCATTTTCTCAACAAATAAAGGAATAAAAGAACCCCAACATTTGT
Organism: Rhinoderma darwinii; assembly: GCF_050947455.1. NCBI lineage: Eukaryota > Metazoa > Chordata > Amphibia > Anura > Rhinodermatidae > Rhinoderma > Rhinoderma darwinii. Next base: position 44,592,844 of record NC_134694.1, on the reverse strand, counting down.
AAAGCAACTTCTCTGGAGTGCGGCAATACCCAATTTGTGGTCATAAACGGCTGTTTGGGCATACGGCAAGGATCAGAAGAGAAGGAGTGCCATTTGGCTTTTGGAGCACAGATTTTGCTGGATTGGTTTCTTGACACCATGTCACTATTGCAAAGCTCCTAAGGTGTCAGTACAGTGGAAACTCCCCAAAAGTGACTCGATTCACGAAACTACACCCCTTGAGGAATTCATCTAGGGGTGTAGTGAGCATTTTGACCCCACAGGTGTTTCATAGATTTTATTAGAATTGGGCAGTGAAAATAAAAAAAATCCTTTTTCTTCAATAAGACGTAGTTTTAGCTGAAAATGTTTCATATTCTCAACAAATAAATGAAAAAAAGCACCCCAACACTTGTAAAGCAACTTCTCCTGTGTACGGCAATACCACATATGTGGTCATAAACTGCTGTTTGGGCACAGAGTAGGGCTCAGAAGGGAAGGAGCGCCATTTGGCTTTTGGAGTACAGATTTTGCTGGATTGGTTTCTGGGTGCTATGTCGCATTTGCATAGCCCCTGTGGGACTAAAACAGTGGAAACCCCCCAGAAGTGACCTCATTTTGGAAACTACACCCCTCAAGGTATTCACCTAGGGGTGTAGTGAGCATATTAACCCCACAGGTGATTGGCAGAAATTGGTGTGCACTCGATATTGCAGAGTGAAAATGTTTTTTCAATAGATATGCCAATATGTGGCGCCCAGCTTGTGCCACTGGAGATACACACCCCAAAAATTGTTAAAAGGGTTCTCCCGGGTATGGCGATGCCATATATGTGGAAGTAAACTGCTGTTTGGGCACACTGTAGGGCTCAGAAGGGAGGTAGCGCCATTTGGCTTTTGGAGCGTGGATTTTGCTTGTAGTAGTTTTGTTTTGAGTCTTACTGGTGTTTCCGTTTATAATGTCGGGGTACATGTAAGGCAGGCGGAGTATATAAGGGGCATAGTCAGGTGGTATAATAATGGGGTAAAAAAAAACAATAAAATAATCCATAGATGTGTGTTACGCTGTGACACAATCCTTTCTGCACAGGCCGGTGTCGCACTAATAAATGGTCTTTACTTATTCCCCTTTTGGTCCACACTCCGCACCTTTGTAGTTTGGGGAATTTTGCTGGGAAGTGTTGTCCTGGTATAATACGGGCACCCTCACTTCCAGCAGATATGTTTGGGCCTTCCCCTTCCTGGTTCCCTAATTTTAGGGGCCTTGATAAATCGCCACTTGAAACAGAAGAAATGTTCCCCTCGAGCCGGCACAACTATATATTTTTCTTTCCTGATTTATTGGTGCCTTGACTAATTTTATTTTTTCATAGACGTAGTGGTATGACGGCTGGTTTGTTGCGGGACGGGCTGTAGTTTTTATTGGTACCATTTTGGGGTACATGCGACATTTTGATCACCTGTTATCCTTTTTTATTTGGGAGGCATGGTGACCAAAAAACAGCAATTCTGGCATATTTTTTTAGTTTTTCTTTTTTTATACGCATTTTATTTTATTTTTATTTTTATACGCATTATAAATTACATGTTACTTTTATTCTGCGGGTCAGTCCGATTCCGGTGATACCTAATTTATAGCACTTTTTATGTTTTACAACTTTTTGCACAATAAAATAACTTTTGTAAAGAGAATGGATTTTTTCTGTCGCCAAGTTGTGAGAGCCATAACGGTTTTACATTTTTCGTCGACGGAGCTGTCTGAGGGCTTGTTTTTAGCGAGACGAGTTATAGTTTTTATAGGTACCATTTTTGGATACATGCGACTTTTTGATCACTTTTTATTAAAATTTTTGGAAGACAAAGTGACCAAAAAATAGCAATTATGTCAGTATTTTTTAGTTTTTTTTTTTACGGTGTTCACTGTGCGGAATAAAGAACATAATATTTTTATAGTTCAGGTCGTTACGGTCGCTGCGATACCAAATATGTATGGCTTTATTATTTTTTTCAATAATAAATGACTTGATAAAGGAGAAAGGGCGATTGTGTTTTGTGTTATTATTTGAAACTTTTATTGTATGTTTTACAACTTTTATTTTTACTTTTTTTACACTTTTTTTTACACTTTTCTTTAGTCCCACTAGGGGACTTGAAGGTCCAACTGTTTGTTTGATGTTCTAATACATTGCACTACCTATGTAGTGCAATGTATTAGAACTGTCAGTTGTTCACTGACAGCAAGCCGCTGAGGCTCCGCCTCCGGGCGGGGCCTAATCGGCTAACGTAATGGCAGATAGGAAGCCATTGTTAGGCATCCTGTTGCCATAGTAGCAGTCGCCAGCCTTGCCATCGCATGGCAAGGCTGCCGATTGCATACAAACCACTTTGATGCAGCGATTGCATTGAATCACTGCATTGAAGGGGTTAATGGCAGGAATCGGAGCTAGCTCCGGTTCCTGCCGATAGATCGGGGTGTCCGCTGTAACATACAGCGGACACCCACTGCTGATGACGCCGACTCAGCTTCTGAGCCGGTAGCTGAGACGGCGCCATCTTGCCGATGGTACCGGAAGCCTCCTGGGCCCCGCCGAGGCATTGGAGGATTCTGTTACTGGCAGACCGGGAGGTAAGCATTAGCCCTCCGATCGCCTTTGCAGCCACTGGCAACCCAGCGATCACGTTGCTGGGGTGCCGGTGGCTATAAACTCCTCACATGCTGCGATCTCTATTGAACGCAGCATGTGAGGGGTTAATCGGTCGGATCGGAGGCTAGCTCCGGTCCTGGCCGATACCTCAGGGTGCCAGCTGTAACATACAGCTGTCACCCGGCGGTCATGTCGCTGGCTCAGTTCCTGAGCCAGCTTCATCTCCATGACGTAAATGAACGTGAAAATGCGGTAAGACACCAGTTTTAATGACGTTACTGTACGTGATCCGGCGGGAAGGGGTTAAACCTATCTGCAGTCTCCATTCTCTAGTGAGAAAAGAAGTAGAGACAAATTAACTTGTGTATCTGAAATGTGTCTTCCTATGGGAAAAGGTTCAGGCCTCCTGGGGCTTGGAGGATGCTGAGCCGGCGCCATCTTGCCGATGGTACCGGAAGCCTCCTGGGCCCCGCCGACGACGGGGCATAGGAGGATTCCGTTACAGGCTGATCGGGAGGTAAGCATTAGCCCTCCAATCGCCTTTGCAGCCACCGGCAACCCAGCGATCACGTTGCTGGGGTGCCGATGGCTATAAACTCCTCACATGCTGCAATCTCTATTGAACGCAGCATGTGAGGGGTTAATCGGTCGGATCGGAGGCTAGCTCCGGTCCTGGCCGATACCTCAGGGTGCCAGCTGTAACATACAGCTGTCACCCGGCGGTGATGTCGCTGGCTCAGCTCCTGAGCCAGCTTCATCTCCATCACGTACAGTTACGTGGAGATGCGCGAAAAGGCCATCTCCCATCACGTAACTGTACGTGAAATGGCGCGAAGGGGTTAAAAAAAATACAAAACTTTTGTGTTAGGGCCTGTTCACATCACCGTTCGCTTCCGTTCCGGGGTTCCGTCTGAGGTTTCAGTCGGGTGAACCCCGCAACGGAAAGTGAAAGTGACAGCACAGCTTCCGTTTCCGTCACCATTAGCACAGTCGACTACGCTATTGATTCTGTCCGAAAACCAGCTGGAATGGTGACGAACGGAAACCATTAGCGATGTTTCCGTCACCATTGAGATCAATGGTGACTGAAACGGAAGCTGTGCTGTCACTTTCCGTTGCGGGGTTCACCCGACAGAAACCTCAGACGGAACCCCGGAACGGAAGCGAACGGTGATGTGAACAGGCCCTAACACAAAAGTTTTGTATTTTTTTAAGCTGGTTCACAAAAAAAATAATTCCAAATTCTACTGGACCAACTGCCTATTTAGAGACCGGCGACATCATAAGGGACACACTAGGCGAATATGCTGAGTAAAACTACACGGCTTATCCGCCCCGGTAGCCGCAGGGAATTCCGACAGCAAAACCGCACCAAATAGTGGCGCAGGCTTCGTGAGGCATGTCCGCTGCAGGAATCCTGCAGGGAAAAAAAAGTTCAGACTTACCCCGGCCGTAGTTTAGGTGACGCATCTCTCTCTTCTGAACGTAGCCCCGCCTCCTGGGATGACGCTGTAGACCATGTGACCGCTGCAGCAGTCACATGGGATGAAACGTCATGACAGGAGGTGGGGCTGCGCTAAGAATAGAGGATCGCGTCGCCTAAACTACGGCCGGGGTAAGTATAAACTTTTTTATAAATTTAAAAAAGTACCTTTTTTTTTTTCTCATTTATGATTTTTGCGGCAGAACCGCAGCATTTCCGCAACAGAGGAGCAGCGATTCCACAGAATACATTGACGTGCTGCGGCTTAAAAAGCCACACTGCAGGTCCATTTTTTTTGCAGCGTGTGGATGAGATTTGTTCACATCTCATCCACTCGGCTGCGACTGTGATACGCTGCAGATTTTCCACAATAAAATGTGTTGCATAAAATACGCAGCGTTCATGCCTAGTGTGTTCCTACCCTAAGGCCGGATTCACACAAGCATGTGCTTTTTGCACGCGCAAAAAACGTGGCATTTTGCGCATGCAAAAGGTCCATAACAGCTCCGTGTGTCAGCAGCGTATGATGCGCGGCAGCGTGATTTTCGCGCAGCCGCCATCATTATGACACTCTGTTTGTATGTTTGTAGCACGTGGTGCTTTTCTGTGTTCATTCATAGTTTATACTGCTGCGGAAGTGCTGGGTGGGATTTTCACCCACCCATTGACTTCAATGGGTGCGTGATGCGCCAACCACGCACAAATATCGGACATGTCGTGAGTTTTACGCAGCGGACACATGGACACACGCTGCATGAAAATCACTGACAGTCCGCACGGCCCATAGAGTAACTTAAGTCCGTGCGAGGCGCGTGAAAATCAGTTTATAAGGCGCCAGGCCTCCTGGATTGCTCCACCAATGTTAATCCCAGGAAATAGTCTATAAAGTACCGAGCGTTACGACAGTCTGTTCCTGGGAACTGAGTCCATGAGTTGTGTTCCAAGGCTTTCAACAGACCCTGTGCAAAGGGGCACTGCCAGAAAATGTGCAAAGATGTTTCCTCCGTGAATAGGCACCAGAGGCAGTACCGGGTCTTGCACAGGTTGCAGGCATGCATGAATGACCTAAGAGGCAGTCCTCCCTGGATGTCCATTCATGAAATGTCCTTGTGCCCATTGGTCAACCTGCCAGATGACACGTTAGTCCAAACAGTCTCCAACGTGTTGGCATGAAGCCCTGGAACAGACTCCGGCAAGTCCTTTGCTCTGATGTGCTTGTGGATCGTCTTAGATTTCCACAAGCCGGGCTTAAGAAACTCCCGTTGATGCTCCCTCATGAACCGGACAACATCTCCATAGAACCAGGGAGTGTGCCAGTTGTAAGGGAAGGAGCTGTCCCACTTGTCCCAGCCAAAACCTTGCAAGAGGGGAAGGAGGAAGAAACGGGACATGGCCTTGCCCGCAGAGCTGTTTGCTGTTCTTAGAGTTCTACGAACATAGTCACATACAAAAGCGATCCGCAGCAGAGTGGGGATGTCGGGTATACCCTTCCCACCTTTGTCCATTTTTGAACCCCAGATGAAGCGAAACACAGTCTTGGTAATGGCCCTTGAGACAGTGGCAAGAGGGGGTCATGCCTGTGCAGTGTATTGTAGCACAGGCAAGACTTCATTACGCAGGACCAGTGCCTTGCCCTCAATAGTGAGTTGTCGGAGGCTCCACAGTCTGATTCTTTGGTTGACTTTGGCCAAGCATTCTTCCCACGACTTTAGGGCTGCACCTTCCTTCCCGAACCAGAATTTTGATGACGTCTGGCTTGATGGTAAATGGGAAGGGGGCAGAAGAAGGCAGGTACCATTTTCCGAAGAGCATAGCTTCTGATTTCCCGCAGTTGACTTTTGCCCCTGAAGCGCGTCCGAACTCCTCGAAGGTCTGGAGGAGTGCAGTCACCGAACGTGACCTTGAAGTGTCCTGGACCTGATGCGGTGATCCCTCTGATCTCTCCATTTTGCTGGATAGTCTCTGCGCATAGTTCTATAAAACAGACAAAAAGGAGAGGTGAAAGAGGACAGCCATGACTAACCCCTGACATAAAAGGAAAGGGGTCAGTCTTCCAGCCGTTCACAACACTGTGCTGTAAACGTCAGAATACATTAGGTTAACATACAAACAGAACATCCTGCCAAGCCACAGCATACGCAGAGCCTTACCCATAAATTAGTGAGAGACCCGGTCAAAAAACTTCTCCTGATCAAGACTGACCAGATGTGTACGGCGGCTTTTAATGTAATGCACCGTGTCCCTCACATGGGCAAGACTTTCGGCCACCCTACGGCCAGGGATGCCGCAGGTTTGGTCCGATCCGATGATCCGTCTGATGACAACCTTCAGCCTGTTGGCCAATACTTTGGCGAGGATCTTATAGTCCACGTTCAGGAGAGATGGGACGCCAGTATTTCAGGTCACATCTTTCCCCCTTCCGCTTATACAAGATTGTGATCATGCCTTCTCCCAATGACAGCGGCATTCTGCCCTCCATCACCATCTTCCCATTGATGTAAATGGGAAGCTTAATCAAGTATTTGATGCTTTTTTTTTACGCATTTTGTGTGTGCTTCTTGGCGCATAATTAGGACACCCATTGACTATGGGAACATTTGCCACGTTTTATGTGCAAAGGAATTGACTCGACACCTCTTTATTTACATAACACGGTTTTTAAAAACGCGTGTGTAAAAAGCGCGTTGTATGTACTAACAACGCACTTTACCAATTATGTAAATGAAAAGCGTAATCAAGCGTAAAATGTGCAAAAAAAAAATGCGTCAAATACACACCGTGTGAACCTGTCAATTGAAAAGTCATTCACTTCACTTTCATCATTCTAAGGGTATGTTCACACGAGGTCATTACGTCCGTAATTGACGGACGTAATTAGGCCGCAAGTACCGGACCGAACACAGTGCAGGGAGCCGGGCTCCTAGCATCATACTTATGTACGACGCTAGGAGTCCCTGCCTCGCTGCCGGACAACGGTCTCGTACTGAAAACATGATTACAGTACGGGACAGTTGTCCGGCAGCGAGGCAGGGACTCCTAGCGTCGTACATAACTATGATGCTAGGAGTCCGGCTCCCTGCACTGTGTTCGGTCCGGTACTTGCAGCCAAAATACGTCCGTCAATTACGGACGTAATGACCTCGTGTGAACATATCCTTAGGGTATGTGCATAAACAAAATCAAAAACGTCTGAAAATACGGAGCGGTTTTCAAGGGAAAACTGCTCCTGATTTTCAGACATTTTTTTTTTCTAGCAACTTCATGTCCACGTCGGAACAGAACACCGAATTTTCCATTGAAATAAATGGGCAGATGTTTGTAGGCATTCTGCCCCCGATTTTTCGTCCGTTTGCGGCCTGGAAAACGGCCAAATATAAGCCATGTGAACATACCCTTAGGGTATGTGCACACGTAATATTTCCACGTAGTATTTTCAGGTAGTATTTTCAGCTGTTTTTGGGCAGTAAACATACCCTTAGCCTTTTGGTGTGTCCTATAGCTTCTACCAGCTGCCATTTGTACAATCACTCCCAAAATGAGAGCCGGACACTGCTTAGCAATTTGAAGACACCTTTTCCTGGCTAGTAGCAAAAAAATAGGGAGAGGGGTGAGATTCCCTCCCACATTTACGGCAGCTGTGAGTCAGGTGTCTGTGCCTTATTTACCTTGCTGTAATTCTGGGAAGTGCTCTCTCTGGTGGCCAACATAGGAAAACATGTCCTCTTGTTTGTGTGGGAGTTGAAGTCCTTTCCTCTGTATAGGTTGCTGGTTTGCTCTGAGAAGGGCGGCCTCCAGACTCACAGAGCTTCTATACTATTCTGGTAGATAGTCCCTATATTAATTTCACTGCTCCAACATGTTTCACCAGCCTTTTTTTAGTGGCTCTTCAGGGAGAAAACTGGCAGCATAAAGGGACAGTTTTAATAATGGCAGTGGCAACCTGATGACAGCATTTCTGCTATATACTCATAGCCACGCCCCCCTCCCTGTTCACACACCCCCGTATCCAATCAAGAGCCAGGCGAGCACAGCTAAAGTGCTCAGCGCCACCTATTCTCTGATGTAAGAGGGGCAGGAGCTGGGCATGTGAGATAGAGTAACCTTTAGGACCAAACAGTGCATCCCCAAAGCTCAGTAAACATAAAGGAGCTGTCAGATCTCCTGATCAGGAAACATTGCAGCAGAGTGCATTCCAGAGAAACATCACAAACCATTTATCCAGTGCCTGCTGCATGAGCGGACACTGCATCATATAGGGACTGAAGTTAGATCGTATTAAACCGGTCTTCTAAAACTCACACATTATCGGGACATATTAGATGGATATATGACACCCTATGATACTTCACTTGTGTGGGTGACACTATCAGATAGAATAGAATGCCGATCTGTGAATCAACATAAAATATAGTGGCTGCATCATGCGAATGATGCATAGGTCTGGACTCCTATTATACTTCTACACTTCACAAAAAGCAGCCAAAACTGACATTCTCATTAAGTCCTGCCGGACTAACAGATTTTATCCCGTGGATCCATCTGCAATCTACCTAAAGAATGCTTTTATCCCAGTTACCCCCTCTAAAATTTTTGGGAACAACCTGGATTCCCATAAATTTCATAGAAGCAGGATTACCCCGATGTACTGTATGGCCATGTCGTGAGTTTAGTGTCCATGGCCGTAGGCCGTCGGGTTTACTCACCTCCCGAAGCCCGCAGCCATGGATCAGTGAGCGCTGGCTCGTAGCTCCTTCCTAGGAGATGCCATCGCTCACTTCCGCTCCGATCCGCTGTGTCCCATTGCTCAACAATCATCATCAACTACACATGATTTCCTGGACTGTAAGAATGGCCCTGCCCTTCTGATAATTGCCTGAGCATTGTTAGTGTATCCCAAGTCTGTCTTGCAAATGGTCCCTTAGTGTTTTTCCGTTCCAGTTGTTACCCATATCCCATGCAGTGTTCTCGTTTCTGAGCCTCTTAGTGTTGGAGTCGTGCCCTACTGCACCTGCTGTCGTTTGCCACGTCCAGTGTCATTTGCCACGTCGTGTCATCTGCCACGTCTAGTACTGTCCGCCACGTCTGGTGGAACCTGCTGCACCTACCTCCATCCGTGCTGAAGCCACAGCCTCTGTCTGGACTAGTTCGTGTGTTACGAACTGCTATAGACTTTTGTATAGACAGTTACTAGGCCAGCTGCCTCTCCGATACGGCGGAGCGCCCTAGTGGGTAAACATACCCTGTGATCATGACCGTATGCTCAGGCCATGGAACCCACTGGCCAGCCCAAGCTCGCAGTCCAGAAGATACAGACGGAGATGCATGACCTACGCACACGTCAGGATCAACATCTTGAGGCGGTAAATACTATCATGGCCCGTCTGGATCAACTCACTGTTCCTCCTCCGGTTCTTCCTCCAGAGGCTGTAGCTGTGCCACTGCCCGTCGCTCCCCCTATTTGTTCCGGATCCACAGTTACTCTGCCTCTTCCTCTTTGCTATGACAGTGATCCCAGAGCCTGTAGAGAATTTATAAAACCAATGTACGGTTCATTTTAGGCTACTGGCTCAACCCTTGCCCTCGGAGGCCAAAGTGGCGTTTATTATCTTCCTCCTCGCTGGTAAGGCCCTCGCATGGGCGAACCTAATCTTGGAACAACAAGGACCTGTATCCTCGAGCCTAGCCTTGTTCCTGCAGTCCTTTCGTGCCGTGTTCAAGGAGTCGGGCCGAACATCCTCTGCCACAGCAATTCTGTTGACCCTCAAGCAACAAGTTTCCACAGTAGAGGAGTATGCTATCTCCTTCCGTACCCTGCCAGCAGAGCTGGCATGGAACAATGAGGCACTGGTGGCGACCTTCTGGCAGGGACTGTCCTCGCACATCAAGGACGAACTGGTGGCCCGCGACCTTCCTTCTACCTTGGATGCCCTCATCCTGTTAGCCACTCGGGTTGACATGAGAATCCGGGAGTGCACTCAAGAGGTTCGACAGGAGAACCGGGGTCACAGACCAGTACCCTCGGTCCAGAGACCACTATTGCCTTCCCCTAGTGCACTACCTGAAGAACCCATGCAGGTAGACAGAGTCCGGTTGTCCGAAAGGGAGAAGCAGTGCAGACGCTTCTCTGGACTATGTATGTATTGTGGCCCTAAGGGTAATTTTGTGTGCCAATGCCCACAGAAAACAGGAAACTCCAGCACCTAGGGTTGGTTGGAGAGGTGGGACGTCTCCAAACATTAAAACCTCTTACAAATTATCGATTCCTGTGGCCATCATCTCCAGAGAAACATAACATCCCTTTTCCGCCTATCTTGACTCCAGAGCAGTTGCCAATTTTATCCAGCAGGATCTAGTGGATCGTTTACATCTACCCACAGTTCTTCTGTAGAGAACCCTGGCTGTTGCCTCTGTGAATGGTCTAACATTGCCCGATCCGATGATCTACATCACGGAGCCGTTGACACAACGGGTCGGAGCTCTTCATTCGGAGCAGATCACCTCCCTTATACTACCCAAAGCTATCAATCCTATCCTGCTGGGTCTGCCATGGCTTCGCCTACACGCCCCGGTTCTTGACTGAACTTCCGGAGAAATTCTTCAATGGGGTCCTAGATGCCATAGCCATTGCCCGTCACAAGTTCATCCTGTTATGCCCCCTCTGCCTCAGTCACTCTCCGATCTACCATCTCAGTATGCCAGTTTTGCGAATGTCTTCAGCAAGCAAGAGGCTGAGACGTCTCCACATCGGAATTATGACTGCCCCATTGAACTGGTTCCAAATGCTTCTCTTCCCCGTGGACGGGTATATCCTCTCTCCTTGCCAGAGACTTTATCCAGGTCAGCCTATATCAAGGAGAATTTGGAGGGGGGTTTTATACGAAAATCCTCCTCCCCGGCCGGGGCCGGGTTCTTCTTTGTTAAGAAGAGAGATGGATCTCTTCGACCCTGCATTGACTACCGTGGTCTCAACCAGATCACGGTCAAGAACAAATACGAGGAGCCACAATTTTTTCAAAATTAGACTTGCGTGGGGCTTATCATTTTATTCTAATCCGTCAAGGGGACGAATGGAAGACGGCGTTCAATACCCGAGACGGGCACTACGAATACCCGGTGATGCCCTTCGGGCTGTGTAACGCTCCCGCAGTCTTTCAGGAATTCGTCAATTATATTTTCTGAGATCTCCTCTATATCTGTATTGTAGTCTATCTCGATGATATTTTAATTTTCTCCCCATATCTGATGACCCATCGGAGGCATGTCAGTCAGGTTCTACTGCGATTAAGGGAAAATCGCTTATATGCCGAGTTGGAGAAGTGCGTCCTTGAAAAGAAGTCTTTGCACATCCTGGGCTACATTATCTCGGATCAAGGTCTCAAGATGGATCTCGAGAAACTAAAGTCTGTCCTGGAATGGCCACATCCTCAAGGCCTTTCCTGGGATTCGCCAATCTCTACCTGCAGTTTATCCCAAACTTCTCATCTCTGTTGGCTCCCATCTCTACCCTTACCAAAAAGGGAGTGAACGCCAAGGTGTCGACTCCAGAGGCAGAGTCTGCATTTATTAGCCTCAAGAAAGCCTTCACTTTAGCCTCAATCCTCCAATCATCCAGACGTATCTCGCCAGTTTTCATTGGAGGTGGACGCTTCTTCTGTTGGTGTTCCAGAGGCACTCCAAAGGAAAGGCAGTAGTATGTGGCTATTACTAGAGACATTTTTCTTCTGCAGAGCGCAATTACTCTATTGAGGATCAGGAGCTACTGGCCATAAAATTGGCTCTGGAGGACTGGAGTAGTGGAGATATCTTCTAGAGGGCACAGCTCACCCCATCTTGATCTACACCAACTACAAGAATCTCACCTATCTCCAGTCCGCTCAATGACTAAAACCCTGCCAAGCCAGATGGTCGCTGTTCTTCACTTGCTTCCAATTCGTGCTCCACTACCGTCCCGCTGACAAGAATATGAGGGCTGATGCCCTGTCCAGGTCATTTGAGACGGATGACACGGTGGAGCCCCTTCAAACTATCATAGACCCGTCCTGCATTGTCACTGCCAATCCTTTGCAGGTTAGAGACATCCCTCCGGGGAGGACTTTTATTCGGTTGGCAAACAGGAGAATTCTCCGCTGGGGACACAGCTCTAAACTGGCTGAGCACTCTGGTGTTCGTAAGACCAGGGACCTGATTGCTGGTCTCTTCTGGTGGCCCACTCTACCCAAAGAGGTTGTGGACTTTGTCTCTTCCTGCACGGTGTGTGCTTCTAACAATCTTACTCACTCCAGACCTGCGGGCCTGCTCCGACCTCTGCCTGTACCCAATGCCCCCTGGCAGCACATTGCGATGAACTTTACAGACCTTCCTCCCTCAGCAGAATCCAACACTGTCTGGGTGGTGGTAGACCGGTTCTTGAAGATGGCACATTTTATCCCACTGACCGGCCTACCTTCTGCTCCCCGACTGGTGAGTCTCTTCATTCAGCACATCTTCTTCTTGCATGGCTTGCCCTTTCACATTGTGTCCGATTGGGGGGTTCAATTTAGTCTGGCTGTCCTCACGGAACATTCATTTGAAGGTGCCTTCATACAAGTTTGCTCCCAGGTTCCTTGGTCCTTTTGATATTCTGCAACAGATAAACAACACTGTCTTCTATAAGCTGCGGCTGCCTCCTACCCTTAGAATTCGCAACTCCTTTCATGTGTCCCTCCTGAAACCAGTGGTCCTGAACCACTACAGTAAGACTTCCAGTTCCACAGTTGCTTTCACCGGTTCTTCTGATGGGTTTGAGGTGAGGCAGATCCTGGACTGCAAAAGGGTAGGAGGATGGAATTTCTATTTGGTGGACTGAAGAGGGTTTGGTCCTGAGGAGAGGTCCTGGGAGCCGGAAGAAAACCTCAGTGCCCCTGCGCTCATTAAGAAATGTTTCTCTCGCTCTGGTCCCAAGAAGAGGGGTTATATGAGGGGGGGGTAGCGTCCATGGCCGGGGGCCGTCGGGTTTACTCACCTCCCAACGCCCGCAGCCATGGATCTGTGAGCGCTGGCTTGCATCTCCTTCCTAGTAGACGACAGTGCTCACTTCTGCTCCAGTCCACTGTGTCCCGTAGGGTGCATCCACACCCTCGTACCTGGTCTTAAAGGGCCGGCACGCGCACATGAGAACAATCATCATAATCAACTGCACATGATTTCCTGGACTATAAGTGCCCTGCCCTTCTGATCCTTGCCTGAGCGTTGTTGGTGTATCCCAAGTCTGTCTTGCAAATGGTCCCTTCGTTTTTTCCCATTCCAGTTGTTACCAATGCCGTTACCTGTAGCCTGTATCCAATGTGGTGTTCTCGTTTCTGAGCCTCTTAGTGTTGGAGTCGTGCCCTACTGCACCTGCTGTCTTTTGCCATGTCCAGTGTAGTCTGCCCCGTGTAGTATTGTCCGCCACGTCTGGCACAACCTGCTGCACATACCTCCATCCGTGCTGAAGCCAACTGTCTAGAATAGTTCAGGTACCCGTGTGTTACAAACTGCTATAGACTTTTGTATAGACTGTGACTAGGCCAGCTGCCTCTCCACTACGGCGGAGCGGCCTAGTGGGTCCACATACCCTGTGATCGTGACAGTGGGATTGGTGTATCTTTCTCATTTTGGATATCATTAAAGTGATCCCGCATCCTGCGTCTAAATTTGTGCTTGGTTTTATCAACATAGTCCGTCGGACACTCAAATCAAGCCAGGTATACAACCACGCTGGATTTACAGTTAATTAAATCTCTGATTTCAAACTGTTCACCCGTTGCTGAGCTGGTAGGGCAATAACTGGTCACAGGCAAGGCATGTTCCACATCTAAATGTCCCCATTGGCTTTCTGGAGAGCCAATTATCCTGTGGCTGTGGTGGGGCATAATGGCTGTTGACTAGGCGATCCCTTAGGCTTCTCCCTCCACGAAAGGTAATTTGAGGTCTTGGGCCCAGGATATTACCCAGGTCCTGGTCATGCAACAGAATCCTACAACGTCTTTCCAGGATCTTTCTAATTTCTCCATAAGCCTCATCAAAGACCACAATTACCCTGAACTGTCTATATTTTTCTTCTGTTTTAAGTTTCGGGACCAATAGGGAGTTACGTTACTTGCCCACAGCCATTTCAAATGCCTCCCACAAAATGCAATCAGGATATCCCAGAGTTTTAAAATAACTACGGAGATCCTTAGCCTGTCTTTTGAACGTTGAGTTTTTAGAACAGTTCCTCCTGAGGCGGAGGTTTTGCCCCCTAGGTAAACCCTTTTTAAGAGCATATGGATCACTCCCACCTCAGGAGGCTGTTAGTTGCAGTAATTTTCTGAAACACCTGTTTTTATAAATACATTAGGATCACGTTCAATGAGAATGTCCAGAAAGGGCAGTGCATGTTTATTGGTTTCCGTGGTAAATTTCAGACCCAATTCGTTGGCGTTAATTTGCACTACAAAGTCCAGGAATGAGTCCCTGGTGCCATTCCACAGCACAAAAATGTCATCTATGAATCTCAGCACGAGGCAGATATGTTCCTGCCACCTGCTGAGGTCCTCAGAGAAGAAGACATTGGCCTCCCACCAACACAGGAGCAAATTTGCGTACGTAGGAGCACAAGGGCTCCCCATCGCAGTGCCCCTGAGCTAGTGGTAGTATCGGCCATTAAACACAAAGAAATTCCTTGTCAAATTGTACTCAGTAGTACTATCACAAATTTGTTATGTGCCTGTAGATGTATCTCTCTAGTATGCAGATAGTATTTTACCGCTCCCAATCCAAGGTGGTAGTGGATGGAGCTATAGAGAGCCTCTACATCTATAGAGCCCTCTATCTGTATCCCCTCTAGTTTTAATAATAGGTCGGACGCATCCCAGATGTACGAGGGTAATGAGTTGACGAAGGGGCGTAGTATGACATCTATATACGTTCCAATGTTCTGGTTTATACTCCCCATCCCCGATACAATTGGTCTTCGCTTTTATGGATTTTGGGAAGTGAGTAGAATGTGGCAAGAACTGGAAATTTTGGGAACAAGAAGTCATACTCATCTTTATTGATCAGTTTGGAAGATAGGGCTCCTCGAAGGAGTCCATCAAGTTCTTTTAGGAAAGCACTGGTTGAGTTCATGTCCAACTTCCTATAGAATGTAGTATCTGACAATAGTTCCAGACATAGGGATTTGTACTTTGAGGAGTCCAGGACCATCACATTTCCCTCCTTTTCTGAGGGTTTAATTGTGATGGTCCTGTCTTTTTCCAAATTAGACAAAGCCTACCTCTCCAGTCTATTTAAAATGATTGAGACCCTTGTCTTTCCCCTTAATGCCTCCAAATCCTGGTTCATCAGTTCTTGGAAAAATGTAGGATTATCTGCCTGTGGTGGCATGCACACACTTTGTTTTAAATTAGTGAAAGGTCCCAAGGATCGGTCCCTTTCATTATGCTCCATAAGTTCCACCAGTGACCTAGATCACTTGCCTCCAGATTATTTTCAAGGTAAACGCGTCTATCCAGTGTGGAATAGTTTTTAAACCACTGGAGCTTTCTAATAAATAGGGAAATGTCCTTAGTCCAAACAAAGGGATCATACTTCTCGGTTGGTACAAATGATAGGACTTTTTTGAGAACTAGGAGTTCTATCTTAGTCAAAACACGGGTGGACAGATTCACAATCTACATGTTATCAGTAATTACTGATCCTAATCCTGATTCACAGAAGTTCGGTTCTGTATGGGGTATTGGTTTAGAGGCGGGGCATGGGCTTAAAAAAAAAAAAAAAAAAAAGAGTTGCCCTGTTGTTCAGACTTGCTATTGTTGGACATATTACCCCTTTGTGGAGCTCCCAGTCTATGACCTGCCTCTTCCCCCTCTACTTGAACCTTTTCCACTGTTCACACTTTGTTCAGACTATGAAAAGGATAGCCAATCAGCTTCTGAAGATAAATCCTGATCTCCTTTTCTGGGATGGGATTTAGCCAAAAAAAGAATAAGCCATATTTTCTTTGAATTCTTGTAGATCACTTATGAATTGTTGGTGTTTTCGGTCACTGATGGTATTCTGGAACCTTTCTATCACCTCCTGCAGGATGGCCTTTCTTATCAGATTGGGGATCAGTTTTTAGCTTTAAAATCTGTTCCCTAAGGTCATTTAATCTCTTGGATTTGATTTCCCCGGAGCCCCTTTCCTCCTTCAAGAGAATTTGCATGAATATAAGAGAACACTACGTACCCTGTCTGCTGGGGTCAGAGTGATTTGCAGCCCCCTTGCAACTATATTGTTTTTTTTATATAGCTTTCCAGTGACTGAATCTCCGACCATGTGACAATATAGTCCTTATAGACCTTTGTTAACTCCTTAAATGCAGTCTTTACATTAACGGTTGTTAATGATTATGTGTATTCTTTCTCTGAAAACACATTCCTTGCTACAGTGCTCCATTTGTCAAGGTCTCGTACTCCTGTTAGGAAACTGTCCATATTCGCTAATTCAAAATGAAAGTAATTGTACTTAAGTGATTGTAGTAGTGTTCACTTAATGGATTGCCCTACTGGGCTAATAATATACAATAGTGGCAGGACGTGACCCTTAATCTAAAATGTAACCTTTATTGGATTTGTTCGAAACTATACAAAAAAATAAACACCCAGAGTTAGAGTCTCAGGACTGTATCCACTAGGGTGTGAATAGGGAAGAGGGGCATGGCTATGAGTATATAGCAGCAGCAATGCTGTGATCAGGTTGCCACTGCCATTATCAAAACTCTCCCGCTATGCTGCCAGTTTGCTCCATGAAGAGCCAGTAAAAAGGCTCGTGAAACATGTTGGAGCAGTGAAATTAATAAAGGGACAATCTGTGAGTCTGGAGGCCGCTCTTGTCAGAGCAAACCAGCAGCCTCCAACATATACAGAGGAAAGGACTTCAACTCCCACACAAACAAGAGGACTTGTGATCGGGGTCTAGCCTAGTGTGGGAATTGTATAGATGTTAGTCGGTCCCAAGTGCACACAAAAAGAAAGCGACACTAGTGGATACAGTCCTGAGACTGTAAGGCTACATTCACACGTACGTAGCTCACCTTGGACGTGAAAAACTGCAGTTTTCTACGTCCGAGGTGGACCCATGTGGGACGCGTTGTCACAGGTCCCCCACAGACTAGATTCTATGGAGGGATGCGTGACACCCAGTATAATAGGACATGTCCTATTTTTCAACGGACCATTCCCACGCTCCGTTATAATAGGTCATGTGAACGGCCCCATTGAAATACATGGGTCCGTGTGACGGCCGTTGTTTTAACGGCCGTCACACGGACGAGATTCACGTTCGTGTAAATGAGCCCTAACTCATTAGAATTGTATTTTAAACACTTTCACACCAGGGTGTTTATTTTTTTTGTATCGTTTCAAACAAATCCAATAAAGGTTAAGTTTTAGATTAAAGGTCACGTCCTGCCACTATTGTATATTAAAATTTAATCTGCCATGTTTTTGCCCATGCTGCCAGTTTATCTAGGTCTTTCTGTAATATTTTATAGTCAAGCTGAGTTTTAAGTATCTTATAAAGTTTTGTATGGTCAGCAAGAACAATTGCATTCACAAGGTCATTTATAAAGAGATTAAAAATAATTGGGCCTAACAATGATCATTGTGGTACCCCGCTGCGGACTTCAGCCCATTTTGAGTAAGTACCATTTATAACAACTCTGTTTTCTGTCCCTTAACCAATTCTTTACACACGAGCATACATGGTCCCCCAGTCCCTGCGTCTGGAGCTTCAGAACAAGACTGTTGTGTGGTAAAGTATCAAATGCTTTTGCAAAATCCAAATAAATCACATCCACCACATGACCAACACCCTGATTTGCACTTACCTCCTCATGTGTGTAATATCTCAGCCCTCCCTTTGTCCTCTACAATTATATTCCCATGGTCATCTTTAAGAGTGCCAATAATGTTTTTTATTTTTGGCATTTAATAGATTGGGATTCATTTTAATGTCGTTAGCGATTTGCTTTTCTGTAGATAACTTTGGTAACTTGATTTACACATTTAAATGTTAATATCATTGGATAAAACAGCGTCCCGCTCAGGACACGATACTGCAGTTATATTTATTTTTTGTTAAACAACATTGTTCAGCTACTAGCAAAACTCAGAAAAGTCATAATACAGTAGTACAAATACATAAAAGCGCAAACACAAAAGCCAGACAAACTATGTCCTCCAGAAACCCAAAATCAACATACCTCATGTAAGTTATGTAAGAGGCCATGAAAACAAAACAAACAGTTTGAAGGCTTAAAGGGGTTGTCTGAGATTTAATGACTTTGTTTTAATGCTTGTAACTTATACATGTAAATTCATTTGTAATATACTTACATTTTCCAAAGTGGCCCTGTTTCCAGATCCTGCCGTGGGGTACTTGACGGATGACGTCACTCTCTGCACTGGCCCTGGCCGCTTTGTTGATCTTGAATTATTTTCCGGGTATTCGACACGTCACTTGTCACGTGGTGTACATCGGCTTGTTCTGTTGTAACGTGCATGCGCGGCCCCTGCTGTTATCTCGAGACCAGCAGGGACCGCAAGAACAGCAGTGACCGCGCATTGCGAGTAACGGGCTGTGAAGCAGAGCAGCCCATACACGGCACGTCACAAGTGACGTGTTGTATACCCGGAAAATAATTCAAGATAAACAAAGCGGCCAGAGCCAGTGCAGAGAGTGACATCACCTGTCAAGTACCCCACGGCAGGATCTGGAAACGGGGCCACTTTGGAAAATGTAAGTATATTACAAATGTATTTACATGTATAAATTACAAGCATTAACACAAAGTCATTAAATCTCGAACAACCCCTTTAAGCAAACCTAGATGTAAATCCCTCTATATTTACAAGCATGAAGGAAGAAGACTTAAAGAGGCTCTGTCACCAGATTATAAATGCTATATCCAACATAATCTCATCGGCACTGTAATGTAGATAACATCAGTGGTTTTTATTTTGAAAAACTATCATTTTTGATCAAGTTATGAACAATTTTAGATTTATGCTAATTAGCTTCTTAATGCACAACTGGGCGTTTTTTAACTTTTGACGAAGTGGGCGTTGTAAAGAGAAGTGTATGATGCTGACCAATCATACACTTCTCCCTATTCACGTCCATTTGTACTCGCAGCACTCCGTGATCTCGCGAGATTACGCTGTGCTGTAACATACACCCACATTAACTTTACTGAAGTGTCTTGAGAGTGAATAGGCATTGCCTCCAGCCAGGATGCGATGTCTATTCACACTCATGACACTTCGGTAAATTTCCTGTGGAACTTAATCACAGCACAGCGTGATCTCGTGGGATTACGCTGTGGATGACAGCACATAGTGATCTCGCGAGATCACGCTGTGCTGTATGAGTAAGTCCCACAGAAACTTTACCGAAGTTTTCTGGAGTGTGAATAGACATCGCATCCTCGCTGGAGGCAATGTCTATTAACTCTCAAGACACTTCAGTAAAGTTAATGTGGGTGTATGTGACAGCACAGCGTGATCTCACGAGATCACGCAGTGCTGTGAGTACAAATGGACATGAATGGAGAGAAGTGTATGATGCTGATTGGTCAGCGTCATACACTTCTCTTTACAACGCCCACTTGGTCAAAAGTTAGAAAACGCCCCGTTGGGCATGAAGAAACTAATTGGCATAAATCTAAAATAGTTCATAACTTGCTTAAAAATTATAATTTTTCAAAAAAAACAAAACACTGTTGTTACCTTCATTACAGCGCCGATCAGATTATGTAGGAGAGAGGTCACTTGTAATCTGGTGACAGAGTCTCTTTAAGGGATTCTCCCTGAACAGATATTTATATGTCAATCACTTATTAAAGAGGCTCTGTCACCAGATTTTGCAACCCCTATCTGCTATTGCAGCAGATAGGCGCTGCAATGTAGATTACAGTAACGTTTTTATTTTTAAAAAACGAGCATTTTTGGCCAAGTTATGACCATTTTTGTAATTATGCAAATGAGGCTTGCAAAAGTCCAAGTGGGTGTGTTTAAAAGTAAAAGTCCAAGTGGGCGTGTATTAGGTGCGTACATCGGGGCGTTTTTAATACTTTTACTAGCTGGGCGCTCTGAAGAGAAGTAACATCCTCTTCTCTTCAGAACGCCCAGCTTCTGACAGTGCAGATCTGTGACGTCACTCACAGGTCCTGCATCGTGACGGCCACATCGGCACCAGAGGCTACAGTTGATTCTGCAGCAGCATCAGCGTTTGCAGGTAAGTCGATCTTACCTGCAAACGCTGATGCTGCTGCAGAATCAACTGTAGCCTCTGGTGCCGATGTGGCCGTCACGATGCAGGACCTGTGAGTGACGTCACAGATCTGCACTGTCAGAAGCTGGGCGTTCTGAAGAGAAGAGGATGTTACTTCTCTTCAGAGCGCCCAGCTAGTAAAAGTATTAAAAACGCCCCGATGTACGCACCTAATACTCGCCCACTTGGACTTTTACTTTTAAACACACCCACTTGGATTTTTGCAAGCCTCATTTGCATAACTACAAAAATGGTCATAACTTGGCCAAAAATGCTCGTTTTTTTAAAAATAAAAACTTTACTGTAATCTACATTGCAGCGCCGATCTGCTGCAATAGCAGATAGGGGTTGCAAAATCTGGTGACAGAGCCTCTTTAATGTCTGTTCTGGGGAAACCACTTAAATTATGTTAAAATAACATATTTCTTAACCTAAAATTAGGTAATACATTCAAGAACAGTGTATAGCTGCATTACACATCATGAGTGTATTTCTACGAAACGCTGCTCACTATCTCCGGTGTAAAAACTGACAGAGAAATCTATCACTAGCAAAAGGCAGGTAGAGCTGTGTGAAGCTGCATCACATAGGAATGAATATGCTGAGTCTCTGCAGTTAGGGCACAGCAGTTCTATGTCGATGATCTCTGAATCCTATCGAAGTGCTGCAAGTGATAGCAGAGCAGAGCAGATGCTGTGCGAGGAGACTACACCGCCTGTATAAAGCCAGAGGCATCATGGAAAATGTAGGATGCATTAGGGAAACCATATTAGAGAGAAAAGACAACTCAAGATGGAAGGCAACCCATAAATGGCCCATCAATTGAACAGGTATACCAAAGGCATATATAAGAACCTTTACATTACTCTTTAATAATAGCCTATGCTGAACTATACAGGCAAAAAAAACAAACACCGGTGGAAAACTTGTTTAAGAGACCATAGGAGCTGGATTATAGGATTCTTACTAAATGTTTGTGTTTTAAAGAATTGATATTTCTTATCTATTTTCCCTACGTTAGACTTCTCTTCACATTACTCAATGGAATAGATTCAGGTTACATGCAGTTTGATATTAACGCAATACTTTTTTCTTGGGAACATTTTTACAAAAAGCAGTGAAAACAATACATAAAACGGTGTTAAAATACACTGGAAGCAACATCATGCCTTTATCAGTGTATATACATAATGTCTGTTTCAGCAGCATTATAGCATTTCTGCTAACGTAATAATGGAAGCGAGTGAGACTGTTCATTATCAACTCAGGCTCCAGTCACACTCATGGTAGCTTTCTGTCAGGCTACCGTTGCTTTTTGACTGCCATACAAATGTAGCATGCTGCAGTACTCTATCCAGTAAAAAACAAAAACCTGATCTACCCATTATAGGTTAATGGGATCCGTTACAGAATGAATCACAATGGATCAGTCATGGCTCTTGTGAAAATGGAAGCCATGACGCCAGTGTGAAGAGCCTAAACTGTAATTTTAAAAGCCATCTACATTATCCTCTGTATTACATGGTATGTAAACATTTAGTAAGTTGCTGAGGTTCAGATACAGACTTCTTGGCAAATTAAAAAAGAGAAAAAATCACAAAAGTCCTTTAAGCAGCAAGGCTTCAGTAAGTAATCATCACGAAATGTAAACAGGGAACTCATGTAGTTATTTACAGGTTCACCAACTCTGTAAAGTTCGGACATGTGATCACTGCATTGCACAACCCCCGTGTGGGAGGGAATCTTGTAGTGTTATCGCCACGGATTTGGAGAGGTATGTCATTGTGCCAAAACGTCCACTGGGAGCACTGTCATAGAGCAAGCCACAAATTCCAGTTTCAGGATCAATTTTCAGCATGGCATCATCTGCACCAAGAGCTTTCTGCAACAGGAAAAAAAAAAAAGAAAAAAACAAGATGGAAAAATTTAACATATAGAACATTTTGTAATTGTGCATAATTTTACATTAAACTAATACAATTGTATGTGTCTGTGAATATTTTTTTTAAGACAAATTTATTATTAAGAGTTTTCAAAGTCATACAAAAGTAAACAAGATGAATGAATTTTACAGAAGCAGGAAATCACAAAAGCATAGGAGGGAAAAATCAATGTACACATATGCATGAAAAGTACACTGGATACAGAATTAAATAGGTATAGCATTATTAAATGGCAATATAACCAAAATAGTGAAATCACAGGGAAAAAAGGCATAACCTCCAGTGAATTAATTACGCTGGGTTACAGACATCCAATAATCAAAAAGATGTATCAAAAACAAGAACATTGTTTTAACATATAAAACATAACAATCATAAAATCCCTGCCCTAGGATTTAGAAGTTTACAAGCGAAACCTAAAGAGCTTCTAGAAGGTCACGATCAATCTATGAAGGAAGCAGCAGAGCATTAAAAGCAAGCGATTTGGACCATTTATAAGCGAATACCTGTGGCCTATGCAGTCTTGTTGAAATTAAATGTTCCATAATACAGTTATACTGAACCTTACATATAATTTCTGCCTTATTCGGAATGGAAGTACTTTTTCATCTCTGAGCAATACTTGTTCTTGCTACAGTCAACACATGAGCCACAATCGTACTATTCTCAGTACCAAGATCCTCTAAGTTCAGCGAAAGCAGCGCTACCTCCGGTCCCCAAGGAACAGGGAAGCCAAGAACACTAGTTAACGATTGTTGCATCCCCGCCCAGAAGGGAACTATGAGATCACACCTCCACCAGACATGTAACAGAGAACCAATAGAGATTTGACATCGCAAACAGTTATGAGACACATTAGGAAATAATTTGGATAAGCGGTATGGAGTCATGTACCATCTGTATAGCAACTTCCGGGAAGCTTCCAAATGATTTACACAACGAGATGACTTGGAACAAATTTGGAATGCCGCCTCCCACGGTCTAGAACTAAATGAACTTCCCATATCCGCTTCCCACTTTTGTATGAAATTAAGTGTAAACAGAGAAGATTCATGCTGGTGGATCGCCTCATAAGCTTTAGATATACTCTTAGATGCCAGTTTAGGGTTATAAAATAATGGTTTATAACTGGAAATAGGGCCAGTGGCTGTAAATTTAACAGAGGAAAGGAAATGCCGTAACTGGTGATACTTATAAAAGTCTCTAGGACCGTATTTGGAAGACATTGTAGAATAGGGTAGTAGAAGATTATTTTCATACAATACTTCCGATGAAACAATACCTTTGGTAATCCAGTCAGAGAAATTTGAATTTGGTATACAATGCTGCACCATGTCTAAGGAAACCATACTACACCTTAAAGGGAAAATAGAGGCATTATTAGACACTCCTCTCCAAACTAGGATAGACGCTTTGATTGTGGGAGATAAATTACCAACTATGCGTTCTCCGATCCTAGAAGAGCCCAACACTACTTTCAAGTCTGAGCAGTGTAATATATGCGCTTCAACCTCCACACAACGCTTATTTGAATGATATATCCACCATTGCTTTAATTGGTCCAAAATAATCCCATGATAAGCCGCAATATTCGGATATCCCAAACCTCCCTTAGCTACAGGCAAATGCAATATTTTCGCAGCAACCCTCGCCCTCTTACCATTCTAGATAAACTTTGTAAACACCGTTTGAATACGTCTCAAAATAGATTTGGGAATCAGGATGGGAAGGTTTCAAAAATAATACAACACCTTTGGGAGCAATAACATTTTGGATGCAGATATACGACCCATCCATGACAAAGGAAACCTGGAGTAAGATACGGTATCCTTGTTTAAAGTCTGCATCAAAGTATTATAATTGATATACACCAACTTACTACGAGGATAAGTAAGAGACACCCAAGTAAGGAATCACTCTCTCAGCCCATTTAAAAGGAAATTCCTTTTGTAGGTGCAACTGTGTAAAGTTTGGGAATACCCATATTTAAAATTAAAGACTTTGATGTATTAACTTTATAGTAAGTAATCTCACCGAATTCCTAAATGAGCCGGAGTATGTGAGGCAAAGTATCACCAGGGGAGGATAAGCACAATATGACGTCATCCGCAAAAAGACCTATACGATGTTCAGTATGGCCTAGGGAAACTCCTTTGATATAAGGTGCCATTTTGACTGCCACAGCAAATGGCTCCATAACCAAAGAAAATATTATGGGCGATAAAGGGCAACCCTGTCTTGTGCTATTCGTTATGGAGAAAGGAGTTGACAGCGCACCTGTACTATACACCTAGGCAGAGGGAAAGATATGTAGGGCCATAATAGCAGACAAGAAGGAACTCTGAATTCCAAACTTCCAACACCTCCCTTAGGAACCCCCAATGGACACAGTTGAATGCCTTCTCCACGTCCAGGGTAAGGTGCATAGAAGGCATCCGACGAACCTCTGCTTCTGAGATAATATTTATAAACCATCGAGTACTATCTACTGTTTGTCTCCCCTTAAGAAACCCCACCTTAGCAGGACTGATCAGCTGGGGAAGAATATCCACTAGCCTGCCTGACAAAATATTCGCATACATTTTTAGATCTGTATTTAGAAGGGAAATGGGCCGAAAATTAGAAGGGACATCCGGAGACTTGCCTGTTTTGGGTAAGGCGAACACAAATGCATTATAAGTGGCCTATATTGTACATGATGTGATGAGCGCTGTAATGTAGATTACAGCAGTGTTTTTTATTTAGAAAAACTATCATTTTTGACGGAGTTATGACCTATATTAGCTTTATGCTAATGAGTTTCTCAATGGACAACTGGGCGTGTTTTACTTTATGGCCAAGTGGGCGTTGTACAGAGGAGTGTATGACGCTGACCAATCAGCGTCATACACTTCTCTCCATTCATTTACACTATAGCTATATCGCTATGTGCAGCCTCATAAACACACTATAACATTACTGCAGTGTCCGGACAATGAATATACATTACCTCCAGCCAGGACGGGAAGTGTATACCTCAATATGTAAGGATGCACTCCTTTAATTCGCTCTGTATTGGTGCTATAGAGGTTTGGGCTGGAAAACCCACATTAAAGATCCAAGGAATAAACCTGAAAGCACTCTAGTAATCCTTGAGGGTGATTTTCAAAATAATTTTATTGTATTCAATATAGTGAATAATATTCAAAAGCTATTTTGCTGAACGTTTTGGCCTAGCCAAGGCCTTTTTCGCAATCGCTATAGATACAAAAATAAACAGTCATATAATACATATATCTTATAAGGCAATACAACAAAAATAAACAACTGAATGTAATCATTCAATGAAATAATAGTTTGAAAAAAACAATCCATATCTAGCAATGGTATAAGATGAAAAAATGGCCATTGTCAACGATAAATATGCATAATATGTTTATGGTAAGCATTATACATGCCGATAAATGTTTCATTAAATAAATATCCATATTATATATGACAAAGGTATTTACTATACAAGGTATTTCTTCATAATAGGGAGAACTCAATCTAAGATGGAGAAATTAGTATTAATTCTGAACAAACATTGTGTCAACTAAGTTGTGGCAATGACGATTGAAAATTGGAAAATTATATGGAGAAGGGGTATCAATACGATGTCCCCTTAGACCATAACATAAAATAGCGGTATACAACGTGCACAGGATGGAACAGATAGAAAGAAAGATCAACTAAGAATAATGTACTGGAAAGTCCATGAGCGAGCATACCTGTATGTTGTCTTAATGAGGGGATGTAGCGGCGTCTACCAGACGCTCCAGGTAAGAATTCTGTCTGATTCCTGTGTTCATTGAGGAGGTATTGATATAGCGCGCCAATACCGGAAATCCGGTGCGTGGAACACAAGCGGCACTTAGCGCATGCGCACTATGTATTACGACGCTGTGTATTTGGAACACAAGCTGGATAGGTTGTTAGACATGTATATGGACGTAATTACGAGCGGGGGACACTGGAAGTAGGTAACGCTGAGGTAACACTACTGTAATAATGAATAACGTCTCTATTGTAAAGGATTCAAGCAATCCTAGTGTAATAAGTAAAGTTCGGTATGTTGGTCCGTATAGTACACTGGAATTGTATATGATCATGAATAAAATACAGGGCTCTAATAATCCTAGTATAGCACAAGTAGAGAAATGAGGGAAACATCTATAATATATATCAAATGCCTTGTGAATAAATTTAAATGTGGTGGTCCGTATAATTAAATAGAGATGTAAATGAAGGGATAAAGGAAATGAAACCAGCGTGTATGGAAAAAAGAAGAAAATATTTATGGATAATCATATGTACGGAAATAAGAAGAAGGAACAATAAAGACAAGTGAACTCCTGCTGATCTCCAACCTGTATTCAACAAAGACAATAAACTGAAGGAAATATTCCCGGATTTACCTCTCCTTGCATACAAACAGTCACCAAACCTAAGGAATCTCCTGGTCAGAAGTGCCCTCTCACCACCATCAGAGACTGGCACCTTTCCTTGCAACAGTAGAAAATGCAAGACCTGTACCAACATCTTATCATCAAACACCATCCAGATACCAAACACGCAGCATGACTATAAAATCACTGGCACGTTCTCCTGTACATCCTCCAATGTAGTGTACGTGATCCTGTGTACAAGGTGCATCAATAAAGGAATCTACATTGGAGAAACCATACAAAAACTACAAACCAGGATGAATCTTCACAGACATACAATAAAACAGGAGGTGGATATACCCGTGGGAAATAATTTCTCTGGACCTGATCACAGTTTGGCAGATTTAAAAGTCCTAATACTAAAGGGTCATTTTAAAAACAACAGAGAGAGAAAAATTTGGGAATTCAAGATGATGATAAAATTCCAAGTCATTGACACAAGGCCTCAATCTAACACGAGGATTTATGAGCCACTACATGGACACACGTCACATCCCCCATCAGACTGACTCCAGATGCCTTAACTCCTAAGTCATCACCCCTATAACCTCGGTTTTATTGCCCCGGCTTATCTTAATGATGTATCACCTCATGTACCAATTGCCTTTGTGTAACATCTAAATGTTGTGCTTTTTTCGAAGTCATTCATTTGTAAACTGCCTGAAGGAGCCTCTGTGCTCTGAAAGCTTGCATATAGAACTTTTATGGTTAGCCAATAAAGGTATCATACCTTCTATACTTTTGTCTTTTTTGACACAAAGGTATTTAACATTGCATAACCAGAGACAATGTAATAAGTCTGCATGCCGTGCTCCACACTTTAAACACGAAGGGTCAGGGGAATTACCCATGAGAAAGCCCCTATAAGGGGACACATAAGCCCTATGAGCTATTTTAAAAGACATCTCCCAGTACATGGCTGATGGGAGGTATTTGGCAGCCGTAGTTACAGATGATAGGATATTGTCATGAGTTATTTGATCTAAGTGGTCAACCCAGTAAGATACACCCGATCTCGATTTAGCGTAGTCCAATGGCTGTCTTAAAACATTATAGTAGGTAGTGATTAGTCTTTTTCGGCATTGGTGAGATGGAGTTAAGTGACAGAAGAAGTCATACCAGTCTTGATCTTGTAAGTGTCTAATGACCTTGTGAGCATAACTACAGGCCTGCATGTAATAAAATGGGTGTTGGCCCCAAAAAAATTGTATTGGATACGTAGTTCATTAAATGAGTAGGGACGACAAGTGAGCATGTTAATTATCTGATTAATACATGTCAACCCCCTCCGAGCCCATCCACGAAAGACCACATGGGGATTGGTGTTTTGGAAATCAAAGTTATGGATTCAAGGAAGGAGTAGGCAAAACTAGGGTTTAAACCTAAGTGTTGTCTGATC
The DNA here is from genome assembly GCF_050947455.1 of Rhinoderma darwinii. Lineage (NCBI taxonomy): Eukaryota > Metazoa > Chordata > Amphibia > Anura > Rhinodermatidae > Rhinoderma > Rhinoderma darwinii. Next base: position 44,564,616 of record NC_134694.1, on the reverse strand, counting down.
TTGGTCCATGTCTTCCAGGAGGACATGACTAGGGGGTTAGCTCATTGATCAGGTGATAGAGCTGTGTAGGGAGTATGTAAGAGGCAGTTAAGGAAAAGGGTCTTGAAAATTGTTGATCTAATGTAGAATCAGTAAAGCAGGAGCTACCAGTTATCCAATCTCCAATCGCTCGCAGTTGAGCTGCCATATTGTATAAGTGAATCTGGGGAAAATTAATCCCACCATGTTCACGGTGTTGCTGCAATATGCATAGGCTCACTCTTGGTCTCTTTTGGTTCCAAATGAAGCCTCAAAAGAGAGTATTCAGCCCCCTAACATCCACTGGTCTCAAGTATATAGGCAAGGATTGTAGTAAGTATAACAATTTAGGGAAGACAACCATTTTTAATAGATTAGTCCTACCCAGAAATGATCGAGTAAAATGCCTCCAAGCCATGAGTTGGGATTCCAAACATGCAACAAAGGGATTAAGGTTTCATTGATATAAACGTGATGGTTGTCTCGTGATGCGTACCCCCAAATAGGGAATATAATCGGAGTTCCATTTAAATGCATGCTTCGAAGGCCAGAGTGGCCTGGAGGGACCCTTAAGAATTGGGGCTTCTGATTTTTGTAGATTGACCTTGAAACCTGACAGGGCACCATAAATTGAGATATCCTGGAGGATTGGTTGTAAAGTAGAGGAAGGGTTAGATATGAACAACAAAATATCATCTGCAAATGCCGATAGTTTAATTTGGGAATCTCCAATTTGTATGCCGTGAAAACATGCTAGGGACTGGAGATGACGGAGAAGGGGATCTGAGAGAGGGCATCCCTGACGCGTACCCCCGAAAATGGAGATAGGAGGCGAGTTAAGCCCATTGATGGTAAGGGATGTGGCAGAACAGGCCTGTGAGCGTGAAAGGAATGTTAGAAAGCGGTCCCCGAAGTCCCGGGACTGCAACACCGCTATGAGAAATGGCCATGATACAGAGTCAAACGCCTTTTCCGCGTCAAGTCCCAGCAGCATGGTCACTGGGGAGGAGGGGTCTAGGGCAGACACCGTGGCTGCTACAGCCTGGCGAATACCTTTAGTTGAATGTCTATTCCTCAAGAAACCTAGCTGGGTTGGGGCAATGATCGGTCCAATCATGGTTTGGAGACGGTCGGCCAAAATCTTTGTTAGGAGCTTATAGTCTTGGTTTAAAAGGGAAATCGGGCGATAGGAGGAAAGGAGAGTTGGATCCCTATCAGGTTTGGGAACCAATATGGTCCTGGACTCATGAAAGTTAGGCAGGTCAATCTCCCCAATAAATATGGCTTGTAAGGTCCTCGTCAATGTCGGTACAATATCTGGCAAAAGTTTGTAGTATTCAGCCTATAGGCCGTCAGGACCTGGCGTTTTATTATTGGGTAGGTTAGAGATTGCTAAAGCAAACTCCGCCTCCGTGATATCATTATTCAAAACTGTTCTACTGTCTTCGGTTAGTTTGGGCAGATGAAGCTTGAATAGGAATGATTTAGTTTTCTGCTGATCATATGTGGTCGTTCGATAAAAGTCCGCAAAATAATTCACAAACTCCCGTCGGACGAGATCGGAGTCCAAAATCTCAGAGCGAGACTCTGGGTCCACTAATTTCACAATGTTGTGATTCAAGCGCTTAGGTCTGTGAATTTTTGCCAGCAGAGAGCCGACATGATTACCCCATCTAAAATATCTGTTGCTGGTCATATCCACGCCCCATCTAGTCTGACCCTGTAGGTAAGTCTCCAATAGAGATTTAGTTGCCAAATATGCTGTTTTAGCTTAAGGAGTACGGGATTCTACAGGTAATTTATGAGCCTTGATAAGGTCTGTATTCAAGGAATGAAATTGCTTACGATATTCCCTTCGTTTAAAATTAACATAAGAAATTATGTGTCCTCTCATAATCGCCTTAGACGCAGCGTCAGGTCTACCGAGGTGAGTGATGGAAAAAGGGAATCCGGTATAAGAAAATAATCAATTCTCGAGTGAGTGTTGTGGACATGCGAAAAATACGTGTATTCTCGTGAGGAGGTGTGGGTTACACGACAGGGATCACACAAGGAAAGGTGTTCCATGAGTCTAAGGAGTACCGAGGCCCCCGCGCGGTCCTGTGTGTTCGGTTTGGACCGGTCGATGTCTGAGTTCAAGGTGAGATTAAAGTCGCATCCCAAGATCAGAGTATGTGTTTGTCTCTGAAGTAGAAAAGTGAAGAGGAGTAAAAGTCCGCGTTAGGGTACACAGTTGCGTATATGTTAACAAGGCTATATCTGTGCGTGTTAATAGTAGCTTCGATGTACAGGAAATGTCCCCCCGGGTCGGAGTATGTATCGTGAACAGTCAGGCCCAGAGATTTATGAAAGAGAGTTGCCACCCCCCTAGATTTAAAAGTGTAGGAGGCTGTGTAACAGTAATCCGACCATGGGGCCTTCAGTGAACCCCCATCGCCCTCGCGCCATTGTGTCTCCTGTAAGAAAATGATAGGTGTGTCTATAGTGCTATAAAGGTTACTCATCCTATCCCAGTAGGGGTGATTTCAAAGTAGAAGTGCGAAGAGTTACAAAATCGGGGTCCACTGTCCCAGCAAGCAGTAGATCCCACGATGTAGTGACCTAGGAGGATAACACGTGTCCAGGGAAGAAAGGGGTAGGAAAAAACCTGAGTTAAGAAAAAAAACATAGTTAAATAAAGTGAACAATATGTGCACCACATAATAAAAATTAGCAATGCATGGCATAGTAAAAGAAAACAATAGTAGTGCTACAGTGCAAATACGCAACATGTGGTAAGGCACTGAAAAACATGAGTTAGAAGAGTCCCCATATTTTCACAAAATGATGACAGGTCAGGCAGGGACATTTCTGAAGAATTGACGTCGAGCTGCTCCAGCATCCTCGTCGATGTTGGTTCGAGCATTTTCAGTCACCTTGAGCTTAGCTGGGTACAGAAGTTGAAAACATATTCCCTTCTCATATAGATGACGGCATATTAGCGTGAACGCCTTTCGTTTCAAGGAGACTGCTGAGGAGAAGCCCTGGAAAACAAGGAGTTTAGATCCCCTGACCTGCAAGTTCCTGGCCTGTCTATGAGCCCTTAAGACACGTTCCTTGATTGCCCAGTTAAGATATTTTGCTATAACTGGGCGAGGTTTACTCTCTCTCTCCCCGTGGGGCGCCAATTCTGTGAGCACGCTCAATGCTGAATGGGTTCGGTGTAAGATCCAGTTGGAGGGCGGATGGGAGGTCTGCTGTGAGAAGCTGCATGGGATCGTCGTCCACAACGCTTTCAGGAATTCCTACAAAGCTCAGATTGTTCCGCCTGTTCCGGTTTTCCAGGTCCTCCAGCTTAGCTCTCAGAATGATTTCTGCATTTTGGTGTTGAGCCACCGAGTTCTCCAGATCAGACACTGTAGTTTCGCATGCCAGAACACGGTTTTCCAGGTCTGCTATTTTTTGTGCGTTCACGGTAATCTGAGCCAGTGCGGAGTTAATGGAGGTATGGATCAGATCCATTCTCTTGTCAATTTAAAGGCATCATTAAGCGAGACACCTCTTCTGCCACTACAGTGGCATGATAATGATCCATAAGCAGAGAGGACATAGGACTGTCAACCAGAGATAGGTTTGGTGGAGTGATGTCTCCAGTTTGGAGAAGTTTCGTGAATGAGGACAAGACAGTGATGCAGACGGAGTCTGAGGAGTTCTAGGCCCCTGTTTGTCTTTACCGGCTCTTCCCTTTGTCATTGCTTCTGTTTTAGGGTTGGTCCCTTGAGATTGCCTAGTAAGACGTAGAGCCTGAGCGTGTCTATGAAGAAATTTGTCCATTGTCAAGACAGCGAGAGAGATGGAAGGTCTAGATTAGGTCAGACGGGTCGTCCTACATTTCAGGGTTACGACATCAGCATTTTAAATTTGTAGAACAGAAGATGGTGCAAAAAATAAGACTAGAACGACTACTAGGTGGCAGCAACGTCAAAAGCAGTCAGGCAGGTACAACAGGCAATGTAGTTACCCAGATGACATATATGCCAGATTTCAGGCGTGCATATGAGGGTTGAGGCAAACAGAGTTCAAAGTGTACACGCAACAGGTCTCTATGTGGCCCCTAAGATTATACTCAGTCCTTGACAGGGGAGACACTGTACTCACTCAGTACCAGGCGATATCTCCAGTCCGGTTGCTTTACTTTGAGAGATGAAGGCGAGCAGCGCTCAATATGGCCGCGAACTTCCTGATGATGAGGAAGGAGCCAGCAGCGAACAGGGCGCTCAGTTCTTCCCCCTTAGAGAGACAGGCAAAGGTGTTTCAGCTCCCTCCAGCGTCCGCTGTGTATGGGGATGATGTCCGCCTCACAGTCCCCCTCCGCGAGGCGACTGGAGATCCTAGATGTAATGGGGAGACGCTCCAGCAGCCTCAGGGCCAGCAACAGTGACCAGTCGACTCCGGATGAGCCGCGATGGCAGACCCAAGATAGCCGACTCCTCGGCAAGTAAATGTCCCTGGGAGGCAATATAGGGGTGTCGAGACCTTCCCTGAAGGGAAGATAGAAGGCAGCAGCTCCGGCGCTACTACCAGGCTGTCCCCACCCGTGGCAGAGTAGTAGGCCACAAGATGGCCGGCGGTCGCTAGGGCGGCGTGCCTCAATTGAGACACTGACGACACACGGAGCAAATGAGCGGCTCCGACGGTGCAGGGGAGGGTGTCCTGTGCACCCACCACAAGGAGGACGACAGCGATCCACCGATGGCAGCGGTAACAGCCGGATTCCCTGCACGGTGCCGAGGTAAGATGCTGCCACTCAGGATGCCCCGCCTCTGGAAGTCTTTACATGTTGTTTTAATTGCACAGTGAATTCTGTAAAAACAGCAGGCAAAAAACCATGGAGGAATCACTGTTTTTTTTTTCATTTTTTACCCACAAATATTTTTTTTCCTGTTTCCTAGTACATTATATGGCAAAATAAATGCTACGAAAAACTACAACTCGTCCCGCAAAAATCAAGCCCTCATAGGACTATATCGACGGAAAAATATAGACGTTATGGCTTTTGGAAGTGGGGAGGAGAAAATGAAAATCTGTAAAAGGGCTGCGGCGGGAAGGGGTTTATGTTAACCCCTTAAGTATGTATTGATTATTTTAAATTGCTACACAGTTATGTGTGCGATTTGTGGTCGTTTATTTATTATTCTTTATTATTTTTGTACTGATATACTTTAGTATTCTTTATTTTTAATTGTTTTAGCGTAGTCCTCTTCTCACACATTTCTTTTTCATTATAATCCTATGCTAAATCTTTACTGTACAGGGTTTCTCTCTATAAATTTTGCATCATATATATCTATCCCAATATTCTATATGGGACATATTTCAACGTACCTTTTTCTTGGGCTCGTTATGTTAATCCGGGGTGTTGATGTATAGAGTAAAGAATCTTGGTATCTTGGATTTACATTTCCTACAATCATCTCTGGCGATGAGATGCGCATGCTCGCTGTGGATGCTGGTGGCGATGCATTGCCCTCTTCAGCTCCTAGGGCACACTGCGCATGTCCGGAACTCCCGTTACGCGTTGGGAATCCGGTGGAGCCGGAAGTGGGGCCTGCCTCGTTTCTGGCCGTGTCAGTGAGAATGCGCCGCTGCTCTCGTTATAATGATGATACACACCAGGTATACTCTCCCTACCCTATATATAATGGCTGGATATGGTCAGGACACAACACACACCTTCTGAGGAGGCACCTACAGCGAAATGCGAGTTGGGGTCTATGTGGTAGAGCGAACATTGACCACTATCTCTTTGCTGCTCTTTTTAAGGCTATTTTTTAAAGTGATGTATTTATGCACTGATACTTTCTCCTATTCCCCTTTCTATTAGTCGACTACTTTTACAGGGATCGGAGATAATCAGAATGGAAAACTTTTGGGTCTGAAATATATCCTGTAACCACTCAATACAGCCAGTGTATCTTTACAGGTTATCCAGCTTCATGTCTCGCTCTATTAAATTATACTAGGGTCTTATATGTATATTAATATGTTGTTTGTCATATTTGTTTAACCCCTTCCCGCACCTTGACGTAACTGCACGTCGATGTGTGCAGTAAGTTTGCGCACCTCGACGTGCAGTTACGTCTGTGCTTTGACAGTTAACCGCCGCGCGGCGGTTAACTGTGCAGGATGTCTGCCCTGCATTCCCCGTTGCCGATCAGCGGCCCATCGCCGCTGATTTCAGCAGTTAACCACTTAATTGCGGCGTTCGATTTTGAGTTTAGCGCCGATCGGCAGCCCCCACGTGAAATCACGGGGGCTGGCGATGGTACTCATGGCAACCGGATGCCAGACAATGGCTTCCGGGCTGCCATGTACAGAAGCCTATGATGACCAGTCAGAGGGTGGTCGTCGTAAGTATTCCTGTCAGTGTGACTGTTACGTCACAATGACAGTTGGAATGCATTACACTACGTAGGTAGTGTAATGTATTCCAGCAGCGATCAGAGCTGCAAGTCTAAGTGTCCCCTAGTGGGACAAGTGAAAAAAAGTTAAAAAAATAATAAAAATGTTTTAAAAAAAGTGTAAAAATAAAAGTTATAAGTGACAAACAAGAACTGCTTTTTTTTCCTATAATAAGTCTTTTATTATAGGAAAAAAATGAACATGAAAAAAAAGTACACATATTTGGTATCACCGCGTTTGTAACGACCCCAACTATAAAACTATAATATTATTTTTCCCGCACGGTGAACACCGCAGAAAAAATAAACGAAAAAAAAAAATGCCAGAATCACAATTTTTTGGTCACCACCCCTCCCAAAATATACAATAAAAAGTGATCAAAAAGTCGCATGTACGCCAAAATAGTACCGATACAAACTACAACCCGTCCCGCAAAAAACAAGCCCTTACACAGCTTTTTGGACTGAAAAATAAAAAAGTTATGGCTCTCAGAATATGGTGACATGAGGAGCGTGGCTTGGACATGGCGGTGTGAGGACGTGTTTGCTCGGAGCTCCGGACTCACCCCGCAGAAATCGCCCATTAAGGGCTCACTTACTGATCCCCGACGCAGCATGACTAAGGGGAGAAGCCGCAGGAACCTTCCGGACGCCTCGGGCACTCCATCCATCGGCCGGTATCTTCGGTCCTCCTTGGACGGCACACCGTCGCGCTCTTCCTCCTCACCTCCTGCCGCACCCAGCCTCCGTCGCCTCGTGGGACCTCGCCGCCTCCCCCTATCGCTAGTCAGGCGCTGCTCGGCTGCTGATCTCGTGGCCCTGGAGGGGAGATGTGATCTCAGGAGGGAGGTCAGTGTGTGGCAGGCCTTCCAGGGTCGGCCCCCCCGCCCCAGGCTGAGGCCTTCCCCCCTATACTACCCCAGGTAGCACCCGGCCATGAGACACTAGAAGCACCATTCTCACCGGCCGTGCGCCAGCGCCTGCCACTACAGCCATGTGTGCTGAGCCAGGACACACCAGCCATCTTCAGGGGTTCTATGGCCACGTCGACGCACTCAGGGGAACAACAGACAGTGTCATCCCCGGGCCCCCCACTATCAATGGAGTGGACCCTGGCAGAACTCTGGGAGATGGTCAAAGTATTGCCCACCAAAAACGACTTGGATATCCATCTTGCCCGGCTAGAGGAGAAACACGACAGGGCCATAGGCGCGGTCACACAGGAGGTGTGTGCGCTAGCCACGAGGGTGGAAACCCTGGAACGCCAGCACTCCATATCCTCAGTAGATATCTCGGTCCTCTCACAGTCCCTGGCCACCCAAGCTACGCAATTACGGGACTTCTCCTTACACCTGGATGATGTTGAAAACAGGGGGAGACGTAACAACCTGAAGCTGAGAGGTTTACCGGAGTCCGTACCCCCAGATGGACTTTATGAGGCTGTGACACACATTTTTAATAAGCTCCTGGACCGACCGCGTGATATGCCCATTGAGATGGACAGAGTTCACAGATTGGCGGGCCCCCCCAATAGAGATGGCAACCGACCCAGAGACGTGATATGTAGAGTGCATTTCTACAAACAGAAAGAAGAGATTGCTCGGAGAGCCTGGGAGATGTTTCGAGACTGACACTCTCTATGCGCAGAATTGTCCGCCCCTTACTGGAAGCGACAAAGGCGGCAGGCGCAACCTACAGATGGGGCCATCCCTTTCACATTATTCTTCGCAGACTGGGACAATCCTTTGCGGTCCGGTCCCCAGACGATCTGGAGGAGGCGTTCCGGTTTTTGGAGATCTCACCAGTGAGGTTACCGGACTGGACTGAACCCCCGGCACCGTTTGCTCTCAGAGGTGGTCCGTTTCCGGAGCTCGTGTCTCATCTCCCGCCCCGGAGCTACCCGTGACCCGACCTTCAGGGCGAAGATCCCTGCACGGAGACCGCGGAGTCGGGCCCGTTGACCCTCGGCCCCCAGGACGGCGCTCTCTTCGAAGGGACTGATTGATTTTCAGCTTCCACATGTGGACAGTTAATTGCACTCTACCCCCTCCTTTCTCTCCTACAGGGTTCTCTGCGGGTGGCGGCAGATGGCGTTGAAGGGGTTGCTCCAGAGACGTTTGTACTTACTGCGGGTTGGGGGGGGGTTTACAAAGGTTGGGGATGTTGGGCACATTTGATATACGACCCGGTGAGTCCGGGGCTTTGATGTAAATTTTTCTTTCTTGAGACACCTTTGTGTTAACTACTGTACTAGTGAGACACTGTTTTCCCACCCTGCTGTCTTTCCTCTTTCCCCATTAGGGTTCCGAGCGCTGTGTCGTGGTGGGAGGCTTTCCTCCGGTACGGCATAGCTCTCGTGGAGTATTGGAGGGATTTGGTACTCCGACCTTAGAGTGACTGCGTTTCCTATCGCCACTGCTCAGCGGCATCTGTGTAGGAGCTTTTTTTCTTCCTCTTTCTCTTATCCCTCCCTTCCCCCCCCCTGTCCATTCCTCTGTCCACCATCATGTCTGACATAACTGTTATTTCTCTGAACAAACAGGGACTGAACATCCCCGAGAAGAGGTCCTCCATTTTCCGTGTGCTGTGGAAAAGAAAACCACACGTGGCATTTCTACAGGAAACCCACTTTCAGGCTGACTGTATACAGAGGCTCACAGACTCCAACTACCCGGACGTGTATCATAGTACGTCCCCTGACTCCAAAACTAAGGGGGTCTCTATCATGATTTCACGCTCTTTGCACTAGGAACATGTGGAGACTTGCACAGATGGAGCAGGCCGGTACCTCTTCGTGAAGGGTAAGCTGGACAACACACTGTACACACTGGCCTCATGCTATCTCCCTAACACTGGACAAGTAGCTTTCCTGGAAAAAGTTCTTGGGGTGTTGGATGGCTTTCTGGAAGGAACTCTAGGTCTGGGGGGAATTTGAATCTCACATTGGACCCCATGTTAGACTCCTCGAGAGGGCACTCCTCTCTACCCAGAGCGGCACACCGTCGTATACGATGATTGTTGCACGAACACCAACTAGTGGACACATGGCAGGTTCTGCACCCTTCGACCAGAGACTACACGTTTTACTCGGCCCCCCACAATTCCTACTCCAGACTCGATTATTTTTTTCTACGACATTCACATCTCCCTAGCCTTACATCGGCCTCCATTGACGACATTACACTGTCTGATCATGCCCTTATTACTCTCACTCTCTCCTGCCCGTCAGCCCACCCTCGTTCTTGGCAGTGGCGATTGAATGAATCACTCCTACAGGATCCGACGGTGGCCTCGGAAATACGCAGAGATCTGGTGGAGTACTTTGCAATAAATGCCACACCAGGGGTAGACCCCTTCTGTATCTGGGAGGCACACAAATGCGCGGTGCCTTTATCCGTGTGGGCACCAAACTTAAAAAAGAACGGTCGGCACACCTCCAGGACTTACTGACTCGGATACATCGCCTGGAACAGTTGCATAAGGCATCTCAGGATCGGGTAGTGGGGGCGGAGAAGGACAGTTGAGAGAACAGGTACGTTCACTCTGCCTTGCAAAGGCGAGGGCCTCCCTAGTTAAATGCAGACGACACTTCTATGAATTTAGTAATAAACCTGGAAGGACCTTAGCCCGAGCACTTAGGAAGACCCGCTCACGTACCTATGTCCCATATGTCCTGGGTTCACACAACAACCGCCTCCAACTTCCACAAGACATCTCAGAAGCCTTCCATGCCTATTACCACACTCTCTATAATCTTCCACGGGCACCCCATTCTTCTTCGGAAGGCAGGGGTCACCTGGAGAAGATCGAGCAGTATCTTCGGTCATCAGGGATTAAATGTATCCCTCCTGAGGCTATAGCGACCTTGGAGGCACCCATTTCTCCAGAAGAACTGTCATGGGCACTGAAGGACTCACCCACGGGAAAGGCACCGGGCCCGGATGGTCTGCCCCTGCAATACTACAAGGCCTATCAGGACTTGATCTTGCCCCACTTCCTCCAGGCATTCAACTCTATTACTGAGGGGGGCCCCATCCCCCGAGACACCTTAAGGGCCCATATCATGGTCATACCCAAGGAGGGTAAGGATTCATCCTTGTGCCAGAATTACCGTCCCATTTCTCTACTTAACGTGGATTTAAAGCTATTTGCCAAGATCCTGGCACAGAGGATGACTCCACTTCTACACAACGACCAGGTGGGCTTTATGCCCTCGCGGGAGGCTCGTGACAATACCACACAAGCGATCAACTTAATGTACCAAGCAGCTATGACGACCCCTCCAATTTGCTTTCTGTTGACGGACGCAGAAAAGGCCTTCGACAGAGTCAACTGGGACTTCATGCTGGCAACCTTGCGGCACGTGGGCTTGGGGGCTCACATGATGAATTGGATTTCGGGTCTCTACTCCTCTCCATCGGTGCAGGTTAAGGTCAACGGGCACTATTCGCCCTCATTTGCAATCACCAATGGCACAAGGCAAGGCTGCCCCTTGTCCCCATTAATTTTCATTTTGTGTCTGGAGCCCTTCCTATGCCACATTCGCTCCAATCCAGACATTGCGGACATAGCCCTGGGCGGTAGGTTCCATAAGGTCGCTGCCTATGCGGATGATTTGCTCTTTTTTCTCACGGCTCCCAGTATTTCCTTGCCCAACCTGATGGCGGAGTTGAATAGATACTCGAATTTATCCAACTTCAAGATCAACTACCAGAAGTCTGAGGCACTTAACATCTCATTGCCACAGACCCTGGTCGATGACCTATTCGAGTCCTTTCCTCTTAAATGGGCGAGGGACTCGCTTAAATACTTGGGGGTGCGGCTTCCCGGTAATCTCTCCCACCTTTACGCGGTGAACTTCCCTTCAGCGTGTAAAGAGCGACTTGGATTCTTGGACGTCCGGTACCTTCACCTGCTTTGGAAGGTGCTCCATATTTAAAATGAATATCCTGCCGCGGATTCTGTATCCCTTTCAGGCCCTCCCTGTACATGTCCCACACCCGTTCTTTCAATCTCTGCTGTCTCTTCTACACAAATTTATCTGGGCGGGGAAACCAGCGCGTATTGCCCGTTCCATGCTTTTTCATGCGAACTGCGAGGGGGGTGTTGGTCTCCCGGACTTTCTTTCATACCACCATGTCTCCCACTTGACAAAAATTCTAGACTGGTTTAGACAGAGCGAGATTAAGGAGTGGGTGTCCATGGAACAGGTTTTTCTGGCAGTCCCTCTGCAGGCCCTACCGTGGTTGGGTAGACATACTCCCTTGGCTGCGTGGTCACACCCGACGATCGGGCCCACCCTGGCAGTGGCGGCACGGCTCTTTCCTAGGACAGAGATCTCCCCGTCCCCCTCCCCTCTGTACCCGATTTTGGGCAACCCTGCATTTCCACCAGGGCGGGAAGGTGGTCCTTTCCTGCTTTGGTTGAGGGCAGGTAAGGGACATGCGGTACACTTTTTGCAGGAGGAGAGATGGATGTCAGGTTCACAGTTACAGTCTCTGTCAGACCCTGTCCCCTTTACTGCATGGCAGGCCACCCAGCTACGACATTACCTGGCGTCCATAGCTAATCCGGCGGCGTACTCGCGGGAGGGCTCCCCATTTGAACTTTTATGCACAGGCACGGGAACAGTGCACCATTCACTGTCTAAACTCTACGCTCTTCTGATCTCGCCCTCCAATCTGCCCTCCCCATCTTATCTGCTCAGTTGGGAAAGGGATTTGGGTCTAACATTCACCCCCGAACAACGAGAGCGTTTGTTTACCATGACACATAAGTCCTCAATGGCCAGTAGATATCAGGAGGCAGGGTTCAAGATTCTGTCTCGTTGGTATAGGGTGCCTTCCAGATTGCATGCAATGATTCCGGCGGTTTCACCTCTGTGCTGGAGATGTGGAGACCAAGTGGGTACAATCCTGCATATTTTTTGGGACTGCCCCCTCCTGACTGATTTCTGGTCCGAGGTGTGGCGCATTTCCTCGAAATTCACGGATTTCCCCATCCCAAGATCGCCAGACCTTTTCCTTCTCCATCTGTGTGAGATGACGTTGTCCATGTATAGGCGCTCAGTTGTTCGCCACCTGGTGAATGCGGCTAGAGCATGTATTCGCGCGTTGTGGAGACAAACCTGTCCCCCATCCGTGGGCATGTGGTGTGGCAAGATCCAGGAGATTATGAGAATGGAGGACCTCACGGCATCAATGAAAGGGTCCCATGCAGCCTTCCTCAGAACTTGGCGTGAATGGATCCGGTTTCAAACCTCTGTGGAATACAAGGCCATCATGGCCTCTTGACCTCTTCTATAGGCCCAATTATGTCAGGTGCGTTCCTCTCCCTCTCTCTCTCCCCCTCTGTCCCCGTTTTTTCCTTCTTTCTGTTACAGTTATTTCTGCTCGACTACGGAGTATTATGCATCGCTGCGGGTTCAGGGTGCATACCAACCTTTCTTCCGATAATATTCTGAGCGGTATTGCCTTTCATTGTAATGTTATGCACTTTTGTTATGAAAGTTACTGGCCTGAGGCCGATGTCAATACCGACTTGGTGTGTACTGAGTATGTTGTCTGTTTTTCTTTATGCTTTAAAAACAAAATAAAAGAATTTATAAAAAAAAAAAAAAGAATATGGTGACACAAAAAATAAATTTATTATGAATAAGTTCTTTTATTGCGCAAACGCTGCAAAACATAAAAAAAGCTATATACATATGGTATCGCCGTAATCGTACCGACCCGCAGAATAAAATATAATGGTCATTTATAGCCCAGGGTAAACTGCGTAAAAAATAATTAAAAATCATTGTCAGAATTGATGGTTTTTGGTCACCTGGCTTGCCGAAAAATGGAATAAAAAGTGATCAACAAAATCGCATGTACCCCAAAATGGTACCAATGAAAATTACAGATTGTCCCGCAACAAATTAGCCCTCACGTAGTTCCGGTGGTGAAAAAATAAAAAAAGTTCAGGCTCCCAGATTATGGCGATGCAAAATGTGCAGAGCATTCCAAAAGCGGATAGGATCGGGTGCCATTTATAAGTGCGACACTGGCCACATATCTGCGGATTATTATTTATTTACCCCATTATTATACCCTCTCATTATGCACTGATGTACTCTGCCCAGCCTACATATGCCCCCACATTATAAACTGAAATACCAGCAAAACGCCAGAGCTACTACCAAGCAAAATCTGCGCTCCAAAAGCTAAATGGCGCTCCCTCCCTTCTGAGCCCTACAGCGTGCCCAAACAGCCGTTTATGTCCACCGATATGGCATCGCCTTCCCTGGGAGAACCCGATTAATATTTTATGAGGTATTTGTGGCACAAACTGGGCACAACATATAGTGCACTAAAATGGCACATCAGTGGAAAATTTAAACTTTCACTCTGCACCATCCGCTGCGCATTAAACCCTTTGCGCACCATGACTTAATAGCATGTCGTGGTGTGGGGGGTGATATATGGAGCATCTCACGCTCTGAGCTCGCTCCATACGCTGCGGGTGTCAGTTGTGTATTACAGCTGATACCCGGGACTAACAGACAGAAACAGCGATCACCCTGTTACAGGAGCCTGTAAAAATGACAATATACTGCAATACATTAGTATTGCAGTATATCCTACCAGTGATCAAACGATTGCTGGTTCAAGTCTCCTAGGGGGACTAATAAAATATGTAAAAACAAAAGTAAATAGTTATTATTAGTGGAAAAAATTCAATAAATATTTAAAGTCCAAAAAGAAACCCTTTTCACATTTTTTTCACTAAAGTAATGTAAGAAATTTAAAAAAATGCACAAAATTGGTATCGCTGCGTCCGTAAAAGTCCAAGCTATTACAATATATCATTATTGAACTCGCACGTTGAACACCGTGAAAAATAAAGAATTTTAAACTGCAAAATCGCAGTTTTTTGGTCACATTGGCCCTACCAAAAATTTTTATAAAAAGTGCTCAAAAAGTCTTATGTACCAAAAAATGGTACCAATAAAAACTACAGCTCGTCCCGCAAAAAATAAGCCCTCGCACCGCTCTATTAACGGAAAAATAAAAAAGTTATGGCTGTCGGAAAGCGGGGAGGGAAAACGAAACAGAAAAAGCAAAACATGGATCAGTTCGGAAAGGGTTAATTACTTTCTAATGAAAAAACATTTATGACCACATGTGGGGTATAGCCGTACTCGGAAGAAATTGCTTTACAAATGTTGGGGTGCATTTTCTCCTTTATCCTTTGTGAAATTGAAAAAATTCAACATTTTAGTGGAAATAATGTTAATATTAATGTTCACGACCTAATTCTAATAAATTCTGCAAAAGACGTGTGGTGCCTAAATGCTCACTATACACCTAGATAGATTCCTTAAGTGGTGTAGTTTCCCAAATGGGGTTACTTTTGGGGGGCTTCCACTGTTTGTCTCTCAGTGGCTTTGCAAATTCGACATGACACCCAAAAACTATTTCAGCTAAATTTGAGCTCCAAAAGCCAAATAGCGCTCCTTCCCTTCTAAGCCCCGGTGTGGGTCCAAACAGCAGTTTATTACCACATGTGGGGTAATTACGTAATCAGGGGAAATTGTTTTACAAATGCTGGGGTGCTTTTTCTCCTTTATTCCTTGTAAAAATTAAAAATATCTAAGTTCTTACAGAAAAAAAGTATATTTTTACCTTTACAGACTAATTCCAATGAATTTAGCAAAACAACTGTGGGGTCAAAATGCTAACTTTACCCCAAGAAAAATTCCTTGAGGGGTCTAGTTTCGAAAATGGGGTCACTATTGGGGGGGTTTCCACGGTTTTCATCCCTCCAGTGCATTGCAAACGCGACACGGCACTGAAAACTATTCCAGCAAAATTAGAAATCCAAAATCCAAATGGTGCTCCTTCTCTTCTGAGGCCTGCTGTGGGTCCAAACAGCAGTTTATTACCACATATGGGGTATTGCTATAATCGGAAGAAATTGCTTTACATATGTTGGGGTGTTTTTTCTACTTTATTCCTTGTAAAAATGTAAAATTTCTAAGTTTTTTCACAAAAAAAAGTAGATTTTCATCTTCACATACTAATTGAAATAAATTTAGCAAAAAAACTGTGGGTACAAAATGCTAACTATACCCATAGATATATTCCTTGAGGGGTATAGTTTCAAAAATGGGGTCACTTTTGGGGCGTCTTTACTGTTTTGGTACCACAAAGCCTATTCAAACCTGACATGGTGCCTAAAATATATTCTAAAAAAAGGAGGCCCCAAAATCCACTAGGTGCTCCTTTGCTTCTGAGGCCGGTGTTTCAATCCATTACCGCACTAGGACCACATGTGGGATATTTCTAAAAACTGCAGAAGCTGGGCAATAAATGTTGGGTAAAATCTTCTGTAGTACATAAAAAATGTATTACAAATGAATTTTTCGAGAAAAAAAAAATGAAATTTGTAAATTTCACCTCTACTTTGCTTTAATTCCTGTGAAACGTCTAAAGGGTTAAAACACTTTCTGAATACTGTTTTGAATACTTTGAGGGGTGCAGTTTTTAAAATGGGGTGATTTATGGGGACATTCTAATATATAAGGCCCTCAAAGCCACTTCAGAACTGAACTGGTCCCTGAAAAAATAGGCTTTTGAAATTTTCTTGAAAACATGAGAAATTGCTGCTAAAGTTCAAAGCCTTGTAACGTCCTAGAAAAATAAAAAAATGTTCAGAAAACGATGTAAACAAAGTAGACGTATGGAAAATATAAACTAGTAAGTATTTTGTGTGGTATTACTATCTGTCTTACAAGCAAATACATTTAAATTTAGAAAAATGATAATTTTTGCTAATTTTCTCTAAATCTTGGTGTTTTTTACAAATAAATATTGAATTTAATCGACCAAATTTTTGCCATAACATAAAGTACAATATGTCACGAGAAAACTCTCTCAGAATCACTTGGATAGGTAAAAGTATTCCGGAGTTATTACCACATAAAGTGACATGTCAGATTTTAAAAATCGGCTTCGTCCTGAAGGCCAAAACAGGTTCAGTACTGAAGGGGTTAATAAAGAAATGTCATACTTTTATATACTTTTGGCTATAAGCTCTAGTTCTTTTTTGTATGGTTGATAAAGAAGGGGGAGGGTAGCACCACCACTGAAGGACTGAGAAAGGGCAAGTTAATATGCAATTTATACCATTCTATGGGCAAACTGTCTAGACCCGGAGTTTTCCAGTTTGGAAAGGAGCTAATAGCCTCTGTCAATAGCCCTGAGATATTCCTCCACCACTACAACCAGTTCAGCCTCCAATCCTATACGTTGTTTAGCTAGACCCTTTCTATGTGAGGATATTGCTCAAATAACCACCCCTCTGATATAAACCTTGACGGCATCCCACATCAGATTACGATCAGTCGAACCTAGGTTAGTATTCCAAAAATCTGTAAGTTATTTTTCTAAGGAAGTTGCAACCTTTGTACAGGAGAGCCATAGGGAACTGAATCTCCATATTTTCTGTTTTGCAACTTCAGGGAACCCTAGAGTGATCAGGAGGGGAGAGTGGTCCGAGATCCCCCGAGGGAGGTACTGTGCATCTACCACATATACTATAGAAGAATAATTTCCAAATGGTTGGTCAATTCTGGAGAAGGACCTATAAGCGGGTGAGTGGTATGAATAAGCTAAGGAATGAGGGTAAGGAGTCCGCCAACTTTTCCGTAAATGAAAAGTTGCAGTTTAAGTAGCCGAAGGGGAACTACACCCTGGGATTCCCCCCAGTTTATCTAATTCAGAGAACAACAAAAGGTTGAAATCTCAGAGTAGCAGAAGCGGAGAAGGGCCACACTTTGCCACCAGCGACAATTTTGTCAGTAAGCAATTGGACAGTGGCCGGAGGAGGATTATAGGCATTAACAATGATAAAGGATGTAAAATGGATCTGGCATGGCAGTGTAAGGAATCTTCCCCTAGGATCCATCTTAACAGATCTAAACTGGCATTGCAAAGATTTGTGGACCAGTAACCAGACCCCACAAGAGTAACTGGAATAGGAGGCACGATAACCATACCTGGCCCATGGCCGTGCAAGAGCTCGCAGTTTGGAACCGAGTAAATGAGTCTCTTGTAAAATTATAATTTACGGGTTGTACATCGAGAGAGAATTGAAAACGAAGGACCTCTTAAATTAGTCATTAAGTCCTCTCACATTCCAGGAGATAAATTATAAGATGGCGTAACGTCTCCATAAGCAATATTAAATATAGTACAGATCCGGAGGACATCAATATACAGGGGTTAAAATATATAAGTTGCACACCCTTTGGGAATTATCAACTCCAGTACTCCCCGAGACCAGCTCACCAGTCCACATGGTCAGACAAGGCATATATAAACAAGCAGACAAGTATGAAAGACAAACGATTAAACCCAACCCCACCCTACTCATCCCCTCGAACTCGAGACAGTTTTCATTCCCAAATGCAGCATGTAGCAAAGAACAGAAAAACATAACTACAGGGTATGTTTAAATGGTTAATGAAAGGGGACAACCCCCTTCCCATGAAATGTAGTAAGGATACTTAAGTAGAACTAATAGGCTCAATAGAGCCACAACTTTGAAGACATAAGTATCCCAGCAACATATCCAAGTTGGAGTATATGTCCCGACACCCATCACAGCTGAAGATAGCATCAAGGGAAATCCAAGTCTTCACAGAAGAGCAAAGTCTGGAACATTTTCCACAATAAAGAGTAATTTCCTTTCATTAGATTTCCTTACAGCATAGGGAGATACAATACCACAAGAGTAGAGGAATCATAGTCTATGACGTTCTGGCCAAGCAAAGACATCTTCCGGTTTGTCCAGAAACATTGTTGAGCCATTGTGCACCAATCTGAGTTTTGAGGGGTAAACCATAGAATATACAATAAGTTTCTCTCTCAAACATTTCCTGGCCTCCGTAAATCGTTGCCTCTGTTTTTGCACTTCCGGTGAATGCTCGGGAAAGACCACATCTTGGTTGGCGTGTTTCAAAGCCCCGTTTCCTCGCAAGATCCAGTAATTTGACTCGGTCTTTGAAATTCAGAAACTTGACAATAAAAGTGTGTGGCAGCGCCCCAGGTGGGGGAGCTCTAGTCGGGATTGGATGTGCATGTTTCACACAGAACATAGGAGAAAAGGCAGTATCGCCAAATGTAGATTTGAGCCAATTCTCAAAGAATGCAGCATGGTATGGCCTTTCCTCACCTTCAGGTGGACCGATGAAACGAATCTCAGATCTTTGCAGACAGTTCTCCATGTCGTCAAATTTAGCCCTTCATGTGGACTGTTGCGCTTCTAAGGAGTCGACCTGCGATTTCAGGGGCGTCACCACATCTTCCAAGTCAGAAATATGCCTCTCAGACTCTGTAGCTCTTTCACGTAACGCGTGTACATCTGCCCTGGGAAGACCAAAGTCCGGCTGAAGGGCATCAATTTTTTCAGTTTGAACAGTACGGGATTCCGTAATAGACTCCAGTATTCAACATGGATAGTTCAGGAGGGGAGTCAACAGGTGTGGATGGAGGGGTAAACGCCTCATAAGGCCGCGATGTACGGGGCCCAGATGCTGGACTAGTGCATTTATCCATTTTGTCCGTTATTTTAGACTGCTTGCAGGGGGCCATTGTGGGATTACACCAATCAGCAGGGTTATGTAAGAGCAGAGAGATAACTCAAGACTAGTGCACAGCCAGACATACATAAGAGGATTAGATGGAAAGGGGGGAGATCCTCCATGCGTCGCATTATATCCAGATCCCATTTGTGCAGCATGGAGGGACATCAGGTGCGTGGTAGCATTAAAAAAAAAACTGTGGAAGAAATCCTCCAGCTCACCAATAGCAGGTCTTCAGTGCGCACTGTGCCCGGATCACCGTAACAGCACACGGTAGAATCATCAAGGAGCGGAGGCGAAACCGTGATCCAGCGCCAAGGAATTTAAAAGGAAACAATGTTAAAATTTTATTTTAAGACTTCTTAAAAAAAAATGCAAATGCTAGGGTGGTTAGCAATATTAGAATGTGCCTACTCATTTCGGATAACGCGGTGTCATAATTCATGGCTTATCATAGACAAAGAGATGCTGTTCTGAAGTTTATATCCGGTCGTTGCAGGTGGAACGCAGTGCAACACATCAGGAATATGCCGAGACCCAAATCAACTCTGTAGCACTCAACCAGTACCCGAAAGCCCAGGAGGGTAGGCATCACCAGGGGCGTAGCTAAAGGCTCATGGGCCCCAATGCAAAAATTCTTACTGCGCCCCCCCCCCCCCCCGCAAACTTCTCATGGCCGACGGCCCGCAGCTTTCAGCTGCATCGCTGGGTCTCCTAAGTGACCCAACAATGCAGCACTAGCAGCCGGGGGCGTCACTAAGGCTGGGTTCACACACCCTATTTTCGGACGTAATTCGGGCGTTTTAGCATTGAATTACGTCCGAAAATGCGGCTCAAAAGCGTTGGCAAACATCTGCCCATTCATTTGAATGGGTCTTACGATGTTCTGTGCCGACGGTCATTTTTTTTTACGCACCGCTGTCAAACGTCGGCACATAAAAAAGACGCCCGCGTCAAAGAAGTGCCTGTCACTTCTTCAGACGTAAATGGAGCCGTATTCCATGGACTCCATAGAAAAACAGCTCCAATTACGTCCGTAATGGACGCAGCAAAAGACGCCTGCACATGCCATTACGGCTGAAATTACGGTGCTGTTTTCTCCTGAAAACAGCTCAGTAATTTCAGCCGTAACGGACGCTGCCGTGTGAACATACCCTCAGGGCTTAAAATGTCAGGGAAATAGGCCCAATACATATGTGTCCGCTCCAAAAAAAGTGTGTATGTGAGACAGCATATCTATAGCACTACGACCCTATAAACTATGGATAGGATTAGATACAGTGGCTCAGCAGACAGTATCACACATGATAGGATTAGATACAGTGGCTCAGCAGACAGTATCACACATGATAGGATTAGATACAGTGGCTCAGAAGGCAGTACCACACATGATAGGATTAGATACAGTGGCTCAGCAGACAGTACCACACATGATAGGATTAGATACAGTGGCTCAGAAGTCAGTATCACACATGATAGGATTAGATACAGTGGCTCAGCAGACAGTATCACACATGATAGGATTAGATACAGGGCCCAGCAGACAGTATCACACAAGATACGATTAGATACAGGGCCCAGCTCGCTGACATTGCGGCTCCAGCGCTGGACCCAGGATAGGTAAGAATAATAATTTTGCTTCTTTATGTGTTACTGATTATTTTTGTGTGTTTGTGTTTTTTTTACAGGTTCGGTTGTTGGACTTCGGATTCCAGGACTTCAATGACGGCGTTTTTTTATTCCCAATAAAATGGTTAATGAGGGTTGTGTTTTTTTATTTCAATAAAATATTTTTTCTATGTGCTTGTATCTTTTTAAACTTTATTATCACCGCCTTAGTAATGGCCGCTGGCTGATTGACAACCTCCATTACTAAGGCGGGGCTTAATATTAGCAGGTGAGGAGGCTAACACTAACCCCCATTATTACCCCGGTACCCACCGCCACCAGGAGTACTGGGAAGAGCTGGGTACGAACCAGTACCCGACCATCTGTAGCGACGGGCAGGCACCGGGGTGGCCGCAGGCTAGTAGTATTAGGCTGGGGAAGGCCAAAAACAGTGGCCCCTACCCTGGTAATGCTGCCTGCTGCTGCTGTGTTGTATCTGGCTGGTTATGAAAATTGGGGGGGACCCCACATCGTTCTTTCCAGTTATTTTTTTTTTTTTTAAATGACGTGGGGTCCCTCCCATTTTTCATAACCAGCCAGATACAATAAAGCAGCAGCAGCTTAGCATCACAAGGGTAGGAAGGGCCACTGTTTTTGGCCTTTCCCCTCCTGATAATACCAGCCTGCGGCGACCCCAGTGGCCGACCATCACTACAGATGGTCAGGTACTGGATCGTACCCGGTTCTTCGCAGCACCCCTGGTGGCGGTGGGTACCGGGGTAATAAAGGGGGTTAGTGTTAGCCTCTGCATCGGCTAACACTAAGCCCCGCCTTAGCAATGGATGCTGTCAATCAGCCGGCGGCCATTACTAAGGCGGTAGTAATATAGTTTAAAAAAAAACACAAGGACATAGAAAAAATATTTTATTGAAATAAAAAAAAAACCCCACACAGCCCTCATTAACCATTTTATTGATAATAAAAAAAAAGCTGTCATCGAAGTAGTCCTGGAATCCGCCGTAGTCCAACGACCGAACCTGTAAGAAAACACACAAAAAAATATTAGTAACACGTGTGTTAGGCTTAGATACAGGGCCCATGTGTGATACTGTCTGTGGGACCCTGTATCTAAGCCTACCACAACGTAGGCTTAGATACAGGGTCCAGCAGGCAGTAATCTTTATACAGTATAAGATTACTGTGTGCTGGGGCCCTGTATCTAAACCGACAGTGTGGTAGGCTTAGATACAGGGTCCCACAGACAGGATCACACATGGGCCATGTATCTAAGCCTACCATGTGATTGGCTTAGATACAGGGCCCAGCAGACAGGATCACGCATGTGCCATGTATCTAAGCCTACCATGTGATTGGCTTAGATACAGGGCCCAGCAGACAGGATCACGCATGGGCCATGTATCTAAGCCTACCATGTGATTGGCTTAGATACAGGGCCCAGCAGACAGGATCACACAATCTGTGATCCTGTCTCATGGGCCCCCTAAGCCTGCTACATCGTAGGCTTAGGGGTTGTACAGTCCCTAAACATTGATGGCCTATCCTCAGGATAGGCCATCAATAGCTGATGTGTCTCTCGTGACCCGCAAATCAGCGGTTTTGAATGGGCCGCAGCACTCGTACGAGAGCTGCTTCCCCTTCATTTCACTACTCGCCCACACTGTGAATCGCCGACACCGATTCACAGTATGACCGGAATGAAGTGACAGGAATGAAGGGGAGCAGCTCTCGTACGAGTGCTGCGGCCCCTTCAAAACAGCTGATTGGCGGGTCCCGGGAGTCGGACCCTGCCAGTCAGGGCTAACCTTACCTTCCTCTTCGGCCGCGGCGGGAGTTCTGTCGTCTCGATGCTGTGCGCGGCGCATAGCGCTGTGACATAATGCGCTGCGCACAGCGCTTGACGTCAGGACCTCCGCTGCGATCCGGAACCAGGAAGGTAAGTAAAGTATGTTACTATAGTAACAGGGGCCCGCGGCCCGAGTTACTATAGTAACTTTTTATTGATGTGGTGCAGGGGGCCGTGGGCCCCCTGGCTACGGGGCCCGGTCGCAATTGCGACTGCTGCGACCCCTATAGCTACGCCAGTGTGCATCACAATGTCAGGTAAGTGGAATATAAAGGTGCTGGAATATAAGCAAGAATATGTGTTGCTATATCGAAACAACCGCAACATTTGAAGATACGTAAATTTGAATATATTTATATGCATTCCTCCCGACCGGAGGTAAACATAGCAGTGAATATATAATAACACAAAAGACGGGGGGACAATATCAACAGGCTAAAAATATATAAGTGAAAAATAAAAATTACAATGAAATTAAAAACATTAAACTACTACTGGCCGGAAAAGGCAGTGTATACATTGTTGCGGTTATCGAAAAAGAGACGGTACCTTGTATCTAGTACCTACATTATTTAACCACTAATCAAACATCAAGAAGAGAAAAATTATCAATGCTGGATGTAAAGCTCGAACCCCTGTGTTATTATCCCTCAAACATTCCAAGGAACAAATGGCACAAAGGTTCTTCCTAATTGCGATCAATAGTGGAACATTAATTCTTTCCTAAGATTGAGACCCTGTGGATACCTAGTTTTAAGGCCATAGATCCAAAAGGCCTCCCTTTTCAAGTAGATGGTGTCTCAAATTGCCCCCTCAAACTGGACTGTTAACACTTTCTACAGCATAGGTTTTATGTGTTTTAATGGACCTGTTTTGATATGTAATAAAATGTCTGCCTGAATTGGAGATATTGGTGATTGTGGGGTTCCTCACATAACTGAGGTGTTCCAGAATCCTTGTTTTAAACTTTCTGATGGTACAGCCAACATACATCAAACTGCAGTCAATGATATATATCACCGATTCACTGTTGTAGTTGATGAATGTTTTTATGGAAAAATTCTTTGCACCTTCAGAAGAATCATGGAAGGTTTTTGTGGGCTGGACAAATGAGCATATCTTGCAAGGATTCAAACCACATCTGTAAGAACCTCTGTGATGCAGCCATGTGGTCTTTGCCTCACAAGACGAAAACATAGAAGGGGAAAGTGAGTTGCCTAAGGTCAGGGCCCTACGCGACACTATGCGGCACCCATGTTTCAAAATACTTACTAATTAATCGTCTTCCATTAAAATAGGGATAGATTTCAATACAATATTCCTTATCTGGGTAAACTGGTTGCTGTATTGTAAAATTAATGTAGGTTTGTTTGAGCTGGAAACGGGTGGCGGTTTATCATCAAATAATAATTTGTTACGAGATTTTGATGATACTATGCACTTTGCTCTATTTAGAGTCCAATTGGCATAGCCTCTTTTTTGAAGCTTACGACAGATTTGTTGCTGTTCTACTCTAAAACAGTCGTTGCTACGGCAGTTTTTCCTTGCCCTGTACATTTCACCTACTGGAATAGACGAGATTGTTTCCTAGGATGGTTGCTCTTGGCATGAAGGTATAGTATTTCCTGAGATGGACTTACGCAATGTTTTAGAGCAAACTAACTCACCCTCTCTGCCTATTAGTTCCAAATCCAGAAAGCAAATTGTATCCTTGTTAAAAATATCTGTAAATCTAAGGTTGCATACATTGTCATTAAGATAGTTTATAAATGCCGGTATGGCAGACACATCGCCCTCCCATATAAATAAGAGGTCATCGATGTATCTGCCATACCAGTGAATGCTATCACCAAAAGGATTGTCCAGGGAAAAAAATGGTATGCTCCTCACACCATGCAATGACGAGGTTTGTCAATGAGGGCGACAACTTCACCCCCATTGACACTCCTTTGAGCTGCAGGAAAAATTGACCATCAAATTGGAAATAGTTGTCATGAGAAACACAAGTACCTCCAAAATGTATGAATGCAGCTCCTGGCTTTAAGTGCTGTATAGGGATAAATGATGGCCTAGAGCTCTAAGTGCCAAAGCATGTGGGATACTCGTATACAGCGATGTAACATCACAACTTAGCCAAGTGTATTTATTAGACCAAGTTTTATTAAAAAAAATAGGCGCAAGACATCGCGCGCATCTTGTAGATGACCCGGAAGCCTAAGTACCAAGGGTTGCAGGAGGGAATCTAACCACTCAGCCTCTCCGTGAGAGACCCTATGCCGGACACTATAGGTCGCATCGGTGGGGGATTGATACCTTTATGAGTTTTGGGAAGGGCATGCATAATCAGAGTGACAGGAAATTCTACCAGAATGTAATCTGTTTTTTTTTTGTCAGTAGACCCCCTAGGAATCCTTCATTCAGTAAATCTCTGATGCTAGAATGGAAAAAGTTTGTCGGATTGCAATCCAGACGTCTATAGGTATCCTCGTCTGACAATTCTAGGATCTGTGTTCTATACATGTCCTTATTCATTACCATAATGCTCCCCCCCCCCTTGTCTGACATTTTAATTATTATCTCTTAATTATCACCCAAGGATTTTACTGCAGCATTGTGTTTAACAGAAAATATCCATTCTTTCTGATTCGGTCTTGAAATGTCAGATAATTGTCGCAAATCTTTCTCAATAGCATAATTGGAACCTGTCCATCGATTCTATCCTTGATGTTACATCGCTGTATATGAGTATCCCTTGCAAGATATGCTCATTTGTCCAGCCCACAAAAACCTTCTATGTGTCACATTGGGTACGTGGACCCACTGGATCATACAGCCTTAACGGTATGGCAGCTGGCCAACAGGACACAGGTCAAAGTCTATAGTTCGTATAGGTGTACCTGAGTTAGCTTCGGACAGTAGCAAGGCAGGCTCGAATGGGATTTTGGCAGCAGGCAGACACCAGGCGTGGTGTAACAGGAAAGGCGTGGTATATGGCATAACACGACTTCAAGTGTCGTATAGAGTTGATCAGGATAGCACAGGTTACAGGTAGCATAAACGGGAAACAGTGGGAACTGGAAGACACTAGGAGAGCATTTGCAGAGACAAACTAGGGTAATGACAACAAAGCTCAGGCAATACACCCTTATAGTCCAGGGTGCTCTGGGGGCAATCAGCTCAATCTCACACCTGTGTGCGCTCTGTTTTCTTAAGTCTGGACTGAGCTCGCGAGCGCACCCTGGTGGTCACTGTGGAACAGGACGGCTGCATGTGCAGACATCTCTGGAGAGAAGGGCGTCGACTGGATGGAAGGAGTTCGTGGTCAGCGTCCACGGACATTACAGTATCCACCCTCTTATGCCCCCTCCTCTTGGGACCAGAACGAGAGAGAAACATCTTAATGATGGGAGCATTGGGCTTCTCTTCTGGCTCCCAGGACCTCTCTTCTGGACCAAACCCCTTCCAATCTACTATATAAAATGTTCTTCCTCTTATTTTTTACTGTCCAGGATTTCCCCAACCTCAAATATCTCGGCAGAACTGCTGGAGGCAACTGCAGGGCTTAGAGTCTTAGAGTAGGGTTTCAGGACCACAGCTTTCATAAGAGAAACGTGAAAGGAGTTGGGGATCCGGAGGGTAGGAGGCAGCGGAAGCTTGTAGACCGGGTTAATCTGTTGCAAGATTTTGAAGGGTTCGAGTAACCTGGGAGCAAACCTGTAAAATGGCACTCTTAGCCGGATATTTCTTGAGGACAGCCAGACCTTGGTACCTGGAGAAAACTGGGGAGGTTCCCTTCTAGTGTCTGCCTTACGTTTCATGCAGTCCACCTCCAGCAGAATAGAGGATCGGGTCTGCTGCCAGATCCGCAGGAAGTCCCTAAAAGCAGAATCAGCTGCAGGCACTTCGGACATAACGGATACCAGGAGAGGGAGTCGTGGGTGTTTCCCTGAACCTATAAAGAACGGTGTATTTCTTGTGGACTCGCTAGTATGATTATTATACGAGAACTCGGCCCAAGGAAGAAGCTGCACCCAGTCATCATGCTGCTTGGAGATGAAGTGTCGTAGGTAGTTCTCCATGATTTGGTTGATCAACTCGACTTGACCATTGGACTGAGGATGGTAGGCTGAGGAAAAGTCCAACTTTACATTGAGGAGTTTACAGAGGGCTCTCCAGAACTTCGAGGTGAACTGAACCCCCCGATCAAACACAATATGCCTAGGTAAGCCGTGCAGGCGGAAGATGTATTGGATGAAGAGGACGGCCAGTCGAGAAGCAGAAAGTAGACCGGTCAGCGGAACGAAGTGAGCCATCTTGGAAAAATCGGTCCACCACCACCCAGACCGCAAGGCATCCTGCAGAGAGAGGCAGGTCTGTAACAAAGTCTGTAGCAATATATTGCCAGGGTGCATCGGGTACAGGCAGTGGCTGGAGCAGGCCAGCCGGTTTGGAGTGGGCAACTTTATTTACTTTGAACACCGTGCAGGAGGAGACAAAGTCCGTGATGTCTTTGGGCAGCGTGGGCCACCAGAACTGATGGGCAATCAGGTCTCGGGTCTTACAGCACTCGCGTGAACTGCCAATTTGGAACGGTGTCCCCAGTGGAGGATTCTTCTGTCTGCCAGACACACAAAAGTCCTCCCCGGGGGAATGTCGCTAACTAGCAGGGGGTTGACTGGGATGATGAAGGATGGATCGATGATGATCTGTGGAGACTCCATGGTGTCCTCTGTCTCAAACGACTTGGACAAGGCATCGGCCCTCACATTCTTGTCGGCCAGACGGTAGTGGAGCTCAAACTGGAACCGGGAAAAGAACAGCGACCACCTGGCCGGACTGGGATTCTGTCCTTGGGCCGTTTGGAGATAGATGAGTTTCTTGCTCCATGACAATTCTCCCACCAGGGTGCAGAAATGGACGGCATACTCGCCCACGGAAGTGTCTCCCTGGCGTAGGTTCAGCAAGGAGCTGGCTGTCGTCGAGATTCGTCCAGACTCCTCAAACACAGAGAGAAATGTCTGTAGGAACCCCTGGAAGTCACAGGTCTCAGGTCCTTGTCTCTCCCAGATAAGGTTCGCCTATGCTAGGGCCCTGCCAGTGAGTAGAGAGACGATGAAAGCGACCCTTGCACCATCGAAAATGCCCTTGCATACAGGCTGAAGTGGATCTGGCACTGGTTCAAAAATCCACGGCAGATCTTCGCCTCTCCATCATAACTGTGAGATAGCAGCAAAGAAAAATCAGGGATCAGCACTGCCAGGAGGTGTAGCCGGAGGATCTGTACTGTCAGAAGGTGTAGTAGGAGGAACGGCAGTTCGCACCTCCAGCTAATGTGCAATAATGTTCAAGGCCTGGAGGAGTTGGTCCTGTCGAGACCGGAGGTCTAGCATATCCGCCCGGATCTCTTGTGACGTCATCTTGGTCTTGGATTGACCAGCAGGGTCCATGGCCTGAGCTTACTGTCACGTTGGGTACGTGGACCCACTGGACCTTATCACCTTAACGGTATGGAAGCTGGCCAACAGGACACAGGTCAAAGTCTATTGTTCTTATAGGTGTACCTGAGGTAGCTTCGGAAAGTAGCAAGGCAGGCTCGGATGGGACTTTGGCAGCAGGCAGACACCAGGCGTGGTGTAACAGGACAGGCGAAGTATATTGCACAACAAGACTCCAACTCAATACGGCACTTGACCAGGATAGCACGGGATACAGGTAGCAGGAACGGGAAACACTGGAAACTGGAAGACGCTAGGAGACCATTTGCAGAGACAAACTAGGGTAACGACAATAAAACTCAGGCAATACAGTAAAGGGCAGAGCCCTTCTTATAGTCCAGGGTGCTCTGGGAGCAGTCATCTCAATCTCACACCTGTGTGCGCTCTGGCTCCTTAAGTCTGGGAGCGCAACCTGGTGGTCACTGTGGAACAGGACAGCCGCATGTGCAGACATCTCTGGAGAGAAGGGCGTCGACCGGATGGAAGGAGTTCGTGGTCAACGACCACGGATGTTACACCATGATTCTGAAGGTGCAAAGAATTTTTCTATAAAAACATACATAAACTGCAACAGTGAATCGGTGATATATGAGTGCACTGAGTGCCGTTTGATGTATGTTGGCTGTACCATCAGAAAGCTTAAAACAAGGATCCTGAAAAACATCGGTTATGTGAGGAACCCCACAAGCACCAATATCTCCAATGCAGCTAGACATTTTATTACATATCAAAACAGGTCAGTTACAACACTTAAAGCCTATGCTATAGAAAGAGTTAACAGTCCAGTTAGAGGGTGAAATTTGAGACACCATCTACTTGACAGGGAGGCCTTTTGGATCTATGGCCTTAAAACTAGGTATCCATAGGGTCTCAATCTTAGGAAAGTACTAATGTTCCACTATTGATCGTAATTAGGAGGAACCTTTGTGCCATTTGTTCCTTGGAATGTTTGAGGGATAATAACACAGGGGTTCGAGCTTTACATCCAGCATTGATAATTTTTCTCTTCTTGATGTTTGATTAGTGGTTAAATAATGTAGGTACTAGATACAAGTCACCATCTCTTTTTCGATAACAGCAACAATGTATACAGCTGCCTGTTCTGGCCAGTAGTTTAAGGTTTTTAATTTTATTGTAATTTTTCTTTTTCACTTATAGATTTTTAGCCTGTTGCTATTGTCCCCACTTCCTTTGTGTGATTATATATTCACCGCTATGTTTACATCCGGTCGGTATGAATACATATAAATATATTTAAATTTACATCATATGTTGAAATGTTGTGGTTATTTCGATATAGTAACACATTCTTGCTTATATTCCACTTACCGGATATTGTGATGCACGCCCCCCTGGGCTTTCGGGTACTGGTTCAGTGCTACAGAGTTGATTTGCGTCTCAGCATATTCCTGCTGTGTTGCACTGCGTTCCACCTGCAACGACCGGATGTAAACTTCAGAACGGCATCTCTTTGTCTATGATAAGCCACGAATAAGGACACTAGCGTTGTCTGAAACACATAGGCACATTCTAATATTGCTAACTACCCTTGCATTTGGAATTTTTTAAGAAGTCTTGAAATAAAATTGGAACCTTGTTTCCTTTTAAATTACTTGGCGCTGGATCACGGTTTCTTCTCCGTTCTTGGTTGGTGGCATACCCACAATGTCATCAGCTGCTAATGTCACTCACCACACCTTCTAGCTCTGAGGAGGAGATGCAGAAGCAAAATGGAACCTGTAGTGTACAGGTCACCCATACGCTGTACAGAGAGTGTGTCCACGCTGCAGCCATATCACAAACTAACAGTATTCATTATGCTGTAGAATAAGTAATAGCAAGGCAATGTAACAGAAACGGTCATTGGTGAATGAGGAAACAAGTAATACATGACAAAAACTTAGAAAGAATTTCAATACCTGCTCTTGACAAAACAAGTCATTAGCAATGTGCACAATCTTCTCCACATGGATGATGCCACCCACATTCTTGATTTGTACATCAGCAAAAATAGTTAAAACTAATATGGCTTCCACAAGAAGCTGCCGATACTCTGGCAGTGGCACACGATTAAGGACAGACTCTACATGGGCAGAAAACTTCAGCTCGCCTGGGGTCATCTGTAAGCAGAAATTAACAGTTTGTAATGCTCTATGAGCAAAGCAAATATATTTATTGTATAAAGTTTCATGCTTCGAAAGGTGATGACTAGGAGACATATTTAAAAGGAGCATCCTTTACCTCCCGGGTGCTGGAGGAGGGCAGAACAAAGCCTTCTATAGACAATCCATGGCACTAAACAAAATGAAAAATACAATAAAAACAGGAGGATTTATTTATTGATTTACATTTCTTATAAAATTGAACTTCTGAAATGTTTCACCTTTTGTAAGATTGTCCAGACTTTCTGATAAAAGCCTACAGGAACTCTATTCAGAGCCCCATCCAGGCGTCTTCTTCTGAGCCATTGGCCTTGCCGGCTGTCATAAGCGCTGTCACTATCTGAGATGGTGGATGTAGAGAGGTCTCCAGAGCTGGACAGAGGGACTCCAGGTTTCTGTTTTAGAATATGAAACAGGAGCATATAAATAAAATCCTGCCACCATATGAACAAACTAACATAAAAAAAGTCTGCACTAAAGATTAAGACCTGTAAAATAAATCATCAATACACATCATGTATATTCCATTTATTCCAAGGAACTTCCCACTTCTGCAGCTCTCTCACTATATACATTGCTTCCTATAAAGGGGTTGTCCAGGATTAGAAATACGGATCTGCCTTTTACAGTGCCACACTTATTCTTGGCATGTGTTTGGTATTGCTGTTCAACACCCCCCCCCCCCCCCACAAGCAGAAAGTCACACAGCTAGTACTTCGGTACCACTGTTAAACCACAACTTAACAGGAATCAGTCAACACATTTTCACCTCCCAAACCACTAGTAGCACTATCCATGATGTCACATGAGGTCAGAGCGATATATAAAGCACAGAGTGGGAGAAAACATAAAAATAAAAACAATGCTGCAAAAAAAACAATATTATGATAGAAGACACTAGGTTCAGAGGTGAGTGAGGCCTATAAATCATCTTTCTAAACAAGTACTTGTAGAAATAAAAGATAAAAATGAACTAGTGGGATGTTTCGGTACCGGCTTTCAGGTTGATGATCGACGTACTCGGAAAAGCAGTCGTGACATTGGAGGTGATGGGATGAGAAGAAAAGAAGTGAAGGAGCAAGATATAGAGGAACCTGGTCCCTCGTAATCCGGTGCACAGGAACGCCGTCAGTGGTTTCGCCGGCCGACAGCAACACCGTAGTCATGGTAATAAGTGATTACGAATTAAAGTACGGTGGCCGGGGTGGGAAAGAATAGTATGTTTAGCAATTACCTTTAAATAGGCAACTAAAGGGATAAATGACAGCTTGAACATTGATCATCAGAAGTTACTGCCAAGGGACTGGCGCAGGGCAAATGTGGTGCAGCGGCGGTTAACTGTGCAGGGTGTCTGCCCTGCAGTCCCTGTTGCTGATCAGCGGCCCATCGCCGCTGATTTTGGCAGTTAACCCCTTAAATGCGACGTTCGATTGCGATCGCCGCATTTAAAGGTAATGTGTCGCTAGAAATGTAATTTTTTTTTTAGTTAAACAGTTCGTGTATAAATGATTAAACATTGTTCTAATTTTTTAAATTTTTTCACAAGTCAGGAAATATTATAAATTAGATTCTAATTTATAACATTTCCCAGTGCTGGTCACTAGATGGAGCAATTCCCAAAATTGCAGCATTGGCATGTGGTAAAGCAACCACATTGCTTTATGATGCAAAATTTGAGAAAACTCACTCGCTCTAGTGAGCTCACAGAATTCCCCCTCCTTTATCCTGGCTAGTGCCAGGAGAAAGGAGGGGATTGAACGGTCAAACCTCCTACACTGTGTGTCGCCATTTTTTGAGCGAACACACAGTGTAGTAGGTTTACATACAGTAGTAATCACACACTAAAACACGTACATAAACAGAAATTACTTACCTGCTCCTGCCGCCGCCGCTCCCTCTGGTCCGTCCGCTGCCTCCGCTCCAAGTGCTTGCATTAGAACACAAGTCCAGAAGCCGCGACCGGAAGTAGTAATCTTACTGTCCGGCCGCGGCTTCCGGTCCACAAGAAAATGGTGCCGGACGTCGCTCGGCCGAAAACCTTCCATTTGGACTGTGTGGGAGCGGCGCATGCGCCGTTCCCACACAGTCGTTGTACAGCATAGTGAATGGAACGGGTCTCATTCGCATTCTCTATGGGGCTGTATGTGCCATATTCCATGTCTGTATGTGTCGTTAATCGACACATACAGAGATGAAAAAAAAAAATGGCAGCCCCCATAGACAAGAAAAAGTTACAAAATAAAAGTAAAACACAAACACACAAATAAACATTTTTTTATTAAAACACTAAAAGCAAATTGATACAAATTTTTTTTCGCGACACCCTTCCTTTAAGGTGTTTAGCGCAGATCGGCTGCCCCCACGTAAAATCACGAGGGCTGGTGATGGTACCCATGGCAACCAGATGCTAGACAATGGCTTCCAGGCTGCCATGTACAGAAGCCTAGGAGGACCAGCCTCTGCTGGTCCTCCTAGGCTTCCTGTCAGAGTGACTATCACGTCACAATGACAGTTAGAATACATTACAATACAGAAAAAAAATGAACACGTAAAAAAAAAAGTACACATATTTAGTATCACCGCATTTGTAACGACCCCAACTATAGAACTATAATATAATTTTTCCCGCATGGTGAACACCGCAAGTAAAATATACGAAAAACTATGCCAGAATCACTATTTTTTGGTCACCACCCCTCCCAAAACATACAATAAAAAGTGATCAAAAAGTCGCATGTGAAAAAGTAAAAATACTTGCCAAGGTGAGTGGGGAGTAAACATTTAGGCTGGGTTCACACGAGCACATTAACGTCCGTAATGGACGGACGTATTTTGGCCGGAAGTCCCGGACCAAACTCAGTGCAGGGAGCCGGGCTCCTAGCATCATAGTTATGTACGATGCTAGGAGTCCCTGCCTCTTCGTGGAACTACTGTCCCGTACTGAAAACATGATTACAGTACGGGACTGTTGTCCTGCAGAGAGACAGGGACTCCTAGCATCGTACATAACTATGATGCTAGGAGCCCGGCTCCCTGCACCGAGTTCGGTCCGGGACTTCTGGCCGAAATACACTACTGTTCAAAAGTTTAGGGTCACTTAGAAATTTCCTTATTTTTGAAAGAAAAGCACAGTTTTTTTCAATGAAGATAATATTAAATTAATCAGAAATACACTCTATACATTGTTAATGTGGTAAATGACTATTCTAGCTGCAAACGTCTGGTTTTTAATGCAATATCTACATAGGTGTATAGAGGCCCATTTCCAGCAACCATCACTCCAGTGTTCTAATGGTACATTGTGTTTGCTAACTGTGTTAGAAGGCTAATGGATGATTAGAAACCACTTGAAAACCCTTGTGCAATTATGTTAGCACCGCTGTAAACAGTTTTGCTGTTTAGAGGAGCTTTAAAACTGACCTTCCTTTGAGCTAGTTGAGAATCTGGAGCATATCATTTGTGGGTTCGATAAAATTCTCTCCAAATGGCTATAAAAAGAGAGAGTTTTCATGTTAAAGGGAATGTGTTGCCAGAAAAACATGTTGTTTTTTTTAAAATTAAACATTTAGTGTGTGGGTGATTAAACATTGTTCAAATTATTTTTTTTTTTTTGCACGAGTACAGGAAATATTATAAATTATTTCTAATTTATAATACTACCCATTTTTGGTCACTAGATGGAGCTGTTCCCAATGTTGCAGCATTGCAACATTGGGTTAAAAGCCCTCGCTCTAGTGAGCTCTCAGCATCCCCCCCTCCTTTATCCTGGCTAGTGCCGGGATAAACGAGGGGTTTGAACGGTGTAACCTCCTACACTGTGTGTCGCCATTTTTTGAGCTAACCCACAGTGTAGTAGGTTTACATACAGTAGTAAACACACACAAACACGAACATACATTGAAATCTCTTACCTGCTCCTGCCGCCGCGGCTCCCTCCGGCCCGTCCGCTCCGTTTGCTGCCGCTGGTGCAAGTGCACAAATCCGGAAGCCGCGACCGTAAGTAGTAATATTACTGTCCGGCCGCGACTTCCGGTCCACAGGAAAATGGCGCCGGACGGCGCCAATTTCGAATAGGACTGTGTGGGAGCGGCGCATGCGCAGTTCCCACACAGACGTCGTACACTGCAGTCAATGGGACGGGAGCCGTTCGCAGTCCCTATGGGACTGTGGCTGCCGTATTCCATGTCTGTATGTGTCGTTAATCGACACACACAGAAATGGAACAAAAAATGGCAGCCCCCATAGGGAAGAAAAAGTGTAAAAATAAGAAAAAGTAAAACACAAACACACAAATGAATATAAACGTTTTTAATAAAGCACTAACATCTTTAACATATAAAAAAATAATTTGTGATGACACTGTTCCTTTAAACGCGACAGTCTATTCTTGTTCTTAGAAATGAAGGCTATTCCATGCGAGAAATTACCAAGAAACTGAAGATTTCCTACAACGGTGTGTACTACTCCCTTCAGAGGACAGCACAAACAGGCTCTAACCAGAGTAGAAAGAGAAGTGGGAGGCCCCGCTGCACAACTGAGCAACAAGACAAGTACATTAGAGTCTCTAGTTTGAGAAATAGACGCCTCACAGGTCCTCAACTTGCAGCTTCATTAAATAGTACACGCAAAACGCCAG
Source organism: Rhinoderma darwinii (assembly GCF_050947455.1). NCBI lineage: Eukaryota > Metazoa > Chordata > Amphibia > Anura > Rhinodermatidae > Rhinoderma > Rhinoderma darwinii. The sequence goes on along the minus strand of NC_134694.1, from coordinate 44,529,765 downwards.
TGTCAACGTTTACAGTGAAGAGGCGACTCCGGGATGCTGGCCTTCAGGGCAGAGTGGCAAAGTAAAAGCCATATCTGAGACTGGCTAATAAAAGGAAAAGATTAATATGGGCAAAAGCACACAGACATTGGACAGAGGAAGATTGGTAAAAAGTGTTATGGGCAGACGAATCGAAGTTTGAGGTGTTTGGATCACACGGAAGAACATTTGTGAGTCGCAGAACAACTGAAAAGATGCTGGAAGAGTGTCTGACGCCATCTGTCAAGCATGGTGGAGGTAATGTGATGGTCTGGGGTTGCCTTGGTGCTGGTGAAGTGGGAGATTTGTACAAGGTAAAAGGGATTTTGAATAAGGAAGGCTATCACTCCATTTTGCAACGCCATGCCATACCATGTGGACAGCGCTTGATTGGAGCCAATTTCATCCTACAACAGGACAATGACCCAAAGCACACCTCCAAATTATGCAAGTACTATTTAGGGAAGAAGCAGGCAGCTGGTATTCTATCTGTAATGGAGTGGCCAGCGCAGTCACCAGATCTCAACCCCATAGAGCTGTTGTGGGAGCAGCTTGACCGTATCGTACGCAAGAAGTTCCCATCAAGCCAATCCAACTGTTGGGAGGGGCTTCTGGAAGCATGGGGTGAAATTTCTCCCGATTACCTCAGCAAATTAACAGCTAGAATGCCAAAGGTCTGCAATGCTGGAATTGCTGCAAATGGAGCATTCTTTGACGAAAGCAAAGTTTGAAGGAGAAAATTATTATTTAAAATAAAAATCATTATTTCTAACCTTGTCAATGTGTTGACTATATTTTCTAGTAATTTTGCAACTCGTTTGATAAATATAAATGTGAGTTTTCATGGAAAACACAAAATTGTCTGGGCGACCCCAAACTTTTGAACGGTAGTGTACGTCCGTCCATTACGGACGTTAATGTGCTCGTGTGAACCCAGCCTCAGATTGCATTGCAAAACCAAGAGGAAGGCTGTTTGTATTAAAAGCATTGATAATAAAAAGATATAAGATATATACGATATAAGAATTTTAGGACACATTAAGTAAAATACTGCATTTAGAACTTTTTGGTGATAATTAAGTATAGCATTCAATAAGTGTGTGCATATTAATTGATATTATACATCAGGGAAGCGAAACGAGGTTAGTCCAAAGACGTTTCAGTAATGTAATTTAAGCCGCCTGGGTGTAGACAGACGAATTTGCAGATCCAGTAATTCTCTCGCTGCTTTAAACGACTGAATCTATGGCTGTGCCTAAAGGGATTTGTTCGACGGTATAATTAAAATATTGTACAGGGTGGGCCATTTATATGGATACACCTAAATAAAATGGGAATGGTTGGTGATATTAACTTCCTGTTTGTGGCACATTAGTATATGGGAGGGGTGAAACTTTTCAAGCTGGGTTTTGACCACGGCAGCCATTTTGAAGTCGGCCATTTTGTATCCAACTTTAGTTTTTTCAATGGGAAGAGGGTCATGTGACACATCAAACTTATCGAGAATTTCACAAGAAAAACAATGGTGTGCTTGGTTTTAACGTTACTTTATTCTTTCATGAGTTATTTACAAGCTTCTCTTTGTTTACAGCCATTGACATGTCGCAGAGGTTAACACGTGAGGAGCGGATAGAAATTGTGTTGATGTCTGGTGAACGCAGTACCCGGGTCATTGCAGCAGATTTCAATGCAAGACACCCTACGAGACCAACCATCTCCTATGCTACAGTTTGCAAACTGCTTGCCAAGTTTCATGAAACTGGTTCAGTGTTGGATTTGCCCAAATGTGGTCGCATGAAAACTGTCACTAATGAAGAAACATCAGTGGCTGTCCTAGCTTCATTCAGCATTTTAACGCCCACAGCGTAGCTCTCGCCGCATGTCACTGGAGAGTGGCATCAGTCGAACATCCCTTCGGCGGATATTAGCTACTCACAAATGGCACCCTTACAAACTCCAGCTGCTGCAGCATCTCAACGAGGATGACCCAGATCGGCGCACTGAATTTGCAGAATGGGCAAAACAAAAATTGGAACAGGACCCTCAGTTTACACAGAACATTTTGTTCAGTGAAGAGGCAAACTTTTATGTGAATGTTGAAGTTAACAAACAAAACCACCGCTATTGTTCTGACACTAACCCACATTGGATAGATCCCTCCAAGACTGTTGGAACACAAAAATTGATGGTATGGTGTGGTATATGGGGTACAAAGATAGTGGGGCCATTCTTCATCAATGGAAACCTCAAGGCCACGGGATATCTGAAATTGCTACATGATGATGTGTTTCCATCTTTATGCACTGAAGCTGGCACGTTCCCTGAGTTTTTCCAGCAAGATGGTGCACCACCACATTATGGGTGTCAGGACCGAGCATTTCTAGATGAACAGTTTCCTGGAAAGTGGATTGGTCGTCGTGGGCCAGTTGAATGGCCCCCTAGGTCTCCCGATCTGACCCCCTTAGACTTTTATCTTTGGGGTCATCTGAAGGCAATTGTCTATGCTGTGAAGATACGAGATGTGCAGCAACTGAAACTACGGATACTGGAAGCCTGTGCTAGCATTTCTTCTGCGGTGTTGCTATCAGTGTGTGAAGAGTGGGAGAAGAGGGTTGCATTGACAATCCAACACAATGGGCAGCACTTTGAACACATTTTATAAGTGGTCAGAAACTTGTAAATAACTCATGAAAGAATAAAGTAACGGTAAAACCAAGCACACAATTGTTTTTCTTGTGAAATTCTCGATAAGTTTGATGTGTCACATGACTCTCTTCCCATTGAAAAAAATAAAGTTGGATACAAAATGGCCGACTTCAAAATGGCCACCATGGTCAACACCCAGCTTGAAAAGTTTCCCCCCTCGCATATACTAATGTGCCACAAACAGGAAGTTAATATCACCAACCATTCCCATTTTATTTACGATCATGTACCTGTGAGAAGTGGCGTGATACACTGTGATTAAGAAAACCATTAACTCCTTAACAACATCCAACATCCAACCCCAGGTATTATTCATTATTATGTATATTCGCTTCTCTTGGACACAGCCGGGTCTTTGATGCTGGGAGAGCATGGTGTGTTGTTGTTTGGCATAGCAAGCAGGGTAGCCCGCTCTATGAATTATCAAGGCGTCACAAATAGGCTTCTACCTGGCTATACACGTTGTGCCTCATGACGTACACACTATCCCTCCATGTTTCACTCACTTGCACCCCATTATCCATTTATTTCTATTGAGGCACTTCATTTATTACTGCCCCCTATATTTCACTTATAGTATTACACTTGCACACACATTATTCATTTATTATTTCTTACTACACATCCCATGCACCACACACCACTCCCCTCAAGACCAGTGGGAGTGGCTATTATTATTTAAAACACCTGCTCGCCCTTTCATCAGCATTTCTGACCTGGCTGCGTCCATTTGTAAGTATGGCCTTTTTCGGTGGTTTTGTATATGTCCCTGTGTTTTTATCGGTTCTGTTTGTGTATCAGGAACGTTCTGTTCCAGTTTAGGAGTTAGGGACTCGCAAGTCTGGGGATCCTTGTCGTGGATTGCGAGCTTGCGTCCTTTTGGCCAAAATGATTACCAATACCCCAGGTATTATTCATTATTATGTATATTCGCTTCTCTTGGACACAGCCGGGTCTTTGATGCTGGGAGAGCATGGTGTGTTGTTGTTTGGCATAGCAAGCAGGGTAGCCCGCTCTATGAATTATCAAGGCGTCACAAATAGGCTTCTACCTGGCTATACACGTTGTGCCTCATGACGTACACACTATCCCTCCATGTTTCACTCACTTGCACCCCATTATCCATTTATTTCTATTGAGGCACTTCATTTATTACTGCCCCCTATATTTCACTTATAGTATTACACTTGCACACACATTATTCATTTATTATTTCTTACTACACATCCCATGCACCACACACCACTCCCCTCAAGACCAGTGGGAGTGGCTATTATTATTTAAAACACCTGCTCGCCCTTTCATCAGCATTTCTGACCTGGCTGCGTCCATTTGTAAGTATGGCCTTTTTCGGTGGTTTTGTATATGTCCCTGTGTTTTTATCGGTTCTGTTTGTGTATCAGGAACGTTCTGTTCCAGTTTAGGAGTTAGGGACTCGCAAGTCTGGGGATCCTTGTCGTGGATTGCGAGCTTGCGTCCTTTTGGCCAAAATGATTACCAATACCCCAGGTATTATTCATTATTATGTATATTCGCTTCTCTTGGACACAGCCGGGTCTTTGATGCTGGGAGAGCATGGTGTGTTGTTGTTTGGCATAGCAAGCAGGGTAGCCCGCTCTATGAATTATCAAGGCGTCACAAATAGGCTTCTACCTGGCTATACACGTTGTGCCTCATGACGTACACACTATCCCTCCATGTTTCACTCACTTGCACCCCATTATCCATTTATTTCTATTGAGGCACTTCATTTATTACTGCCCCCTATATTTCACTTATAGTATTACACTTGCACACACATTATTCATTTATTATTTCTTACTACACATCCCATGCACCACACACCACTCCCCTCAAGACCAGTGGGAGTGGCTATTATTATTTAAAACACCTGCTCGCCCTTTCATCAGCATTTCTGACCTGGCTGCGTCCATTTGTAAGTATGGCCTTTTTCGGTGGTTTTGTATATGTCCCTGTGTTTTTATCGGTTCTGTTTGTGTATCAGGAACGTTCTGTTCCAGTTTAGGAGTTAGGGACTCGCAAGTCTGGGGATCCTTGTCGTGGATTGCGAGCTTGCGTCCTTTTGGCCAAAATGATTACCAATACCCCAGGTATTATTCATTATTATGTATATTCGCTTCTCTTGGACACAGCCGGGTCTTTGATGCTGGGAGAGCATGCTGTGTTGTTGTTTGGCATAGCAAGCAGGGTAGCCCGCTCTATGAATTATCAAGGCGTCACAAATAGGCTTCTACCTGGCTATACACGTTGTGCCTCATGACGTACACACTATCCCTCCATGTTTCACTCACTTGCACCCCATTATCCATTTATTTCTATTGAGGCACTTCATTTATTACTGCCCCCTATATTTCACTTATAGTATTACACTTGCACACACATTATTCATTTATTATTTCTTACTACACATCCCATGCACCACACACCACTCCCCTCAAGACCAGTGGGAGTGGCTATTATTATTTAAAACACCTGCTCGCCCTTTCATCAGCATTTCTGACCTGGCTGCGTCCATTTGTAAGTATGGCCTTTTTCGGTGGTTTTGTATATGTCCCTGTGTTTTTATCGGTTCTGTTTGTGTATCAGGAACGTTCTGTTCCAGTTTAGGAGTTAGGGACTCGCAAGTCTGGGGATCCTTGTCGTGGATTGCGAGCTTGCGTCCTTTTGGCCAAAATGATTACCAATACCCCAGGTATTATTCATTATTATGTATATTCGCTTCTCTTGGACACAGCCGGGTCTTTGATGCTGGGAGAGCATGGTGTGTTGTTGTTTGGCATAGCAAGCAGGGTAGCCCGCTCTATGAATTATCAAGGCGTCACAAATAGGCTTCTACCTGGCTATACACGTTGTGCCTCATGACGTACACACTATCCCTCCATGTTTCACTCACTTGCACCCCATTATCCATTTATTTCTATTGAGGCACTTCATTTATTACTGCCCCCTATATTTCACTTATAGTATTACACTTGCACACACATTATTCATTTATTATTTCTTACTACACATCCCATGCACCACTCACCACTCCCCTCAAGACCAGTGGGAGTGGCTATTATTATTTAAAACACCTGCTCGCCCTTTCATCAGCATTTCTGACCTGGCTGCGTCCATTTGTAAGTATGGCCTTTTTCGGTGGTTTTGTATATGTCCCTGTGTTTTTATCGGTTCTGTTTGTGTATCAGGAACGTTCTGTTCCAGTTTAGGAGTTAGGGACTCGCAAGTCTGGGGATCCTTGTCGTGGATTGCGAGCTTGCGTCCTTTTGGCCAAAATGATTACCAATACCCCAGGTATTATTCATTATTATGTATATTCGCTTCTCTTGGACACAGCCGGGTCTTTGATGCTGGGAGAGCATGGTGTGTTGTTGTTTGGCATAGCAAGCAGGGTAGCCCGCTCTATGAATTATCAAGGCGTCACAAATAGGCTTCTACCTGGCTATACACGTTGTGCCTCATGACGTACACACTATCCCTCCATGTTTCACTCACTTGCACCCCATTATCCATTTATTTCTATTGAGGCACTTCATTTATTACTGCCCCCTATATTTCACTTATAGTATTACACTTGCACACACACTATTCATTTATTATTTCTTACTACACATCCCATGCACCACACACCACTCCCCTCAAGACCAGTGGGAGTGGCTATTATTATTTAAAACACCTGCTCGCCCTTTCATCAGCATTTCTGACCTGGCTGCGTCCATTTGTAAGTATGGCCTTTTTCGGTGGTTTTGTATATGTCCCTGTGTTTTTATCGGTTCTGTATGGGTACGTAGTTGACGTTAACGACTTAACGCAACACAGCGTAGAATCTGAGCCCGCACCATCACGAGCGGGTGTCAAGTCTATATTACAACTGACACCCTGCTGAATGGCCACGACCAGAGCTAGCCTCTGATCTGGCCGATTAACCCCTCAGATGCAGCGCTCAAAAGAGAGCGCCGCATCTATGGTGTTTCCTAGCAGATCGGAACCCCGCAATGCAAATCGCGGCGTTCCGATGGCTGCTCTGGCAGACCGGAGGCCTAACAATGGCCTCTGGTCTGCCAAGTAAGGAAGTCTGCTGGACCGGCTCAGACGCGGGGCCTAAAAGGCTTCCGGTCACTAAAGTAAGATGGCGCAGGCTCAAAAGCTGAGCCTGCGACATCAGCCGCCGGTGTCAGCTTTATGTTACAGCTCACACCGTGCTGTAATGGCGGGGAACGGAGCTAGCTCCGATCCCTGCCATTAATACCTTAGATGCCGTGATCAAAATCGATCGCAACATCTTAGTAGTTTGTAGCGATCGGCATCGACACAATGTTATCGTGACGATGTCGATCATTAATATAGCAACCGGAGGCCTAACAATAGCCTCCTGGTTTGCCACGTATGATAGCCTATTAGGACCGGCCCACAGATGGGGCCTAATAGGCTTGCTGTCCGTGAATAACGGACAGCTCTAATGCATTGCACTACTTGGGTAGGGCAATGCATTCGAATAAAAAGATCAGAGGTGCAGGCCCTGAAGTCCCCTAGTGGGACAAAAAGAAAAGTTGAATGGTCATTTATAGCCACGGTGAACACCGGAAAAAATAAATAAAAAAACATAACAGAATTGCTGGTTTTTAGTAACCTTGCTGGCCAAAAAAATAGAATAAAAAGTGATCAAAAAAATCGCATGTACTGAAAAATGGTACCAATGAAAACTACAGATTGAGGGCTTATTTGTTGCGGGACACACAGTGAAGAAAAAAATAAAGACGTTCTGGCTCTCAGAATATGGCGATGCGTTTTGTGCAGTGTTCCAAAAGCGGATAAGATTGGGCACCATTTATCAGTGCGACACCGGGCACACATCTATGAATTATTTATTTACCACATTATTATACCCTCTTATTATACTCTGATGTACACCTCATAGTTTACATGTACCCCCACATTACAAAATGAAATATCAGCAATACCCCAAACAGAACTACTACCAGGCATAATCTGCACGCCGAAGCTCTCTACCTTCTGAACCCTACAGCATGCCCAAACAACAGTTTACGTCCACATATATGGCATCGTCATCCCTGGGAGAACCCGCTTAAAATTTTGAGGCATTTGTCCTCGGTGGTACAAACTGGGCAGAACATACTGTACGCTAAAATGGCATATCAGCGGAAAACTGCAATTTTCACTTTGGACCATATGCTGCGCATTAATTTCTCATGAAAAAAAAATCTGTGGGGTCAAAATGCTCACTACACCCCTTAAAATCCCTTAAGGGGTGTAGTTTCCAAAATAGGGGTCACTACTTGGGGGTTTGTTTTACGATTTGACCTCAAAGCCCTGCAATTGTGGGCCAATGGTGTGAAAATCACTGAAATAGACCTCAAATGCGCATGGTGCTCTTCACTTCATAGCCCCATCATATGTGCAGGCAAATGATAAATGCCTTGAGGGGTGTAGTTTCTAAAATCGGGTCACTTCTTGGGGGCTACCACTGTACTTTGGTAACTTACGGTTTTGCAAATGCAATATGGCACCCAAAAACCAAGCCAGCAAAATCTGCATGCCAAATAGTGCTCCTGCCTTTCTGAGCCCTGCAGTGTGTCCAAACAGGAGTTTATGACCCCATATGGGGTATTGCCCTAATCAGGAGAAATTGCTTTTCAAATGTTGGGGTGCTTTTTCTCCTTTATTTCTTGTAAAAATTGAAAATTTCCACGTATTATCAGAAGAAAAGTCATTTTTAAATTCAGCAAAAAAACCGTGGGGTCAAAATGCTCACTATACCACTCGATAAATTCCTTCAGGGGTGTAGTTTCCCAAATGGGGTAACTTTTGGGTGGTTTCCACTGTTTTCTCCCGTCAGGGCCTTTGCAAATGTGACATGGCCCCCCGAAAATAATTCCAGCTAAATTTGAGCTCCAAAAGCCAAATGGTGCTCCTTCCCATCTAAACCCTGCCGTGGGCCCAAACAGCAGTTTATCACCACATATGGGGTATTGCCGAACTCAGAAGAGTTTGCTTTACAAATTTTGGGGTACTTTTTTCTCCTTTATATATTGTGAAAATGGAAAAATCTGAGCTAAAACTACATTTTATTAGAAAAAACATAGGATTTTCATTTTCACTGCCTAATTCCACTAAATTTAGCAAAAACAAACAAACTGTGGGGTCAAAATGCTCACTATACCCCTCGATAAATTCCTTCAGGGGTGTAGTTTCCCAAATGGGGTCACTTTTGGGTGGTTTCCACCGATTTGGTCCCTTGCCAATGCGACATGGCACCGAAAACCATTCCAGCAAAACTTGAGCTCCAAAAGCCAAATATTGCTCCTTCCCTTCTGATCCCAGCCATGGGTCCAAACAGCAGTTTATTACCACATATGGGGTATTGACGTAATTGTGAGAAATTGCTTTTCAATGATTGGGGTGCTTTTTCTACTTTATGCCTTGTAAATATTGAAAATTTCTACATTTTACTGGCCAAAATTTAGATTTTCATTTTTACATCCTAATTCCACTAAATTCAGCCAAAAAAACGGCAGGGTTAAAATGCTCACAATACCCCTTGATAAATTCCTTGAGGGGTCTAGATTGTCAAATTGTGTCTTTTTTTGGGGGGGGGGGGGGAGGGCTTGCCACTGTTTGGGCACCACAAGACCTCTTCAAAACGGACATGGTGCCTAAAATATATTCTAATAAAATGGAAGCCCCAAAATCCACGAGGTGCCCCTTTGTTTCTGAGGTGCTTCAGTCCAGTGGCACACTAGGGCCACATGTCGGATATTTCTAAAAACTGCAGAATCTGGGCAATAATCATGAATTTGCGTTTCTCTGGTAAAACCTTCTGTGTTAGGCTGGATTCACACGAGCATGTTCGGTTCGTAATGGACGGAACGTATTTCGGCCGCAAGTCCCGGACCGAACACAGTGCAGGGAGCCAGGCTCCTAGCAGCATCGTTATGTACAACGCTAGGAGTCCCTGCCTCTCCGTGGAACTACGGTCACGTACTGAAAACGTGATTACAGTACGGGACAGTTGTCCCGCAGAGACTCCTAGCATTTAATTCCTGCGAAGCACCAAAAGGGTGAAGAAACTATCTAAATGCTTTTCTGAATACTTTGAGGGTGGTTTTTAAAATGGGCTGTTTTATAGGGGGTTTCTAATATATAAGGGCCTCAAAGCCACTTCAGAACTGAACTGGTGCCTGAAAAAATAGTTTTGAAATTTTCTTGAAAATGTAAGAAATTGCTGCTAAAGTTCTAAGCCTTGTGACGTCCTATAAAAATAAAAGAAAGTTCAAAAAACGATGCCAACATAAAAGTAGACAATTGCGTCCATGGCAGCGGGCCGTCAGGTTTACTCACCTCCCGACGCCCGCAGCCATGGCTCCGTTCTGCTGTTTCCTGTAGGGAAATAGTCATCATCAGCTGCCATGATTTCCTGGTCTATAAGAAGGCCCCAGGCCTTCTGATCCTTGCCTGAGCGTTGTTAGTTTATCCCAGTCTGTCTTGCAAATGGTCCCTTAGTGTTTCCTGTTCCTGTGTCCCGTACTGTTCTTGTTCCTGTGCATACCAATGTTAGAGTTGTGCCTACTGCACCTGCTGTCGTTTGCCACGTCCAGCGTCTTCTGCCATGTCCAGCTACCTTGGATGCCCTCATCCTGTTAGACACCCGGGTTGATATGAGAATCCGAGAGCGCACTCAAGAGATTCGACAGGAGAGCCGGGTCCACAGACCAGCACCCTGAGTCCAGAGACCACTATTGCCTTCCCCTAGTGCGCTACCTGAAGAACCCATGCAGGTAGACAGAGTCTGGTTATCTGAACAGGAGAAACAGTGCAGACGCTCCTCTGGACTATGTATATATTGTGGCCTTAAGAGTAATTTTGTGCGCCAATGCCCACAGAAACCGTTAAACTCCAGTACCTAGGGTTGGTTGGAGAGGCAACTCTAGGTGGAACGTCTCCAAACGTTATAACCTCATCCAGATTATCGATACCTGTGGCCATCGTCTCCGGGGAGACGTCACATCCTTCTTCCGCCTATCTTGACTCTGGAGCGGCTGCTAATTTCATCCAGTAGGATCTAGTGGATCGTTTACGTCTACCCACAGTCCGTCGGGAGAGACCCCTGGCTGTTGCCTCTGTAAATGTTCTACCATTGCCCGATCCGATTATGCTCATCACGTAGCCATTGAAACAACGGGTCGGAGCTCTTCACTCAGAACAGATCTCCTTCCTGATACTACCTAACGCTATCAATCCTATCCTGCTGGGTCTGCCATGGCTCCGCTTACACGCCCTAGTTCTTGACTGGAGTTCTGGAGTAGTTCTTCAATGGGGTTCCAGATGCCATAGCCATTGCCTGTCACAAGTCTGTCTTGTTATGCCCCCTGTGCCTCACTCACTCTCCGCTCTACCATCTCAGTATGCCAGTTTTGCGGATGTCTTCTGCAAACGAGAAGCTGAGACGTTGCCTCCACATCGGAATTATGACTGTCCCATTGAACGGTTTCCTAATGCTTCTCTTCCCCGTGGACGAGTATATCCTCTCTCCTTGCCAGAGACTTTATCTAGGTCAGCCTATATCAAGGAGAATTTGGAGAGGGGTTTTATTCGAAAATCTTCCTCCCCGGCTGGGGCAGGCTTCTTCTTTCTACCGGCAGTTTATTCCGAACTTTTCATCTCTGACGGCTCCCATCTCTACCCTTAAAAAAGATGGGTGTGAACGCCAAGGTATGGACTCCAGAGGCAGAGTCCGCATTCATTAGCCTCAAGAAAACCTTCACTTCAGCTTCGATCCTCTATCACCCTGACGTATCTCGACAGTTCTCATTGGAGGTGGACGCTTCCTCTGTTGGTGCAGGTGCACTTCTGTACCAGAGGAGCTCCAAAGGAAAGGCAGTGCTATGTGGCTACTACTCAAGACTCTTTTCTTCTGCTGAGCGCAATTACTCTATTAGAGATCGGGAGCTACTGGCCATCAAATTGGCTCTGGAGAAGTGGAGACATCTAGAGGGCGCATCTCACCCCATCTTGATCTACACCGACCACAAGAACCTTATCTACCTTCATTCCGCTCAAAGACTGAATCCTCGTCAAGCCTGGTGGTCGCTGTTTTTCACCCGTTTCCAATTTCTGCTTCACTACCGTCCCGCTGACAAGAATGTGAGGGCCGATGCCCTGTCCAGATCGTTTGAGATGGAAGACACTGTGGAGTCCCTTCAGACTATCATAGACCTGTCCTGCATTGTCACTGCTAATCCTCTGCAGATTAGAGACATCCCTCCGGGGAGGACTTTTGTTCGGTTGGCAGACAGGAGAAGAATTCTCCGCTGGGGACACAGTACTAAACTAGCTGGGCACGCTGGTGTCCGTAAAACCCGAGACCTGATTGCTCATCACTTCTGGTGGCCCACGCTACCTAAAGATGTTCTGGACTTTGTCTCTTGTTGCACGGTGTGTGCTTCTAACAAATTTACTCACTCTAAGCCGGCCGGCCTGCTTCAACCTCTGCCTGTACCCAATGTCCCCTGGCAGCACATTGCGATGGACTTGGTCACAGACCTTCCCCCTTCAGCAGGATGTAACACCGCCTGGGTGGTGGTGGACCGGTTCTCTAAGATGGAACATTTTATCCCGCTGACAGTCCAACCTTCTGCTCCCCGACTGGCGAGTCTCTTTATTCAACACATCTTTCGCTTGCATGGCTTGCCTCTTCACATTGTGTCCGACCGGGGGGTTCAGTTTACCTCTTAGTTCTGGAGAGCCCTCTGTAAACTCCTGGATGTGAGTTTGGACTTTTCCTCTGCCTATAACACCCAAAGCCAATAGGCAAGTTGAGAGGATCTACCAGATCATGGAGAATTATCTCCGCCACTTCATCTCTTCACAGCACGATAACTGGGTACAGCTTCTTCCCTGGGCCGAGTTCTCATACAACAACCACACAAGTGAGGCCACCACTTCCACTCCATTTCAAATTGTATACGGTCAACATCCTAGAGTCCCTCTTCCAGCATCGACCACATCTCAAGTGCCCGCTACGGACTCTGCATATGGGGACTTCCTGCAAATCTGGCAACAGAGCCGGTCCTCTATTTTGCTGGCAGTAGATTGCATGAAGCGGAAGGCAGATACTAGGAGAAGAGAGCCGCCTCAGTATCTTACAGGTAATAAAGTCTGGCTGTCCTCTCTGTATATTCGCTTGAAGGTACCCTCATACAAGTTTGCTCCCAGGTTCCTTGGTCCTTTCGAGATTCTGCAACAAAATCAACCCTGTCCCTCAGAATCCCCAACTCCTTCCATGTGTCCCTCCTGAAACCAGTGGTCTTGAACCGCTACAGCAAGACTTCTAGTTCCACAGTTGCTCCCAGCGATCCTTCTGATGTATTCGAGGTAAAGGAGATCCTGGACTGCAAAAGGGTAGGAGGAAGGACTTTGTATTTGGTGGACTGGAGAGGGTTTGGTCCCGAGGAGAGGTCCTGGAAGCCAGAAGAGAACCTCAGTGCTCCTGTTCTTATTAAAAAGTTCCTCTCTCGCTCTGGCCCCAAGAAGAGGGGGCGTAAGAGGGGGGATACTGCAGCGTCCATGGCCGCGGGCCGTCGGGTTTACTCACCTCCCGACGCTCGCAGCCATGGATCCGTGAGCGCTGGTCCACATCTCCTTCCTAGGAGACGCCAGCACTCACTTCCGCTCCCTTCTGCTGTGTCCCGTAGGGTGCGCGCGCACAAAGGAAATAGTCATCATCATCAACCGCCATGATTTCCTGGTCTATAAGAAGGCCTCAGGCCTTCTGATCCTTGCCTGAGCGTTGTTAGTTTATCCCAGTCTGTCTTGCAAATAGTCTCTTAGTGTTTCCTGTTCCTGTGTCCCGTTCCTGTGCATACCAGTGTTGGAGTCGTGCCTACTGAACCTGCTGTCATCTGCCACGTCCAGTGTCGTCTGCCACGTCCAGTGTCGTCTGCCACGTCCAGTGTCGTCTGCCACGTCCAGTGTCGTCTGCCACGTCGGATACTGCCCGCCACGTCTGGCGCTTCCTGCTGCACCGGCCTCCATCTGTGTTGAAGCCACAGCCACCGTCTGGACTAGTTCTAGTACCCAAGCATTACTATTGACTTTCATATAGACTGTGACCTGGTCAGCAGCCTCTTCGCTACGGCGGAGCGGCCTAGTGGGTCCACATACCCTGTGACCGTGACATAGACATATGGGAAATGTTAACTAGTAACTATTTTGTGTGGTATTACTATCTGTAGATACATTTAAATTGAGAAAAATGCTAATTTTTGCACATATTCTCAAAATTTTGGTATTTTTCACAAATAAAAAAAATGTATCAACAAAATTTTAGCACTAACTTAAAGTACAATGTGTAACGAGAGAACAATCTCAGAATCGCTTGAAAAATCCCAAGTATTCCAAAGTTATTATCGTATGAAGTGACACGTCAGATTTGAAAAAAATGGCCTGGTCCATTAGGTAAAAACAGGCTGTGCCCTTAAGGGGTTAATAACGTTTGACTGATGTTTGTTGACTCTACAGCGTAGCAACTGGGTCATTCTTCCAATATACTGGAGATTGCATGGGCATTGCAGTAAATAAATCACAGAGTCGCTTCCATAGTTTATAAACTTTTTGATATTGAAACATTCTAAAGTTACAACTGACGTATAAGGTCTTGGTTCTATGTGCTATGTATGCACAACACATAATGTGCAAATCCCTTTAGGCACAAGTCCTATTACCTCTATGCATTAGCAGTAACCCCTACGTGTTACCAGATTGGACCTGGCTGCAGCGGATTATTTCTACTGTGCCCTGTTTACAACCAGTGTTGTGCCTGAGGTTTGCACAAACCCAAAAAGGTGAGCAACTGCTTTGCTCCCCTGTAATTATCGTCTCCATCATCTTTTATTTTGCACCATGTGGCGCCGTGCTTCTTGATTTTTTTTCTTCTCCAGTCTTAAAAAGGCACGGTCTCATGAAGATATATCCATTTGCCCCAAGTTTAATCATTTTTCTTGGTACTGCAATCCGCCCATTCCCTTAATTACCTTGGTTGTCCTTCTTTGCACCCGTTCTAATTCAGCCATGTCCTTCTTATACACAGTTGCCTAAAATTTTACACGATATTCCATATGTGGCCTGACTAGTGATTTGTATAGAGGTTAAAACGATGTTATTGTCACAAGCATTTTTGCCTCTTTTGATGCATCCCATGATTTATTTGCCTTGGCAGCAGCTGCCTGGCACTGGTTGCTAAAGGTAAATGTACTGTCCGCCAAAATCCTCAAATCTTTTTCAGTAGTAGTTTTACCCAGTGTTTTACAGTTTAATGCATAATTGTAAAATCTGTTTCCTCGGCCCAAGTGCATAACCTTACACCTATCCACATTAAACTTAATATGCCATTTCTCTGCCCAAACCTCCAGCTTCCCCAAATCTCTCTGTAGTATTACATTATCCACCTCTGTATTGATTACTCTCTCGAGCTTAGTATCATCTGTAAATACTGAAATTATACTCCGTAAACCCTATACAAGGTCATTTATAAACATATCAAAAAGAGGGCCCAATACAGAACCCTGTGGAACCCAACTGGTAACTGCGATCCACTCTGAGGATGTACCATTAATAACCAGTAAAGAAAAGTAGGAAGGTTAGCTCATCCTCCCAGGTGCACGAAGTAGACAGTGATCTCCACGCCACAGGAACAACATTCAGGAGGCAAAGATCAGCACTCCTTGTGGAATGTAAAAATAAATCTCCTTTATTTTGAATAGCCATTGGAAAAACGGAGCAACATAAAGTGGACAGATTACATAAAGCGTCTGTCCCCTCTGACGCGTTTCTAGCCCTAAAGAGACATTACTCAGATAGGGGGGGAAGTGAGAGTGTGTGGCTGAAATAGTAGCCAGAAAAGAAAACCACCCACTTTAAATGAGGTGTATACAATAATCAGAAAGTGGATAACATATAAAAACATACAAAAAAAATAAAATTTATATATATATATATATGATCTCAGAAAAAGTACAAAAGTTGTATAGAGCATTAGTAGTTCACAATAAGATAATTTCTCACATTAAGACCATTTGGGACTATAGTATTTAGTATTCAGCAGGAGAATCCAGTATCACTCACTATTTAATAGTGCTCTCCTATGATCTCGCACTGGTTTATTAACCCTCTCAATTCCTGAAAACTGAAAGCTGCTGATGTTCCCTTGATGCATATAACTAAAGTATTTAGATGCATTAGAAGGATTTCTAACTTCAGGATTGGTGGCTCCATTAAGATGTTCTCTAATTCTGACCTTAAGGGGGCGACTTATGCACCCAACGTAGGATAGATCACAGAATGTGCCGTTTATTTGGTATACTACATGTCGTGTGTTACAATTGATAAATTATTTTCTCTTATGTATAGTTCCATCAATGGCCGAACATACTTATTTAATTTGATGTACATAGTTGCAACACATACATATATTTTCTCCACAAGGGAAAAAAAAACTTTGGACGACAGCCAGGTATTTTGTTTGAATGAAAAATGTGTTAAAGAGAACCTTTCACCTCCCCATACATGTGCAGCGAGTGCAGCATGTAATGGGGAGGGCTGCACAAACCCTGGGGCACTTTACATTTTTTTCAATATCGGTGCCGTTGTATTAGGCGCCTGATATTTAAATAACCCTCTGAACAGTCAACGGGGCGTGTACAGGTAAGGGGGCGTGTCAGTGCTATGGACAGAGCTGTGTAGAGGAGAGTGCGCATTCGCGCACTCATCTCTTCAGCTCTTGTGAGAGATCAGTCTTGTACATTGTCTGACGGACTGGCAAGGGGCGTGTCTCTGCTACGGACAGTGTAAGAGTGTAGGGAGCGCTTACACTGTACGTAGCAGAGACACCCTCCCTTGCTAGTTCGGCAGACAATACAAGACTGATCTCCCTCAAGAGCTGAAGTGATGAGCGTGCTCTCCTCTCTACAGCTCTGCACGTAGCACTGACACTCCCCCTTGCCTGTTCGGATGAAAAGACTGCAATCGCACACTCTCTCATGCTGTGGCACTGTCCATATCTGAGTGGACAGTGTCACAGCCATAGTAACACGCCCCCTTGACAGTACACGCCACATTGACTGTTCAAGGGGTTATTTAAATATCAGGCGCAAAATATAACGGCACCGATATCTAAATAACGGTGGGAGGTAGAAAAAAAATGTAAAAGTGCCCCAGGGTTTGTGCAGCCCTCCTCAATACATGCTGCACACAGCTGCACATGTATGGGGAGGTGAAAGGTTCTCTTTAAACTAGGTGAGAGCATAGTAACCAAAGTAAGGCGCTCTGCGAGAAGAAACTTTACAACCCGGCTCTAGTATATGGCATAAACCTTCATCCTGAAAAAGGACTGGTAAGTATTTGGACACTTTAGATCTTATTGTATAATATTCTTTGCTATATGTCGTAACAAATGCAGGAAATTATTATTTTTAAATGTATGTTTTCTTTGTAATAGATCAAAGTTTTCTGCCCTCACCTTAATTAATGGCCCTATCTAGGGTCCACTGGGGATAGCCTCGGTCCTTTAAACGACAGCATATTTTATTTGTTTCGTCCCTATATGACTGTTCAGACGAGCAGTTTCTTATAGCTCAAAGTATTTATCAAACCGGGACATCCTTAATGGTATGTTCTGGGTAGCAAGATTTGCCATGCAAAATTGCATTTCCAGCAGTAGGCTTGCGATAAGTGCCGGTCTGAACAGTCTCTAAGCAGGAGGAACAGCTCAAAGTGAGATCCAGGAATGTAATTTGATGGCAATCATAGGCATAGGTGAAAGTCAAACCGAAAGGGTTGTTATTGATGTTGTTGATGAAGTCTAGTATGGTCGCCACATCGGAGGACCAGATGATAATATCATCAATGTAACGACCATACCAGACCAGATGAAAAGCAAAAGGATTGCGGTCAGTGAATAGAAACATTCCTCCCACCATGCTACATATAAGTTGGGGAGCGAAGGGGAAAATTTGGCCCCCATGGCTGCGCCCGTTTTTTGCATATAGTAGCATTCATAAAACATGAAATAGGTGGAGGAGAGAAGATACTCTATTGCCATAATGATAATGTTTTTAAGATCTGTGGAGTATCTATTATATAACCGAGAAGGACATGGTGTCTGAAGCTCACATAGATCTCCACCCACATAGAGCTCCTCCCAAAGCCCAGCCGTCTGTTAGCTCCACCCACAGCCAGAAAACTGAAGGAGATGTGAGTGATTAGTGGCATTATACTATGTGGGGGCAGCTATGGGGGTATTATACTGTGGGGGCAGCTATGAGGGCATTATACGGTGTGGGGGAAGCTATGGGGGGCATTATACTGTGTGGGGGCAGC
This sequence comes from Rhinoderma darwinii, assembly GCF_050947455.1. Taxonomy (NCBI): domain Eukaryota; kingdom Metazoa; phylum Chordata; class Amphibia; order Anura; family Rhinodermatidae; genus Rhinoderma; species Rhinoderma darwinii. The sequence goes on along the minus strand of NC_134694.1, from coordinate 44,511,627 downwards.
TGTAGGGAGCCTTTTACTGTGTGGGGCAGCTATGAGGTGCATTATACTGTGGGGCAGCTATGAGGGACATTATATTATGGGAGGAGCGGATATGGGGGGCATTATACTGTGTGGGGGCAGCTATGGGGGGTATTATACTGTGTGGGGGCAGCTATGGGGAGCATTTATATATATTAACAGACCACTGCATTCCTTTTGCTAGCAAACCCGTGTAACGGGTTTTCTATACTAGTTTAGAATAACTGTCTAGAGGATATGAGACTATAAGTTGGCCAGCGAAGGGGAAAATTTGGCCCCCATAGCTGCGCCCGTTTTTTGTATATAGTAGCATTCATGAAACATGAAATAGTTGGAGGAGAGAAGATACTCTATTGCCATAATGATAATGTTTTTAAGATCTGTGGAGTATTTAGAATATCTGTCTAGATGATATGAGACTGCCTTTAATGCTAGTTTGTGAGGAATTGATGTGTATAGTGCCTCAATATCGCACGTTATCCATACAAAATTATTCTGCCATTTAATGTTCTGTACAGACGATAGCACATGTTTAATATCCTGGAGAAAGCCATAGCAACGTGTAACCAGGGGTTGCAGTAATGAGTCTACCCACTCGCTAAGTTTCTCATTCAAGGAGCCGATGCCCGCCACAATAGGTCTCAAAGGGGGGTGGGAAGCGACCCTTGTGGATCTTGGGCAGGAAATGAAATATAGGAATTACCGGATTCTCAAAGATATAATCACATTCCCTCTGATCCATAACTCCCAAGTTTAGAGCCTCCTGTAACAATATGTACAGGCGTTCATAAAAAAATCACAGTCAGATTCATGCTAGATCTATTATATGTTTTGTCATCCGACAATAATTCCTCATTTAGCCTAATGTAAAGCGCTGTGTCTGGGACCACAACAGCCAGCCACCACTTGCCTGCTGATCTAATGGTTATTTCTACATTATTCTTCAAAGAAAAAAATGGCTTTATGTTCCATCTTGGATAAATTATCAACAGATTTATTATCTACTGTGGTATGTAGCTCAACCAGATCTCTTTGGACCAATTCCTGGAACCTATCCAAAGAAGGAGATTTAAGAGGAATTGGATAAAAGGAGGAATTATGGACAGAAGAGTCAGTGGCCCTGGACACAGAGCCTACTCTTCATACAAAACGTTAGTACATATGTGATCTTGAAGTGAAAAAAATGGAATATCATTAGTAAGAGACAGCTTCTGGGTCGTATGCATATAGTCCTTGATCCATGAAGTGTCTTTTGACAGTAAGTAACCTAATGAATCAGTTGATATCCACAATAATATTGTACAGATTGAAGTGATTAGTTGGAGCAAACGAAAGTCTTTTGGACAAAATAGATATTTCATCCATATTCAAGATCTGTGAAGACAAATTAATGAGATTCCTCTGCGGATATCTTCCTGCGATGCTTTCTCCCCGCCCTACGTAGTCATGTTTTTATTTTTGTCCTTTCTTTGACTTGTTGTAGTAAGAGGGGGGTTTCTGGGAATTCGTGGACATAGAGGAGTCGTCAAATTGACCCTCTGAGCTTTCTGCTTCCGTGGAGCTGAAATTAACAGACTTTTTCACATTATGCATTGATTGCAATTGTTTGCGTGTTTGTTTTTTTGAGGATATATTTAGGGGCATAGTTCTCCCAATGACCCCATTCATATACTGCATCCTTATTGTAATCGAAAAGTTCTCTTTGAAATTTAAATTTTTTGCTTTTAGTGATAGCAGCTTCTAATTCTGAAATAGTAGTTTTTAAATGACAATCCAACTCCTCAAATGGCTTGGATCCAGTATATGTTTGTAATTGATCCGGCACAGCAGGCTTAGTCTCGCGAGATTACGCTGTAAACTGTCATTCACAGTGAGATCTTGCTGTGCTGTGCTGTGCTGTAGTCTCACACAAACGTTAGTGAAGTATCAGGATTCTGAATAGACATCACGTCCTGGCTGGGGGTAATGTCTATTCATTGTCAGGACACTTGATTAACGTTAATGTGTGTGTATGTGGCTGCACATCGTGTTCTAGTAAGAACACGATGCTGCTGTGTAAATGAATGGAGAGAAGTGTATGACGCTGATTGGTCACTGATTGGTCAGCGTCATACACTTCTCTCCACAATGCCCACTTGGTCAAAAAGTAAAACATGCCCAGTTGGGCATTAAACTCATTAGCATAAAGAAAAAAATAGGTCATAAATCCATCAAAAATGACGGTTGTAATCTACATTACAGCGCCGATCACATTATGTACAAGATAGGGCACTTATAATGTGGTGCCAGCACATCATGGAGCGGGGAGCGGATGATGTATGGAGCGGGCTCACTCACTGAGCCCACTCCATACACTGCAGCTTCTGACATACTGCACTAACGGCCAGGAACAGTGATGGCGCTGTTCCTAGCCATTTAACTAGTTAAATGCTGCGGTCAATAGCGGCCACGGCATTTATAGTGGTTTTCCCATGAAGGACATTTATCACATATCCACAGGATATGTCATAAATGTCAGATAGACGCGGGTCCCACCTCTGGGACCCGCATCTATCTCTAGAACGAAGCCCCCTAGGCCCCGTTCTATCTTACCCGGCTCCGCTGTCTTCCGGCCACTTCCTGATTACATGGTCAAGTTACGGAAACAGCGTAACTAAATGAGCTACGCAGGTTCCGTAACACCCATAGAACTGAATAGCAGTTACGGAAAGAGCGTAGCATGCTATGCTACTTCTGTATCTCCCATTCACTCAGCGAGCTACGTTGTTTCCGTAACTCATCCATGTATTTCAGTGTATTGTACCAGCGATCTAATGATCGCTGTTTCAAGTCCCCTTGAACTAATAAAATGTGTAAAAAAAAAAAAATTTTTTCAGGAGTGTCAAAAAACTATGTAAAAGTTGAAAAAGAAAAACCTTTTCCCATTTCTCCCCAAGCACAATGTACAAATAAAAAAAATACAAAAAATGGTATTACTGCATCCTTAAAAGTCCAAAATTACTACAATATAGCATTATTTGACTCTCACAGTGAACGGGGTAAAAAAAAAAATACATTTAAAACCCCAGAATCGTTGTCTTTTGGTCATCATAGCGCTAAAAAGAATGAAATAAAAAGTGATAAAAGAATAGTATGTACCAAAAAAATGGTGCTAATAAAACCTACAGCTCGTCCAGCAGAAAATAAGCCCTCACACCGCTCAAATGATGAAAAAAAATAAAATAAGTTATGGCTTCAGAATGTGGTGAAACTGAACAAATTATATATTTTTTTTCCAATTAAAGTTTTTATTTTTTGAAAAAAAACAAAAAACATGAGCGTTTACAACAATCCTCACACCCTTAATCCAAAGGATAATGAGCTACATCATTAGTACAGAATTACAGAAGAACAATAAGAAACAGACAGTAAAAAGGAAACCGTGACTGCTGAAGAGAAAAGGAGTGTAAATGTTAGACTTATCTATTGAGTGTCAAACAGATATTAAGGCTAACAGAATGTGCAAACATTATTAGGTCTAAATCCTATATGCAGAGAGACAGAAACTATACTTCCCAGAATCGAAAAACTAATATAATAGAAATATCTAGGCAGACAGATACCACAGGAGCTTGCGAGCGTATATCAGGGAGTTGGTCTACAAAGTCTGACCAAAGAGACCAACGTAAGGCAAAGGCAGAATATTGGAAGGTTCGTATTGCCAACATTTTTTCCATTAACCAATCCAAGCGCACCTGGTTAGTGAGTTCCTGAAGAACCAGAAGTGACGGGGACTTCCAGGATCTAGCTATTATAATTCTAGTCGCCATTATTATATGTCCCACAATCGTCCTCATGGATTGCGGGATGTCCATAATGCCTATGAAGCATAGAGCTAGAGCCGGAGACGGGAGGATTGTGCAGCGAGTAACGTTAGATATTAAGGAAAAAGACACCTTCCAAAATTCAGATACCCGCGGGCAATTCCACCAAGCATTAAGGAAATCACCCCTCTCACCACAGTTACGCCAACATAGTGGAGAGTAGGATGGATTAAACCTAGAGATTTGTGCAGGCGTTTTATACCATCTCATCATAATTTTTAAAGCAGTTTCCCAATGTGATGAACTATGAGAGGCTTGTTTTGAGCCTCTGATGGTCTGCATCCAGTCTTCCATTGAGACAGTAGTATTGAGCTCCTCTTCCCACACCAAAAAATGACCAGGTTTCAAAGAGAGTTGAGGTCTATGGAGAGCAGTATAAAAAAAGGAAATACCTTTTAGTTGATGGGATGAGCTGTTATAGTAATTGAAGGCTGCTATGGGAATAGTCGGAGAGTCAGGAGACCAGGACTGTAAAAGATGTCGGATCTGGAGGAATTTATAAAAGTCCCGATTCGTGATGCCATACGTATTCCTGAGATGTTGGAAAGAAACGAGACCTGTGGAGTCCAGGAGAAGATTTATCTGGACGATGCCCGCTTCTTCCCATCCTTGGAAGGATATGTCCGGAATCTTAATGGATAGGTATCTGAGCGCTAAAAATGTCAACAATTTGTAATCCTCGGTAGGTGTACATTTGTGCAGAAATTTCCAAGCTGCCATAGAAGCAGCTAATGTAGAGAAGCGGGTTGAGAAACTCATTGGGTTCTGTTCACTGGAGCGTAACAATGAGATGAGAGGTACCCTGGCTAGATCTCTTTCAATGGCAACCCACCTTAGATCTGAGTTATTATTCCACCAATGTCGAAGATGGGAGAGAATGGAAGCGACATAGTATTTCCTCACATCTGGGACCCCCATCCCCCCACCAGAACAAGGTCGAACCATGGTGGAGGCGCGAATCCTAGGCTTTCTGCCCGTCCAAATAAAATTGGTAAGTAAACGTTGCAACTTTTGTAAAAAGGTGACAGGAACAGGTATAACAACTGTCCGGAAAACATACAAAATAATAGGAAGTATCATCATTTTAACAATAGCCGTACGACCAGCCCAGGAGATCATAGGTTTAGAAAAGGTGCCGAGAAGATCTTGGGAAGAAGGGGAAGATAGTTCCTAGCATACATTTGAGAGCTGGGACTTGTCAAGGATATACCCAAATATGTCAGGGAGCCGTCCTGCCATGAATATGGTAATTGAGAAGCAAGTAACGTACAGGTCACTTGATCTATACCAATGTTCAGGATTTGAGATTTGGTGTCATTAACTTTATAATATGAGATTTTGCCGAATTCTGCGAGAACTAGTTGCAATGACGGCAAGGAAGAGAGGGGCTGCGCACAAGATATAAGGACATCGTCAGCATATAAACCTATTTTGTGGGTATATTGGTTTACCTGAATACCATGAATACTTGCAGTTGGACGAATTTTTTCGGCCAGAGGCTCCATAGCAAAAATTATCGGAGATAAAGGACACCCCTGACGAGTCCCGTTGGTGATGTTAATGGTATCAGAAAGAAAGCCTGAGGACAGAACCCTAGCCGATGGTGAGGAGTAAAGAGCCAATATAGCCGATTTAATACCACCACTAAAACCAAATTTATCTAATATTTGTGACAAATAGCCCCAGTGGACCCTGTCAAACGCCTTCTCCGCATCCAAAGCGAGAAGCAGAGAAGGCGTCCGAGAGGCCTCCACCTTTTGAATTAGGTTAAAAAATCTTCGGGTCCCATCAGGGGCCTGCCTACCAGACACAAAACCAACTTGGTCAGGATTAATTAGTTGTGGAATGACATGTAGAAGCCTATCAGCCAATAATTTCCCATAAATATTGAGATCCGAGTTTAGGAGGGAAATAGGGCGGAAATTAGCAGGGTTTATCGGATCCTTTCCTGGTTTCGGTAAAGTCACTATGGTGGCAGCGAGCATTTCTTTTGGGAAGTTTCCATCTATCCTGGCCTTATTAAACACCTGAACTAAATGTGGAGTTAATATAGACGAATAGTATTTATAGTATGAGTTGGAGTACCCATCAGGACCCGGGGCCTTATGTGGTTTGAGGGAGGAAATACATTTAGAGACTTCCTGGCTAGTAAAGGGAGAAGATTAGCTCTCCACCTGTTCCGAGGAAAGCGTAGGGAGGGAAATGGAATTTAGAAATGATTGTATACCTGTAGTAGTTGGCTGCGTCAGGTTGTCGTCGAGATTAAGATTATAAAGGGAGGAATAGTATGAGTGAAATTGTTTAGCGATTAATCTAGTGTCAAGAATCTTATTATTTTGGGCATCCTTCAAAAACGCTATACGGGATCTAGATGATATCTAATTTTTTTAGCAAGTAGTGCTCCCACCCTATTTTTATGGACATAGGACTGAAGTTGTAGCTTTTTAAGGGTTCTATCATACTGGGAGGTAACGATTGGAGCTGTAACCTAAATCTACGGGGTTTCCGAAATGAGAATTGGATTAGGAGATGCTTTATTCTTGGATTCCAAGTCCGTTATTGAGGAGCACAAGTCATAAATCTCTTTTTCCCTTTTCCTTTTTGCAGCTGAACCTGCTTTAATAAGCATACCGCGCATGAATGCCTTATGGGCATTCCATAAGGTATGAGGGTTCTGAACCGAACCCACATTATCTAGAAAAAAATTGGACAAATCGGTTTTCAAGGATTGTTTGTAATCAGGGTGTTGGAGGATGTAATCGTTCAATCTCCATTGAGAAGGGGGGAGGAGAAGTGAAAGATTCTTGCAGGGACAATGATATGGGTGCGTGGTCTGACCAGGTAATGGTGCCTATGGCGGAAGACTGGGACTGGATAAGTGCCCTGTTAGAAACCAAGAAAAGGTAAATCCTAGAGTAGGATTTATGAGGGGCAGAGAAAAAAGTATAATCCCTTTCTCCACCGTGCTGACACCTCCAAACATCATACAAGCCCTCGTCATGTAGAAGTGGAGCGATTAGTGGGGGACTTCTTAAACATGAGGTAGTGTCCAAAGCTGAGTCAAGCACTAAATTTAAATCATCCCCTATAATTAGAAGGCCCTGAGCAAATGACTTAATTTTAGGAAGCAGGGATCTAAAGTAGGGGCCCTGTCGCTTATTGGGGAGGTAAACATTGAAAATTGTGTACAAAATATTGTTGATTTCACAATTTATGCCTAGGAAACGACCCTGAGGATCCAGAAGAGTAGACTTAAGGGTAAACACCACTGAGTCTCTGATAGCAATGAGAACCCCTTTACGCTTAGAAGGACATGAGGCCATGAAAATATGTGGAAATCGTTTATGTGTAAATTGGGGAGTTTTATCTATATGGAAATGTGTCTCCTGAGCAAGAACAACATCACAATTCAACACTTTAGCCTCCCGCCAAAACATACTACGCTTGAAGGGACTGTTTAGCCCCTAAACGTTAATAGATGATATTTTCAGAACCATTAGTGTTCCAAATAAAGCTATGCCATGAAAGATGGCTCAGTGTCAGCACGGTGGAGCATATAGGGACACACAGATCAGAGTTACAACAACAGTATTGCAGACATTTTACTATGTGAGAGAGTTGCAGCAGTCACAGTATAGAACCAGGAACAAAAGCAACATAACAATAACATATCAGCATTAACACATGCAACAGTAGATACAGCGCATATGCGCACTATGGACTCCGGGGGGGAGACAAGACACCAAATTTTTGGTAGGAAATACATGGATGTCCAAATAGCGTAATACAAAAAAAAAAAAAGAAGAAAATAATGGACACTATCTTGTATCAGAATACAGTGTGGGTGACTGCAAAATCAATATCGGCATCTTACCACCCTTCAAGTGGGAGATCTTCTAGGTTTAGCCGGAAGCCAGTCAGGAGAAATTCTAGGTGTTGAACGACCCTCAGGTGGTGGGTCGTATCCCGGATGAAGGATATGCCATTTTTGCAGCAAAGACATGCCCTCCTCCACCGAGGAGACGACATGGGATGAGCCTTTGTAAGAAATTATTAGTTTGGTGGGGAATCCCCAGCGGTACATGATATTGTTGTCCCGTAGAGGCTTGGTAACTGGTTGGAGAATCCTGCGTGCTTGCAACGTGGCGGCAGACAAATCCGGAAATATGGAAATGGAGGAATACGGAGTAGAAAAACGTCCGAGTTTCCTTGATGTGAACATAATAAGTTCCTTAATATGATAAAAGTGAACTCTAACCAGAGAGTCTCTAGGGGCCGAGTCCGGTGCTTGTTTGGACTTAGACAGCCTATGAGCACGATCTATTGTCAAGTCCAGTTCTGAGAGCGTTGGCACTATGGAGAGAAACAATAATTTGATATATTTTGCGAGATCCGATGGAGGGACCTCCTCCGAGATGCCCCGTATTTTTAAATTGTTCCTCCGTGATCTGTCCTCCGCGTCCGTAGTTTTGGTCTTGGTCGTCAGCCAAAGCAAGGTGTGTATCAACCAGTTCGTTATGGGCAGCAGAATATTCTTACATCTTTCTTTCCAAATGATCCGTTCTTTCACCTAGAATATTCACATTATATTGCATCTTGCGGATCATGGAAGACATACTTGTGGTAATCCCATTTTGCAGAAGAACGAGCATATCCTTGAGAGTATCCACCGTAATGGGTTCTCCAGATGATGGAAAGAGAGCTATATCATATTGTGGGTTTAAAAGGGTCGAGGACAATGATGTGTCCCCCTCGGAACTGCTTCTTTTTTGTGCAGGTTCCATGGATTTGGGAGAAGCCGGGGAAGAGGCAGCAACTCTACGTTTTTGTCCATCTGGGTTCGGATCAGGCGCCCCAGGGAGGGCATGAGCGACCGAAGACTGGGATTGTAAACTCAATGGGGAAGGCATCTCCACATTATGTAACGGCGAAGATGAAGATTCCTCCAAATCAGGGGCTGAAGAGCCGCAAAATTCTGTCATTTTTCTGGGAGCAGTCGATTTCCCCCTCTTTTTTGCCATGGTAGCTGACTGTGAAGAAGCTAGAAAGAACTTCACCAGAAGGAGGGATCGTGTCAGTTGATACTGCTAATTCCGATTGTATTCCCACCTTGACACCTCTTGTGCTGAGCTATGTTAGCTCCTGGAGCTGGAGAAAACCAGGCAACTTCCCCCAGTAGATAAAATTAGTCACTCACCCCTTCACAGGCTGTAGAGAACCCAGCAGGAGGTGCGATAAGTAGAACCTGACAGATCTTCAGCAGTCTTGGTATCCCTGCTCTATGTAACTTGAGCCAGAGGGGGGATGGGCCAGAGGCAGCGTCTGTGCACAGTGCAGCTGGATAACAGTCCTCACTACAGTACGAGGAGAGCCCTCTGCAGATGTCGGCACAGAGGCTACGATCTATGAGCAGCTGACAGGCGACAGGCAGACGAGCACAGCCTAGGAGAGAGCAGGACCTGGCAAGTGTTTCCTCTCACCTCATGGCAGACCGTCTTGAAGATGGCGTCGCTGGAAGAAGAGTCAAGTTTGAGATCCCGGCACAGCGAGTAAACTTGTGGGGAAACTTCCCAATGTATGCTCCGGTCCAGCCTCAAACCCCAGCAGGTATCTTAGCCGGACAATGGAGGAGATAGTGTCGCTATGAGCTGTTTTGAGCCGCTACGATGCAGAAGAGCAGAGATCAAGCGGCCATTAGTCTCAGCGGTCAGACTCCGCCCCCCACAAATTATTTTTTTTAACCAATAATTTTTTCTTTGTAAAAGAAGTAAAATATGACATTTTTTCAGATTCTCTGTTGTCTAAAACCTGGGTGCGTCTTACAGTCAGGTGCATCTTATAGTCCGAAAAATACGGTAATAGATCTAGCATCAATCCGACAGTTTTTTTCTGAACGCCTGTACATATTGTTACAAGAGGCTCTAAACTTGGGAGTTATGGATCACAGGGAATGCGATTATATCTTTGAGAAACCGGTAATTCCTATCTTTCATTCCCTGCCCAAGATCCACAAGGGTCGCTTCCTGCCCCCTATGAGACGTATTGCGGGCATCGGCTCCTTGAATGAGAAACTTAGAGAGTGGGTAGACTCATTACTGCAACCTTTGGTTACACGTTGCTATGGGTTTTTCCAGGATACTAAACATGCGCTATCGTCTGTACAGAACATTAGATGGCAGAATAATTTTGTATGGATAACTTGCGATATCGAGGCACTATACACATGCATCCCCCACAAACTAGCATTAAAGGAAGTCTCATATCATCTAGACCAGGAGTCTCAAGCACGCGGCCCACAAACTCTGCTCCGGGACTCTGTGGAATTCCCTGACATTTCTGTCCATATATGGACAGTGTGTCAGGGTCTTCCCCAGAGAGGACACACGATGTCTGGGGCTTCCCCAGAGCCGGAGTCCCGTGCAGAGCGCTAGTATAGGCTCTGCTCCGGGACTCTGTGGAATTTCCTGACATCGCTGTCCATACATAGACAATGATGTCAGGGGCTTCCCCAGAGCAGGAGTCCCAGTGATATCAGGAGCACAGCTGGAGTCCCAGGAAGAGCCTACTAGCGCTCTGCCCGGGACTCCAGCTCTGGGGTTGCCCCTGACATCTCTGTCCATATATGGACATTGATGTCAGGAGCAGAGCTGGAATCCAAGGCAGAGTGCTAGAAGCAGCTCTGCTCCGGGACTCCAGTTCTGAGCAAGCCCCTGACATCACTGCGAAGGGCACTGTGGCAGCATCTGCGGAGGGCACTGTGGCAGCATCTACGGGCGGCACTGTGGCAGCATCTACGGACGCCACTGTGGCAGCATCTACGGACGCCACTGTGGCAGCATCTACGGAGGGCACTGTGGCAGCATCTACGGAGGGCACTGTGGCAGCATCTACGGAGGGCACTGTGGCAGCATCTACGGACGGCACTGTGGCAGCATCTACGGACGGCACTGTGGCAGCATCTACGGACGGCACTGTGGCAGCATCTACGGACGGCACTGGGGCAGCATCCGCAGAGAGCACTGGGGCAGCATCCGCAGAGGGCACTGGGGCAGCATCCGCAGAGGGCACTGGGGCAGCATCCCCAGAGGGCACTGGGGCAGCATCCCCAGAGGGCACTGGGGCAGCATCCCCAGAGGGCACTGGGGCAGCATCCCCAGAGGGCACTGGGGCAGCATCCCCAGAGGGCACTGGGGCAGCATCCCCAGAGGGCACTGGGGCAGCATCCCCAGAGGGCACTGGGGCAGCATCCGCAGAGGGCACTGGGGCAGCATCCGCAGAGGGCACTGGGGCAGCATCCGCAGAGGGCACTGGGGCAGCATCCGCAGAGGGCACTGGGGCAGCATCCGCAGAGGGCACTGGGGCAGCATCCGCAGAGGGCACTGGGGCAGCATCCGCAGAGGGCACTGGGGCAGCATCCGCAGAGGGCACTGGGGCAGCATCCGCAGAGGGCACTGGGGCAGCATCCGCAGAGGGCACTGGGGCAGCACCCGCAGAGGGCACTGGGGCAGCACCCGCAGAGAGCACTGGGGCAGCACCCGCAGAGGGCACTTGCGGCAGCACCCGCAGAGGGCACTTGCGGCAGCACCCGCAGAGGGCACTTGCGGCAGCACCCGCAGAGGGCACTTGCGGCAGCACCTGCAGAGGGCACTAAAAAGGGGCTGCCCAATCTTGACAGTCAAATGTTAAACCTCACGGTATTATTATAGTAATGTAGTGTTGTTATTATTATAGTAATATAGTGTTATAGTAGTTCAAATAACTAATTGATTAACAATAATTTTATATTGTATCAAATTTGAAAGTAATGCGGCCCGACCACTTCACATTTTTTCTATATGCGGCCCACTTACCTGGCCGAGTTTGAGACCCCTGATCTAGACAGATATTCTAAATACTCCACAGATCTTAAAAAAATTATCATTATGGCAATAGAGTATCTTCTCTCCTCCAACTATTTCATGTTTCATGAATGCTACTATATACAAAAAACGGGCGTAGCTATGGGGGGCCAAATTTTCCCCTTCGCTCGCCAACTTATATGTAGCATGGTGGGAGGAATGTTTTCTATTCACTGACAGCAATCCTTTTGCTCTTGATATGGTCCGATAGGGTTGTTACATTGATGATATGATCATCTGGTCCTCCGATGTGGCGACCATACTAGACTTAATCAACAACAACCCAATCGGTTTGACTTTCACCTATGCTTATGATTGCCAACAAATTACATTCCTGGATCTCACTTTGAGCTGATCCTCCAACTTAGAGACTGTTCAGACTGGCACTTATCGCAAGCCTACTGCTGGAAATGCAATTTTGCACGGCAAGTCTTGCCACCCAGAACATACCATTAACCCCTTCGCGCTCAGCGACGTACTATTCCGTCGTGCTAAGTGCATCGTTCGCGCTCAGCGCCAGAATAGTACGTAGCGGGAGGAACGGCCATTTCGTCTGTCTTCCCGACACATACAGTAGCTGTGACAGCTGATGTCTCGTACAGCAGTTGCAGCAGCTCCTTCAGCAAGGACCGATCGCTGTGTCCCCACTGATTAACCCCTTGGAAACCGCGTTCAATAGCGATCGCGGCTTTTTAGGGGTTAAGCTACCATCGTCGGCCTGCTACACGATAGCGGCCGTCGATGGTGGCTATGGCAACTGGACGCCTAACAATGGCGTCCAGCTATGCAATCTACGGAAGCCTAGTGGGTCCTGACTAAGTCAGGAGCCACTAGGCTTGCTGTCAGTGAGTAGCTGACAGCTCTAATACACTGCGCTACGCATGTAATGCAGTGTAATAGAATAGCGATCAGTGCCTCCTGCCCTCAAATCCCCTAGTGGGACAAAGAAATAAAGTTATAAAAAGCTTAAAAAAAGTTGTGTAAAAATAAGAAAATAAAAAAAAAAAACCTTTTTCCATTATCAGTTATTTATTATTAATAAAAATAAACAAATAAACTATACATAATTGGTATCGCCGCGTCTGTAACGGCCTGAACTTCAAAAGTATTTCATTATTTATCCCACACGGTGAACGCCGTAAAAGAAAAGAATAATAAACCATACCAGAATCACAATTTTTTGGTCACTTCACTTCCCAAAAAATGGAATAAAAAGAGATCAAAAAGTTGCATGTACCTAAAAATGGTCCTGATCGGAACTACAGTTCGTTACGCAAAAAACAAGTCTTCACACGGCTTTCTTGATGGAAAAAGGCAACGTTCTGGCTCTTAGAATATGGCAACACAAAAAGTAAATGATTTTTTATAAAAAGTATTTTATTGTGCAAACGCCATAAGACATAAAAAAAAACCTATAAACATATGGTATCGCTGCAATCGTATCGCCCCGCAGAATAAAGTGAATATGTAATTTATAGCGCACGGTGAACGCTGTAAAAAAATAGAATAAAAAAACAATAGTAGAATGCTGTTTTTTAGTCACCACGCCTCTTAAAAATAGAATAAAAACTGATCTAAAAGTCGTATGCACCCCCATGAAAACTACAATTAATTCCACAAGGGGTCTAGCTTTCAAAATAGGGTCACTTTTGGGGGTTTCCACTGTCTTGGCACCACAAGACCTCTTCAAACCGGACATGGTGACTAATAAAAAGGAGCCCTCATAATCCTCTAGGTGCTTCTTTGATTCTGAGGCCGGTGCTTCAGTCCATTACCGCACTAGGGCCACAGGTGGGATATTTCTGAAAACTGGAGAATCTGGGCAATAAGTATTGAGTTGCGTTTCTATGGTAAAACCTTCTGTTTTACAGAAAAAAAAAAAAAAGGAATAAAAAGGATTTTCTGACAAAAAAATTAAATATATAAATTTCACCTCTACTTTGCTTTAAATTCCTGTGAAACACCTAAAGGGTTAATAAACCTTCTAAATGCTGTTTTGAATACTTTGAGGGGCCTAGTTTCTAAAATGGGGTGTTTGATAGGGGTTTCTAATATATAGGTCCCTCAAAGCCACTTCAGAACTGAACTGGAACCTTAAAAAAAAAAAAAAGAGGCTTTATCTTATACCACACCCCGATGTACCGTATGGCCGTGTCCAGGATGAGTTACGAGGCAATACTTCGCTTCTTACATTATACTGATAATGAGCAGTGCCCACGCCGAGATGACACCAACTTTGAGCACTTGTATAAACGGAGACCCCTATTAGACCATTTCAGTGCCCGGTTTTTCCAAGCATACACCCCTGAGAATTGTATTTCTATTGATGAGTCCTTGGTACATTTTAAAGGGAGGCTTCAATTCCACCAGTACCTGCCGAGTAAAAGGGAAAGGTATGGTGTGAAGATGTATAAGCTGTGCGAGAGTGCATCAGGGTATACTTTCAAATTTAGGATATATGAAGGGAAGGACACCAGTATTCAGCCCCCAGAATGCCACCCCTTACTGAGAGTTGCAAAAATTGTGTGGGATTTGGTGCACCCACTGCTGGACCAGGGTTACCACCTCTACCTGGATAATTTTTATACGAGCGTCCCACTCTTTAACTGCCTCGCTTCCAGAAGTACTGCGGCATGCGGCACTGCTAGAAGAAATCTGAGAGGCCTCCCTAAGACTCTGCTTGGGCAAACACTTAGAAAGGGTGAGAGCAGGGCATGAGCATGCGAGCGCACCCTACGGGACACAGCGGACCGGAGCAAAAGTGAGCGCTGGCGTCTCCTGGGAAGGAGATGGGGACCAGCGCTCACAGATTCATGGCTGCGGGCGTCGGGAGGTGAGTAAACCGGACGGCCGCGGCCATGGACGCTACAGTTGCAACTATGTAGATCAAATTAAACAAGTAAGTTCGGCCATTTATGGAACTATACATTACATAAGATAAAACAATCAATTGCAACACACATGTAGCATACCAAATAAACTGCACACTCTATGATTTATCTTACGTTGGGTGAACAAGTCGCCCCCTTAAGGTCAGAATTAGAGAACATCTTAATGGAGCCACTAATCCTGAAGTTAGAAATCCTTCTAATCTAAACACTTTAGTTATAAGCATCACGGGGATCAGCAGCAGCTTCCAGTTTCCAGGAATTGAGAGGGCTAATAAACCAGTGCGAGGTGGTGATCATAGGAGAGCACTATTAAATCGTGAGGGATACTGGATTCTCATGTTGAATACTAAAGTCCCCAATGGTCTTTATGTGAGAAATTATCTTATGAACTACTAATGCGTTATACAACTTTTGTAATTTCTGAGATCTTTTATATATATATATATATATATATATATATATATATATATATATTATTATTATATTTTTGTATGTTTTATATGTTATCCACTTTCTGATTATTGTATACACCTGATTAAAGTGGGTGGTTTTCTTTTCTGGCTACTGTTTCAGCCACACACACTCACTTTCTCCCCTATCTATGAGTAATGGATCTTGAGAGCTAGAAACACGTCAGAGTGCACGGACGCTTTATGCAATCTGTCCACTTTATGTTGCTTAGTTTTTCCGCTGGCTATTCAAAATAAAGGAGATTTATTTTTACATTCCACAAGGAGTGCTGATCTTTTCCTCCTGAATACCATTATCCCCTTCCCGTCATTTGACGTATCCATACGCCAAAGTCAGGTAGGGGAAGTATGGAACGGGCTGAAGGAGTGAACCCGCTCCATACGATGCCGGTGACGTCTGTATGTTACAGCCGACACTTCAGAGTAACAAGCGGGATCGCTAATTTAACTCGTTAAATGCCGCGGTCAATAGCGACCACGGCATTTAAATCATTAGAAAGAGCTCATCGCGATGGTTGCTATGGATGTCTGGGCGCCTAATGAAGGCCCCCAGGTCCGCCATCTTTGTGCTCTTATTAAGTGCTGCTTCCGGCAGGGCGGGCTTAATAGAAGCCTGTCAGAATAACGATATACTGCAATACATTAGGTTGGAGTCCCCTAGGAGGACTAATAAAAAAAAGCAAAAGTTCATAAAATAAAAAGTTGTTTATTTATGTAAAAAAAAAAAAATAATTAAAAGTTTAAAAAAAATAACTTTTCCCATTTCCCCCCAAGAACATAGTAAAAAAAATAAAAATAAACATAACTGGTATCGCCGCTTCCGAAAACATCTGAATTATTATATTATATCATTATTTAACCCGCATGGTGAACGGCGTAAAAAAAAAAAAAAATATTGTAAACACCAGAATCTCCATTTTTTGGTCACCTCATCTGCCACAAAAAATGAAATAAAAAGTGATCAAAACGTTGCATGTACCCCAAAATGGTATAATTAAAAACTACAGCTTATCCCGCAAAAAATAAACCCTCATACCTCATAATCGACAGAAAAATAAAAAAAGTCATATCTCTCAGAATTTGGCGACGCAAAATACATTTTATTTTTTACACTTATTTTACTTGTAAAAGTAGTAAAATATAGAAAAAACTATATATATTTGGTATCGCCGTAATCGTATTGACCCACAGAATAAAGTTAACATGTTGTTTTACTTGCACAGTGAATTCCGTAAAAACAAATATTTTTTCCCCGTTTTTTAGTACATTGTATGGCACAATAAATGATGCTACGAACAACTACAACTCGTGCCGCAAAAACCAAGCCCTCATAGGACTATATCAACGGAAAAATTAAAAAAAGTTATGGCTTTTGGAAAGTAGGGAGGAGAAAATCAAAATCTGAAAAATGGCTGCGACAGGAAGGGGTTAACCACCACCCTCTGTTTTCTATTAGTGAGCCAGTTGTTGACCCAATTACACATATTTTCCCCCAGCCCCAGCATTTTCATTTTATATACCAACCTTTTATGCGGCACAGTAACAAACGCCTTTGAAAAGTCTAGATACACTACATCCACCGCCTTGAACTTTCTTCCTCATGGAAGCTAATTAGATTGGTTTGACATGACCGATCCTTTATAAACTCATGTTGGCGCTGCGTTAACAGTTTACTTGTATTAAGATACTCGAGAATAGAATTTAGAAAACCCTCAAATATTTTACCCACAATGGAGGTTAAACTTACAGGTCTATAGTTTCTGGTGTAACTTTTTGACCCCTTTTTAAATATTGGCACCACAGTTGCTATGCGCCAGTCCTGTGTAACAGACCCAGTCATGATAGCAGGGGCGTTGCTAGGGTTTTAAAGAAGCTCTGTCACCACATTAAAAAGTGCCCTATCTTCTACATAATATGATCGCTGCTGTAATGTAGATTTTTTTTTTTAGATAAACGATCAATTTTGGTGGAGTTATGACCTATTTAAGATTTATGCTAATGCATTTCTTAATGCCCAACTGGGCGTGGGCATTGTGGGGAGAAGTGTATGACGCTGACCAATCAGCGTCATACACTTCTCTCCATTCATTTATTCAGCACATAGATATCTTGAAAGATCATTATTTTCAAAAAGGGCTCTAGGTCTTCGCCGGGTAATTATAGACCAGTAAGCTTGACATCAATTGTGGGGAAAATGTTTGAGGGGCTATTGAGGGACTATATACAGAATTATGTGACAATAAATAGTATTAGAAGTGACAGCCAGCACGGTTTTACAAAGGACAGAAGCTGTCAAACCAACCTGATTTGTTTTTATGAAGAGGTAAGCAGAAGCCTAGACAGAGGGGCCGCTGTGGATATAGTATTTTTGGACTTTGCAAAGGCATTTGACACTGTCCCTCATAGACATCTAATGGGTAAATTAAGGACTATAGGTTTAGAAAGTACAGTTTGTAATTGGATTGAGAATTGGCTCAAGGACCGTATCCAGAGAGTTGTGGTCAATGATTCCTACTCTGAATGGTCCCCAGTTATAAGTGGTGTACCCCAGGGTTCAGTGCTGGGACCACTATTATTCAACTTATTTATTAATGATATAGAGGATGGGATTAATAGCACTATTTCTATTTTTGCAGATGACACCAAGCTATGCAATATAGTTCAGACTATGGAAGACGTTTGTGAATTGCAGGCAGATTTAAACAAACTAAGTGTTTGGGCGTCCACTTGGCAAATGAAGTTTAATGTAGATAAATGTAAAGATATACACCTTGGTACGAACAACCTGCATACATCATATGTCCTAGGGGGAGCTACACTGGGGGAGTCACTTGTTGAGAAGGATCTGGGTGTACTTGTAAATCATAAACTAAATAACAGCATGCAGTGTCAATCAGTTGCTTCAAAGGCCAGCAAAATATTGTCGTGTATCAACAGAGGCATGGGCTCGCAGGACAGGGATGTAATATTACCACTTTACAAAGCATTAGTGAGGCCTTATCTAGAATATGCAGTCCAGTTCTGGGCTCCAGTTCATAGAAAGGATGTCCTGGAGTTGGAAAAAATACAAAGAAGAGCAACGAAGCTAATAAGGGGCATGGAGAATCTAAGTTATGAGGAAAGATTAAAAGAACTAAACCTATTTAGCCTTGAGAAAAGACGACTAAGGGGGGACATGATTAACTTATATAAATATATGAATGGCACATACAAAAAATATGGTGAAATCCTGTTCCATGTAAAACCCCCTCAAAAAACAAGGGAGCACTCCCTCCGTCTGGAAAAAGAAAAGGTTCAACCTGCAGAGGCGACAAGCCTTCTTTACTGTGAGAACGGTGAATTTATGGAATAGCCTACCGCAGGAGCTGGTCACAGCAGGGACAGTAGATGGCTTTAAAAAAGGCTTAGATAATTTCCTAGAACAAAAAAATATTAGCTCCTATGTGTAGAAATTTTTTACTTCCCCTTTCCCATCCCTTGGTTGAACTTGATGGACATGTGTCTTTTTTCAACCGTACAAACTATGTAACTATTATGTGCAGTCACTTACTCACACATTAACGTTACTGATGGGAGAATAAATCCACTTTTCTGACGACATGTGTTTGAAGCTCTACCTCTCTTTTCTACACATAATCATATATATCATCACACAGGGTGGGTTTTAGGCAAGATTTTACATACAAGCAAACCCCTCCCCCTTTCTTATTAGTCCGATCATTTCTAAACAGACTGTAACCCTGCATATTAACATCCCAGTCATATCTATCATCCAGCCATGTCTCACTTATCCCCACTATGTCACAATTCTCCTCCAGCTTTGTCAACTCTAATTCCTGAATCTTATTATTGAGGCTTCTGGCATTCGTATACATGCACCTTATATGTTCATCCGTATCACTATTCTTCTTATTCCGATTAGCTGTTCTTACCCATTCCTCTATTCATATACAATAATTGCCCCACCATTCCCTAGTTTAAACACTCCTCCAACCTTCTTTTCATCTTTTCCCCCCAACACAGCTACACCCTCCCCATTCAGGTGCAGCCCCTCCCTACCGTAGTGTCTGTAGCCAACAGAGAAGTCGGTCCAGTTCTCCAAGAACCCACACCCCTCCTTCCTACACCAATTCTTTAGCCACTTGTTCACCTCTATAATCTCCCACTGTTGCTCTGGTGTGGCATGTAGTACAGGCAGTATTTCTGAAAATACTACATTTGAGGTCCTTGCCCTGAGCTTGTTAGCCAAGTCCCTGAAATCTTGTTTTAGGACCTTCCCCCTACCCATAACTGTCCTTTGTGCCAATGTGCTCCACGACCACTGGGTCTACACCAGCACCTCCCAATAATCTGTTAACTCAATCCGCAATATGCCAAACCCGATATGCAGTGGAAGTGAACACTTAGAGCCATGTTTTCCTACAGCTAGAAGCACATTGCTAGGTGTCCCATTATTTTATTGTCAAGGGACACGTCTAAGAAAATCGGATTGTCAAAAGCAGACATACAGCAAACACAATTGTCTGATATATATACAAAGATATATCCAAAGTGCGCATAAGAACATTATAATATCAATATTTTTTTCATTCAGTATTGACATCTCCCCTGGATTCCTAGTTAATTCTGTGACATTTCATCATACGAGACACTAAAGATGTGAAAAATGGTATAAAGAAGAAATAGGTGAAATAGATAATTCTTGACGGATTCTGGGTCTCTTAGACACTTTCTTAATTAGATGCCAAAACACACATTGCCTATGGAAAATAATACATGTAAAATTATATTTACCAGTGATGCAGCTGAAAATGAATCCATATCCTGTATTGGGAAACATAAAATAAAATTATTCATAATGTAAAATACATTTTAGAATCAATGTCCAGTTAGTTGGTAAAGTGGGACCATAGCATTAGGCATTATGAAAGCCAGCTCCACTATTTGGTGTTGATCCTCAGCTATCTTAGTGCAGAGTGCCTATAGTAAATATGGCTCCTATAACTGAGCAGAATATGTGCCTTAAATTCCTAATATACTGTTGAAGTCATAAGTTTACATACAATTTAGCTACATTTATTAAAACAACAGTAGTTCCGGCTACCTTCGGGTGCCGGAAACTATGCAGGGTCGGTGAGAGCAGCAGAAGGCTCCGTACACTGTATAGCGGTCATGCTGGGTTACTGCAGCTCTGCTCCTATTCACTTGAATAGGCGCCTGGAAGCAGCCAGAGCGGCTGATCGGCGCGGGGTCCAGGTGTCTGACCTCCACCGATCATATACTGATGACCTTTCCCGTGGATAGGTCATTAGTATAAAAAACAGCCCCGAGTCTGGACAACCCCTTTAAAACATAGTAGTGATCTTAACGGACCTAAAAGAGAGAATGTGTACTAGGATTGAACGTCAGGAATTGTGAAAAACTAAAATTTGAATGTATGTGCCTAAGGCCGGATTCACATGAGCGTGTTCGGTCCGTGATATACGGTTTGCACGTCAGCTGTGTTTCCCGGACCGAACACACCGCAGGGAGCCAGGCTCCTAGCATCATAGTTCTCTATGACGGTAGGTGTCACTGCCTCCCCGCAGGACTACTGTCCCATACTGTAATCATGTTTTCAGCACGGCACAGTAGTTCCTTGTGGAAGCAGGGCTGGCTCCCTGCAGTGTGTTCAGTACGGGAAATGCGGTCGACATACGGACCGTATATCACGGACCGAACACGCACGTGTGAGGGTGTATGTAAACGTATGACTTCAACTGTATACTGTACTCATGGCTGAACAAGTATTATTTTAGTTACTTATATAGCGCCAACATATTACGCAGCACTGTACAGAGGTCCTCTTTTACTGTCCCCATTGGGGCTCACAATCTAAATTCCCTATTGGTATGTTTTTCGGGGTGTGGGAGGAAACCGGAGTACCAGGAGGAAACCCACGCAAACTCCATGCAGATGTTGTCCTTGGTTGGATTTGAACCCAGGACCGCAGCTCTTTGTATATAGATCTCTCTGGATATGTTCCATATTCAGAGCGACCAGTATGTAAAGTGCACACAAAAAAACAATTCCCACGGTCACTCAAGATCCACACTCAGGATCTGAATATACTAACAGTACATCATTGGAAGTTAGGGCACGTGATGTGTTCTATTAGTTGAGCCTAATTTACACACAAGGTATAGAAGCCCTCTAATCTAAAAGCACTGATCTTACCATCATCCAAAAGAACCCAGGGCAATGAACTTCTCACAAAGCATAAATGTACTAATTAAATGAGTCATGCAGCTTTCCAAATTATTTTAAACAGTATAACATATTAATTATTTAATTAATGAATAAATTCTGTGTTATATGATATATTGACACTTGCCAAACATAGTCCAACATCACAGCCCTTGGAATACATTTTGGCAGATTATGTAATGCTATTAAGACTCCCACCTGCAGACAGGCATTCCAAGATGTAAGAAGCATCTAGTTAGTTGGTCGTTTCTCCTAAGGCAATGTTCACACCTGCCCTGGGGCTTTCCGTTGATCTACTCTGTCAGAGATGCGGAACAACGGTCCATTACATCACGGACACCAGCAGGGGCCAACAAATTCCATTGACTTTAATGGGTTTCATCGGATTTCCGTTGGGGTGTCTATGGTCTTACCGGAAACAATAGGTTAGCATGCTGCACTATGGTTTCCAGTAATCTCGGCCAGATCTGCAAGGAAGGCCCCTAACAGCCTTCAACGGAGGCCTAATACAGGCAAATATAGAAACAGCTATGAAACTTGAATAATACAGGATCACTGTACTAGACACAACTTATTGGAAAATAAGATGGTTGAGTCACTTGTCAGAAAGGGGTTTTATTTTTTTAAGATACTTTTGTAATACTCAGAGCTTCAGTTGCCTTCCCCTACATCATAATTACTTTTCTGGCACAGAACAAAGTAAAATCAAAAGAAAATATCTTATCATAGTATCCCGGCACCACCACATTTATAATCCCCAATAGACAAACTTGGGGGACAAGAAGCCTAGGAAATTGAAAGTGATCATGAAGGAATGTAACAACCCAAAGGGTGAAATTTTAGGGCACAGCCATACACAGTGAAAATGTGTGCCAATATCAGATTTACAGCTAAAACATGTATCAGAGTTGGAGATGACAATTCTTTTTAGACGTACTGGAGTATAGTAGATTCTATGCAGAAAACTGGATTGAATGAGGAGATTAATCCCTAGTACTCACAGCAGTATCAAAAGGAGTATAAATCCACCTCCCGCCACTCCTCACTCAACAGCTCTTGGACTAATCCATCCAGAAAAAGCTCTATTAAACGGACGTGGTCCCACAGTTTGCAATAGAGCGTATAATTGAGTCAGAAGTTTAGGGAGGTCCGGAGAGCCCAAGAGGTCATCCAACCTGAAGTAAGTGAGGTTCGGTGTTTAGTGGCCAAATTGGGCTACACACGCATGTCGCAATTGTAGGTCGTCAAAAAAGGCATTTTTGGATACATTATGCCTATCCCCAAGTTCCGTAAAAAAGACAAATCCGGTATCAGCAGAGTACAGCTGACCCAAAAATGTAATTCCGGCCCCCGCCCAAAGTACCGCCCCTGGCAAAAACTCCAGGTGAGATAAATGGGGGTTGACCCATAAGGGAGTTGTAGGAGAGTATGAGGAGGCTTCAGGATCTGCAAGCAAATCATGTGCAATCTTCCGAACTTGGGCAATCGTTTGAAGCGGAAGGGCCATCGGACATGGCAACCTATATCTATATAGTAAGATGGTATGGCTTTCATACGAGCTAATAAGTGCCCCCGCCAATGCTGTAGCAGCAATGTCCCTATCAATGTCAATCCACCCCCGGGCATATACAAACTGTGAAGCAAGATAGTAAAAGGTAATAGTGGGGAGCTGCCATCCCTCCCAGGGACTTAGGCGCTTGGAGGAGGTTAAGGGTGAATCTAGGGGGACCCCCGCACCAGTAAAAGGAGAGTATGATACCATCCAGACTGTTAAAAAACTTTTTGGGCAACAATATCGGACACGCGTGAAAAAAATAAAAAGGAACTTGGGTAAATAAATAATTTTAAACATATTAATTCTGCCATATAACGATAGTGTTAGATTACGGCACAAATATAAATGACGCTCAGTGGCCTCAACCAAGGGATCTATATTGAGTATAGGGAAATCCAGCAAGTTAAAAGAATCACGAGATTTTTAAATTGGGGGGCTATTACAAGAGGAATTGGTAGGGTCTGTTTAGGGCAATACCTAGGGAACAGGACAGACTTGGACTAGTTAACCAATAACCCAGAAAAAACACAAAAGGTCTGAATAAGATCCAGTAAAGAAGCAAGGGGACCATCATCCGCTAACTAGACTATAGTGTCATCAGCATATAGTGAGACATTTTCAGTAAGGGAGCCTCTAACAACGCTCTCTATGCTTGAGGCTTGACGAATGGCCACAGCCAGGGGTTCAATGGCAAGAGCGAACAGCAGTGGTCATAGCGGACACCGCTGCCTAGTGCCACGCTCGAGGGAAAATGGTTTTGAGATGTGCAGGTCTGCTATAAAAGCCACTTTGATTGTGGTTTTGTATGCATCCCATTTAACTAAGGGGTCTGGGTGTGAGGAATTACTTTCCCAATAATGGTCACGTGCCTTAGAGATCACAGTCTTACCCCAGGAGAAGTTGACCAGGCAGGATGAAATTTCCAAACATTCAAGTCAATCGTAGGGCCTGCCTAAAAAAATTAAGCAAAGGGCAGAGTGGTCTGAGATACCCCTAGGATTGAAAGCTATAGACGTAATGGTGGGCAGGAAATCTGGGGAAGTCCAGGCGACGTCAATTCTAGAGAACGTTTTATGCGATGAGGAATAATAGGTACGTTGCCTATGCAGCAGGAATTTCCAATGCCACACATCAGCAAGGTGGGGAGTTAGAGACCAGGAGTTAAGATGTGCAGAGGCGGAGTTCGGACCCCCCGTTTGATCCACAGAGGCATCAGGCATGATTAAGGGCACAGCCTAGTGCCTGAAACGCGTAGGCTAATTTATTGCCGCATATCACCACTCTGTCTTTTCCTCCTGGTGTTCTAATTTCAAGCTTGGATAGCTTGCATCTAATAAAGTGGAAACCTAGTTTTTCCTATTTTGGATATCACAATCGCTGGATCGTCTCTATTTTTTTTTCTACAATTGCTGCCGTGTGCCGTCGCGGCTGACCCGGGCGATTACGAACACAGGAGTGTCAGATTGGTGAGCTGGAGGTTTCCTCCCATTTCCCTCTATATTATTACAGCATTAAAATACCCTACACACAGAGGAGAGGGCACACAGGAAATTGCATCCAAAATGTTCACAGGCAACTTACAACACCTCGATAGGGAGACTTTTGGCTATCAAAATGGATACTCCACGTGAGTAGGTGGAATAAGTGGAATGGTATCCTCTGGCAACCCAAGCTCTTTAAGGGTGAGGATCTTCTGCCCAGTGAAGTGTGTTTCCTTTAAGCAAAATCCAGGGCCACCTCTCATTTCAATATGTAGTTTAGCCCCTGCACATTCCAGCTCAAAAGTTTAAATCCGTGCCATAATATCTTTAGAGGAAATACAAGTGCCTGCAACCATCTGCGACAAGGAACAAAACGGGGGTGAGTCAAAACCACACACACACACACACACACACACACACACACACACACACTAAACGCAGTTGTACAAAGACTACATTAATACATAAAAACAATCCCAATTTAAATAGTACAAAAAAGATATAAAACAAATTCCCTGTCTAGCACTTGCAACCAAAAGTGTAGACCTATACCCACTAAGGGTATGTGCACACACACTAATTACGTCCGTAATTGACGGACGTATTTCGGCCGCAAGTCCCGGACCGAACACCGTGCAGGGAGCCGGGCTCCTAGCATCATACTTATGTACGATGCTAGGAGTCCCTGCCTCGCTGCAGGACAACTGTCCCGTACTGTAATCATGTTTTCAGTACGGGACAGTAGTTCCACGGAGAGGCAGGGACTCCTAGCATCGTACATAAGTATGATGCTAGGAGCCCGGCTCCCTGCACTGTGTTTGGTCCGGGACTTGCGGCTGAAATACGTCCGTCAATTACGGACGTAATTAGTGTGTGTGCACATACCCTAACTGTTTAACCTGAGAACAGTGGTCACTAAGATACAAACAACTAGAAGCAGAGTCCTGAGACCTGACCATGAAGGGAAAAGTTACAAGTAGAACATAAGAATTCTTGCCAATTCTGCAGTGTAGCGACATTGCACCAGTCATCTGGAAGGTGAAGCTGCTTGAGACGAATCTGTGGAACAGCTCACGTGGAAGACGTGGAAGGGTCCTCCTTGCCAATTAGGGGGGGGCGGGTGCTGCTTCCGCCCATACCAGGGCCTCTTTCGGACTCGTTGAGAATATAGTACTAGGACCGTCCACAATCCTCAACCTGGCCGGGTACAACATGGCATATTTGTAACCCCTCTCAATCTCTTACGTGTCTCCGTAAATTGGGTACGTTGTTTATGTATATTAACCGAGAAGTCTGGATAAAAACATACGCTGCCCATTGAAGATGATGTCCCCTTTTTTTCTGATAGCTTGAAGAATGACATCCCTCTTTCAGAAGTGTAAGAGATGGGCTAGAAGTGTTCTAAGAGAGGCTCCAGGTGGGCCAGGCCGAGCAGGAACACAGTGCTCCCTTTCGATGGTAAAACATGAGGAAAAAATATCCGCATCTAGAAGAGATTTGAGACTCGGACGGTTTTCAAAGTCATCAGCTCTATCAATGGAAGCAGAGATTTGTCTTTCTAGGGTAGAGATTTGCTCCGGAATAGGGCACAATACGTCCTCCACATCAGAGATACTACACTCCGTTTCAGTGGTACGTTCCTTAAAGAGGCTCTGTCACCAGATTTTCAAACCCCTATCTCCTATTGCAGCTGATCGGCGCTGCAATGTAGATAACAGTAATGTTTTTCTTTTTCAAAAACGAGCATTTTTGGCCAAGTTATGAGCATTTTTATATTTATGCAAATGAGCCTTTCTTATGGACAACTGGGTGTTTTTAATCTTATTTCCAACTGGGCGTGTATTGTGTTTTTAACATCTGGGTGTGTTTACTTGTTTTACTAGCTGGGCGTTGTGAATGGAAGTGTATGATGCTGTGACGTCACTCACTTCCTCCCACAGAAACGTCATCGTGTCGGACGAGCGAGGACACGCTGTGTGTCTGTGAACTGCCAGAAGCTGGGTGGTAACGAAGAGAAGTGGATGATGCTGATTCGTCAGCATCATACACTTCCATTCACAACGCCCAGCTAGTAAAACAAGTAAACACACCCAGATGTAATGAACACAATACACGCCCAGTTGGAAATAAGATTAAAAACGCCCAGTTGTCCATAAGAAATGCTCATTTGCATAAATATAAAAATGCTCATAACTTGGCCAAAAATGCTCGTTTTTGAAAAAGAAAAACGTTCCTGTTATCTACATTGCAGCGCCGATCAGCTGCAATAGGAGATAGGGGTTTGAAAATCTGGTGACAGAGGCTCTTTAATCTTATGCATATCATAAAATAAAGTCCTGCCTTAACTCATCCACCTTCATGACCAGAATGGACTGACAGGAGTTAATAGCCATTAGTAGTTTCGCTAATTTTGTATCCATTCGCAAAGATGCAATATTCGGATCTGGAGGTGAGAGCGGCCGTAGAGGGCTCATGAATCCTTCCAATATTGATGAGGATGGTGCAGGAGAGCTGGGCCCAGGTCTAGAGAACCTTTAAAAATGTCTTTGCAGCACTGGTTTGTATTTGTGATAAGTCAGTTGAGGTGCAGTACCATCCAGTGCAGACAAGGAGTAACTTAATCCTCCACAACAGACTCATCACCAGAGGAATGTTTGGAAACTCTGGGGGAAAAAGATAGGCAGGTATC
Organism: Rhinoderma darwinii; assembly: GCF_050947455.1. Lineage (NCBI taxonomy): Eukaryota > Metazoa > Chordata > Amphibia > Anura > Rhinodermatidae > Rhinoderma > Rhinoderma darwinii. The sequence goes on along the minus strand of NC_134694.1, from coordinate 44,484,516 downwards.
ACTTGTCGTAGTCAGTAGTAATTGTAACGGCTGTGGTCATGGACCACCGCCGCTCCTCACCTTTGGATGGCCGCAACCGCAGACCCCTGGCTTCTTGCCAGCGTCCTGCTCTGGACTGTTTCCTAAGGTGCACGTGCTTGTCCTGGCCCTAGAGGGTCAGCACACACGCATACTAAAAGTTCCCTAACCAATCCCCAGAACATCCAGGACTATAAAAAGGGCTCCGCTCTTCCACTCCTTGGTTGAGTGTTGTTGTTGCCTACCTATGTTCGTATTGCAAACGGTCCCTTAGTTGTCTCCTGCTCCCAGTGTTCCTATATCCTGCTTCCTGTATCCTGTTGCCGTGTTTGTTTCCTGAGCCTAACTTCGTTGGAGTCGAGTAGGTCATCTGCCACGTCTGGTACCATCTGCCATGTCGGGTGTCATCCGCCACGTCAAGCACCATACGTGCCAAAGCCTCTGCTACACCTAGTGTGTCTCTCTGGACTCTTACAGGTATTCTTGTGATAAAGACTTTATATAGACCGTTGTTTGGCCAGCTGCCACTCCGCTACAGCGGAGCGGCCTAGTGGGTCCACACACCCCAGGACCGTGACCGCATGCTCAGGCCATTGAACCCGCTGGCTAACCTAAGATGGCATTTTAGGTGATGCAAACGGACACGCATGACCTGCGTGTACATAGGATCAGCTCCTACTGACAGTAAAATCTATCATCACTCGTTTGGATCATCCTCCTGGACCCCCTCTGGATGCTGCTTCTGTTTCACTACCCGTTACCCCTCCTGCCTTTTCCGGATCTACAGTTTTGCTACATCTCCCGCCTCGCTACGACGGAGATCTTAGAGCCTGTAGAGGTTTCATTAATCAACGTACGATCCACTTTAGACTACGTGCTCATCTATTCCCCTCTGATGAGGCAAAGGTACCGTTCATTATTTATCTTCTGGCTGGCAAAGCCCTGGCTTGGGCGAACTCCATCTTGGAAAGGGAGTGCCCAGAATTCTCGGATCTATCATTGTTTTAGGAACTTGTTGTACAGTGTTCAAGGAACCGGGCCGAACATCCTCTGTAGCTGCCCTCAAGCAAGGGGAGTCAACGATAGGAGAGTATGCAATCTCCTTCTGTACACTGGCGGCGGAGCTGGCGTGGAACAATGAGGCCTTGGTGGCAAGTTTTTGGCAAGGACTGTCCACGAACATCAAAGACGAGTTAGTAGCTCGCAATCTTCCTTCCACCTTGAATGCTCTTATGTTGGTGACCCGGGTCGACATGAGGATTCAGGAACGTGCTCAGGAGCTTCAAGTCGTTTCTATAGACTGGCACCCTCATTCCAGAGACTCCTACTGCCTTCCCCTGTTGTTCCTCCTGAAGAGCCAATGCAGGTAGACAGAATCAAACTGTCTGAGTAGGAGAAACAGTGCAGACACTCTTCAGATTTGTGTCTGTATTGTGGCCTGAAAGGCCATTTTGTGAGTAAATGTCCACAACAGCCGGGAAACTCCAGCACCTAGGGTTGGTTGGAGAGACAACCCTAGGTGGAACGACGCCAAATGACAAACCCTCTCCCAAATTAACTATTCCTGTAATCATTTTCTCTAGAGAGATATCACACTTCGCCTCTGCCTATCTGGATACTGAAGCAGCTGCAAATTTTATTTCTCTGTGAACTGACTACCATTGCCCGATCCTATTGTACCCGTCACTGAACCGCTGACACTACAAGTCGGAGTTCTTCACTCGGAACAGATTGCCTTTCTCGTCTTGCCTAAAGCTATCAAACCTATTCTGCTGGGCCTGCCTTGGCTTTGTTTGCACACTCTGGTTCTCGACTTGTGTTTTGGAGAAGTCCTCCAATGGGGATCCAAGTGTCTTCACCGGGGTCTGCCACAGGTTTGTCCTGTTTTGCCTCCACTGCCTCAGTCACTCCCGATCTACCCACACATTATGCCAGCTTTGCGGACGTCTTTAGCAAGAAGGAGGTAGAGACTATGATTGTCCTGTTGAACTGCTCCCTGAAGTCTCATCCCCTCGTGGACTAGTCTATCCTCTTTCCCTGCCGGAGACCCAAGACAGGTCTGCTTACATTAAAGGGAACCTTTAGAGTGTTCATCTGGAAGTCTTCTTCCTCAGCGGGAGTCGGAATCTTCTTTAAGATGGATCCCTTCGTCCATGTATAGACTACCGAGGTTTCAACCAAATCACGGTCATAAACAAAGTACCCCTTGCTGCTAATCTCAGAGCTCTTAGACAGAATTCGTGGGCATGGGGCCAAGGACGAGTGGAAAACCACATTCAACACTCGAGACGGTCACTACGAATATCTCGTGAAGCCCTTTAGACTGTGTAATGCTCCAGCAGTGTTCCAGGGATTCATAAATGACATCTTCTGGGATCTGCTGTATGTCTGTGTGGTGGTCTATCTGGACGACATCCTGATCTACTCACCCGATTTGACGACGCATCAGAAGAATGTTCGCCAAGTTCTCTTGCGGTTAAGGGGGAATAACCTATATGCTAATCTCGAAAAATGTGTGTTCGAGAGGAACTTTCTGCCCTTCCTGGGCTACATTGTCTCTGATCCGGGACTCAAGTTGAATCCAGAAAAGGTGAAGTCCGTTTTACAGTGGCCACGTCCACAGGGTATTCAGTCTATACAACGATTTATGGGATTCACCAACTTCTACCAGCAATTTTTCCCAGGCTGCTCCAATCTCTGCTCTCACCAAGACGGGTGTGCACGCCAAGGTTTGGCCTCCTTAGGCAGAGTCAGCATTTACCAACTTCGAGCGATTTCACCTCAGCCTCAGTTCTTAATCATCCTGACGCATCTCAGCAGTTCTATCTGGAGGTGGATGCGTCTTCTGTTGATGAGGAACACTGCTGTGTCTAAGACACTCCAAAAGGCAAGACTGTGACTTGTGGCTTCTTTTCAAAATTATTCTCTCCTGCAGAGCGCAACTATTCCATCGGGGACCGGGAGTTGCTGGCCTTAGAGGAGTGGAGACATTTGCTGGAGGGCGCTATTCATCCTATCATAATTTATACGGAACACCAGAACCTCACGTACATGCAGTCTGCACAATGACTAAATCCTCGCCAAGCCAGATGGTCGCTTTAATTCGCTGGATTCCAATTTGTGCTTCACTTCTGTCCTGCAGACAAGAATGTGAAGGCTGATGCCCTGTCACGATCATTTGAATAAAATGACTGAGGAAATTCCTCAATATATCATAGATCCTTCTAGGATTATTACCTCTAACCCTCTGCAAATTAGAGACATTCCTCCCGGAAAGACTTTTGTTCATCCTGCAGAGAGGAGGAAAATTCTCAGCTGGGGACACAGCTCCAGACTGGCTTGGCACTTGTGTGCGTAAGACACAGGACTTGATAACTCTTCATTACTGGTGGCCCACACTGCCTAGGTATGTTGTGTACTATGTTTCCTCATGTAGGAACTGTGCCTCGAACACGTTTACCCATTAAAAACCTGCTGGTCTGCTCCTACCCTTGCCTGCCCTGATGCCCCTTGGCAGCATATCACTATGGACTTCCTCCTTTAGCTGGATGTACTACGGTCTGGGTAGTGGTGGACCGTTTCTCTAAAATGGCACATTTTATTCCTTTGATTGGTCTTTCATCAGCTCCTCGTCTGGCAAATCTATTCATCTTGCACATCTTCCGTCTGCATGGACTACCTCTGCATATTGTCTCAGATCGGGGTGTACAGTTTTCGTCCAAATTCTGGAGAGAGTCCTGTGCAACCTGCTAGATGTAAAGCTGGACTTTTCTTCTGCCTATCACCCACAGTCTAATGGTCAAGTGGAGAGGACCAATCAAATATTAGAGAAATACCTCCATCATTTCGTTTCTCTTACAATAATCATACAACTGAGTCTACTGCCTGGGGGCGTAGCTTGGATGGCAGCCTGAGAGGACGCATCCTATCTTCTTGACTTTTATATTGCTATCTGATACACAGCTGGAGACTCTTTGCTAAAATTTGCTAACATTTTCTGGACTTTTATTACTTTAACTTGCGGGATTTATCTCCTGAGACATACACCCATTTCTCTATATTAAAAGATACTGTACGTTTCACCTTAGACATCAGTACCTGTCTTCTATTCTCACTACGACAACCAATCGCGCTAAAGGACCCTCTGCCTCAGTGAAATTAAAAGACTTTGCTAGAACTGATCCTCCAGAAGGCACTAGATCCTTACAATGTAACACACTTACGTCTGTGGATCCACCACGTGCTAGTCTTTCGGGAAATGAGCAGGAAGAGGAACCTACCCTGCGTCAAGTATCTCACCAATTACTCCAGGCTATCACGGCTTGTAAGACCTCACGGACGGGTAAAATTGAAGAGCTCAAAATTGAGAAAGAATGTTGGTCCTCTGCGACAAGATCTGCAATCTATATGTGGCCGCTTAACGGAGGTGGAGTTTAGTGTTTCCCAATTGGAGGATAGAGTTTCTCCAATGGCGTCTAAACTTTCTTCTGTGTCCAACAAAGCAGATGCAGGGCAACAAAAAATGGATGACTTTGAGAACCGGGTACACCGAAATATACGTATTATTGGTCTACCGGATCGTGCGGAGGGTCAGTACCCATACCGTTTCCTGGAGATGTGGCTAAAAGACATCCTGGGTGATGACTTCTCCCTGATGTTTGCCGTGGAATGTGCACACAGGGTCCCAGCGAAACCCCCTGCTCCTGGAGCACCACCTAGACCTTTCCTGGCTCGTCTACTTAACTGCAAGGATCGTGACATGGTTCTCCGTCTGGCCAGACAGAAGGGCCCTATACAGCACAATAATTCTACAGTGTATTTTCCCGGATTTCTCAGTGGATCTTCAAAAGCAAAGAGCTCAGTTTACCGAAGTCAAGAAAAGATTTAGGGATCGTGGAATAGTGTATTCCATGATGTATCCGGCTCGTTTACGCATTCTACATGGTGGATCATCAGTCTTTTTCACTACTCCTGGGGAAGCCATGGACTGGCTCCAATTCATCCACCTCCACCGAGAACTTAACTAGCAGGTGATATCTGCTTGAGACGGCTTCTTCAACATATCCTTTTTGGCTTTTCATTGCTAAATGTTTTGATTCTCCTGTGTTTATGGTGATTTCATTTCATTGCTCCACAGATATATGTTTGATATGCCTAAGGATGGGAGCTCCGGGTATCGTCCATATGTACATCTTTACCTACCGTTATGTATAGCGGTGGTAACCCCTGTATTTCTAAGTTGGTCCTTTCTGTAAAGGATACTGTTACTTTGCGCTATGTTGCGAGTTATGTTTGTTTGTGTTTTTTTTTTCCTTTTATTCAGGACCTAGTTGAGGGAGATATTTCCTTCCCTAATTTGCATACTGGACTTCCATTGATATCTTATTTCAGCAAGGTATATCAAGGTGGTGCTGTTATCTACACATTATATATCTACTCGAATGACTGATAACATTGTATGCATGTCCTGGAATGTTAGGGGGCTAGGTACACCACTTAAAGGAACAGTGTCATCACAAATTATTTTTTTATATGTTAAAGAGGTTAGTGCTTTATTAAAAACGTTTATATTCATTTGTGTGTTTGTGTTTTACTTTTTCTTATTTTTACACTTTTTCTTCCCTATGGGGGCTGCCATTTTTTGTTCCATTTCTGTCTGTGTCGATTAACGACACATACAGACATGGAATACGGCAGCCACAGTCCCATAGGGACTGCGAACGGCTCCCGTCCCATTGACTTCCGTGTACGGCGTCTGTGTGGGAACTGCGCATGCGCCGCTCCCACACAGTCCAATTCGAAATTGGCGCCGTCCGGCGCCATTTTCCTGTGGACCGGAAGTCGCGGCCGGACAGTAATATTACTACTTCCAGTCGCGGCTTCCGGATTTGTGCACTTGGACCAGCGGCAGCAAACGGAGCGGACGGGCCAGAGGGAGCCGCGGCGGCAGGAGCAGGTAAGAGATTTCAATGTATGTTCGTGTTTGTGTGTGTTTACTACTGTATGTAAACCTACTACACTGTGTGTTAGCTCAAAAAATGGCGACACACAGTGTAGGAGATTACACCGTTCAAACCCCTCGTTTATCCCGGCACTAGCCAGGATAAAGGAGGGGGGGACGCTGAGAGCTCACTAGAGCGAGGGCTTTTAACTCAATGTTGCAACGCTGCAATTTTGGGAATAGCTCCATCTAGTGACCAAAAATGGGTAGTATTATAAATTAGAATTAATTTATAATATTTCCTGACCCGTGAAAAAAATAAAAAAAATTTGAACAATGTTTAATCACCCACACACTAAATGTTTAATTAAAAAAAAACAAAACATGTTTTTCTGCCAACACAATGCCTTTAAGCGAGTAAAGGTATTTTTCCATATCAGACAATATGTGCCTCATATCCTGAGTCTCCAGGAAACACATTTGACATTGGAATCGGCTAGATGGCTGAATAAGCCATGGGTTCAGTGGTCTGCACATTCGTTTCATATCGGTAATTCTAGGGGGGTGTCCTTACTGGTTCATAGATCGCTACGATAAGAGGCTAAGGTGACTCGCAGGAATTCTGAGGAGGGGTTGATCTTTACCTATGCTGAGATTGACTCTAAAGGCTATATTATTTTATGCATTTATAAATTTTACATTGGGCAGTTAATTTTTCCCTTGACTATCCAGATGCTACTGTGATTTGCATGGGGGACTTCAATCTCTTAATGGACAGCAATTTAGATAGATTTCGTGATTCCATGACGTATAGTGTGGGCAGCACAACAAATACTACTTTATCTACATTTATAGGTGGCACTGGATGGTTGGACTTGTGGCGTTTTAATTTTCCCGAATTCTTAGAATATACCGGTCATTCCTCAACAAGACGCACATTATCACGCTTGGATATGTTTGGGACGCCTGATTTGGTACTGCACATGGCCTCTATAAAACATGGTCCTTGGGGAATATCGGATCATAATCCAGTTATTCTCACTCTCCGGACTCTATCCAGTAGAAGTAGGCCCCTATGGAGGGTGAGCCTCCTGGTCCAGATGGCCTCCCTATAGAGATTTATAGTAAATACAGTGACCATTTAACACCTCGGTTACAGAATGTCTTTCAGTCTGCCATTGCTTCTGGGGCATTGCCATCTACATTTTATGATGCCACCATAGTGGTTTTGCTTAAACCCGGAAAGGACCTCTTGGACTGTGGTTCTTACCGCCCCGTATCGCTGGTAAATGTTGATTATAAGATCCTAACTAAAATCCTTGCTCAAAGACGGAATCAAACCAGCTTCATGCCGGGTAAAAGCACATCCATAAGTATTAGGAGGGTTCAGACGATAGTTCAATGTAGTACATTGCAGGACAACACTTGGGCTTTGGCCTCTCTGGACGCAACAAAGGCTTTTGATTCCATTGTATGGCTTTTTTATTTGCTTGCGTGGAAAAATTTGGTTTCGGTCCAGTTTTTAGTAAATAGATTCGAATAATATATGCTTCAACCCAGGCTACTGTCTTGGTGAAGAATATACTATCCCCGTAATTTGCTCTTCAAAGGGGTACACGTCAGGGATGGCCTTATCGCCTACTCTATTTAGTTTGGCAATTGAGGCATTCGCATTGAAGATACGTTCCTCTCCACTTATGACAGGTATAACCATAGCAGATCGTACGGACACCATTGGTCTCTATGCAGAGGACATGGTGCTTTTCATGGATAGAGTGCAGGATACCCTTCCCTCGGTTATTAATATTATTGAAAGTTTTGGACAATACTCCGGTCTTTCTATTAATTGGGGGAAATTATCGCTTATGTCCCTGTCCAAAGTACAGCCCCCTGGCCTGTCTGAGCTGTCCCCGTTGCCTCTTTTAGACAATTTCAAATATCTTGGCATATTTATAACTAAACTTACAAATGTTGACCTTTCATTAACCCCTTCCCGCTCCTGGACGTACTATTAGGTCATGGTAGATGTATCGTTCGCGCTCCATGACCAAATAGTACGTCTCGGGAGTAACGGCCGTTTTGGCCGTCCTCCCGACACATACAGGAGCTGTGACAGCTGCTGTCTCGTACAGTAGCTGTCACAGCTCCTACAGCGGGGACCGATTGCTGTGTCCCCGCTGATTAACCCCTTAAAAGCCGCGTTCTATAGAGATCGTGGCTTTTTAGGGGTTAAGCTGCCATCGCCGGCCTGCTACACGATAGTGGCCGGAGATGGTGACTATGGCAACTGGACACCAAACAATGGCGTCTGGCTATGCCATAGACGGAAGCCTAGTGGGTCCTGACAAAGTCAGGACCCACTATGCTTGCTGACAGTGAGTAGCTGACAGTTCTAATACACTGCACTACGCATGTAGTGCAGTGTATTAGAATTGCGTTCAGGACCTCCTGTCCTCAAGTCCCCTAGTGGGACAAAGTAATAAAGTAAAAAAAAAAGTAAAAAAAAGCTGTGTAAAAATAAAAGTTTTAAAAGTATTAAAAGTAGAAATCCCCCTTTTTACCTTATCAGTCATTTATTATTAATAAAAATATATAACAAATAAACTATACATAATTGGTATCGCCGTGTCCGTAACGGCCTGAACTACAAAATTATTTCGTTATTTATCCCGCACGGTGAACGGCATAAAAGAAAATAATAATAAACCGTACCACAATCACAATTGTTTGGTCACTTCACCTCCCAAAAAATGGAATAAAAAGAGATCAAAAAGTCGCATGTACCTAAAAATGGTACTGATCGAAACTACAGTTCGTTATGCAAAAAATAAGTCCTCGCACAGCTTTATTGATTGAAAAATAAAAAAGTTCTGGCGCTTAGCATAAGGGAACACAAAAAGTGAATGATTTTTTACAAAACGTATTTTATTGTGCAAACGCCATAAGACATAAAAAAACTGTAAAAACATAGGGTATCGCCATAATCGTATCGCCCCGCAGAATAAAGTGAATATGTCATTTATTGCGCACGGTGAACGCTATAAAAAAAATTGCTGTTTTTTTAGTCACCACGCCACCTAAAAATAGAATAAAAACTGATCAAAAAGCCGCATGCACCCCAAGAAAACTACAATGGATTCCTCAAGGGGTCTAGTTTCCAAATTGGGGTCACTTTTGGGGGGTTTCCAATGTTTTGGCACCACAAGACCTCTTCAAACCGGACATGGTGCCTAATAAAAAGGAGGCCTCAAAATCCACTAGGTCCTCCTTTGCTTCGGAGGCCGATGCTTCAGTCCATTACCGCAGTAGGGCCACATGTGGGATATTTCTCAAAACTGCAGAATCTGGGCAATACGTATTAAGTTGCGTTTCTCTGATAAATCCTTTTGTGTTATAAAAAAAAATGGCATAAAGAGGATTTTCTGACAAAAAAAAATATTTACATTTTGCAAGGCCAGAGGGGAACTTTCCTGGAATTTCAAGAGGTGATTATCAAGAACCTAATCTTTAGGGACCAAGAAGGGAGGGCACCCAGTACTTCTGGAAGCGGGGCCACACGCATCGTACCAGGGCGGCAACACTTTCCAGGAGAAGTTCCCCAAACTGGCAAGAGGGCGATAAGGGATGACACAATATATCAATAAAAAAAGGATTTTTGAAGCAGCACTAATCCCGAGTATGATGCGGTGCACGCTGTCAAGCCAAGCAAACCCACTCCGGCACGATGTAAATTTCAAGGAAGTAGTAGGACAACAGCACACGTCTTCAAATCATCAAAGTGGTTTTATTGTCAAGACATCCACAAACGACAATATATGAATGCGACACGTGTCCCGAACAACCAGAGCTCTGTATGAAAGAGTGTTTTAAAATTGATCATACATCCCTTGGTTTATAATTTACCCCAATTTTACTTACCCTGATGCACTCCGCACAGCTTATCCCCCTCGTCTTTCCCCTCTGGGCCCTGCTGTGTGCCCAGGCAGCTGATAACAGCCACATGTAGGGTATTGCCGTACCCGGGAGAACCCACATTACAGTTTATGGGGTGTAGGTCTCCGGTCAAAATCCTCACTACACCTCTAGATGAATGCCTTAAGGGTGTAGTTTTTAAAACGGGGTCACTTCTTGCGGGGTTCAACTGTACTGGTACCTCAGGGGCTTCTGCATACATGACTTCGCACTAGAAAATCCCCAGTAGGCCAAATGGTGGTCCTTTCCTTCTGAGCCCTCCCATGGGCCCAAACAGCAGTTTATCGCCACAAATGGGGTATTGGGTAACTCAGGACAAATTGCACAACAGAATGGGGTATTTTGTTTCTTGTGAAAATAAGACATTTTCAGCCAAAACTACATATTATTTGAAAAAAATAATTTTGTTTTAATTCCCAGCCCAATTCAAATAAGTTCTGTGAAGAAACTATAAGGTCTAAATCGTCACATTACCCATAAATTAATTCCTTGCGGGGTGTAGTTTCCAAAATGGGGTCACTTCTGGTGGGTTTCCATTGCTTTGATACCTCTGAGGCTCTGCAAATGCGACATGGCACCCGAAAACCAATCCAGCAAAATCTGGACTCCAACAAACACATAGCGCTCCTTTCCTTCTGAGCCCTCCCATGGGCCCAAACGGCAGTTTATCACCACAAATGGGGTATTGCCGCACTAAGGACAAATTGGGCAACAAAATGGGGTATTTTGTTCCCTGTGAAAATAAGAAATTTTGATCACAAATGACATTTTATTGGAAAAAAATTAAATTTTTTTCATTTCACAGCCCAATTCAAATACGTGCTGTGAAAAAACTGTGCGGTCAAAATGGTAACAACAACCATAAATTTATTCCTTGAGGGGTGTAGTTTCCAAAATGGGGTCACTATTGGGGGATTCCTACTGTTTTGGCACCTCAACACCTCTTCAAACCTGGCATGCTGCCTAAAATATATTCTAACGCAAAAGAGGCCTCAAAATGCACTAGGTGCTTCTTTGCTTCTAGGGCTTGTGTTTTATTCCACGAGCGCAGTAGAGCCACATGTGGGACATTTCTAAAAACTGAAGAATCTGGACAATACATATTTAGCAGTGTTTCTCTGGTAAAACCTTCTGTGTTACCGAAAAAAAATAGAATATAATTGAAATTCAGCAAGAAAAATGAAATTTGCTAATTTCACCTCCACTTTGCTTTAATTCCTGTGAAATGCCTGAAGGGTTAAAAAACTTTCTAAATGCTGTTTTGAATACTTTGAGGGGTCTAGTTTTTAAAATTGGGTGTTTTGTCAGGGTTTCTAATACATAGGCCCCTCAAAGCCACTTCAGAACTCAAGAGGTACCTTAAAAAAAAGGCTTTTGAAATTTTCTTAAAAATATGAGAAATTGCTGTTTATGTTCTAAGCCTTGTAACGTCCAAGAAAAATAAAAGAATGTTCAAAAAACGATGCCAATCTAAAAGTAGACATATGGGAAATGTGAACTAGTAACTATTTTGGGTGGTATAACCGTCTGTTTTACAAGCAGATGCATTTAAATTCTGAAAAATGCTATTTTTTCAATATTTTCTCTAAATTTTGGAATTTTTCACCAATAAACACTGAATATATCGACCAATGTGTCACGAGAACACAATCTCAGAATCGCTTGGATAGGTTTAAGCATTCCGACGTTATTACCACATAAAGTGAAATATGTCAGATTTGAAAAATGGGCTCTGAGCCTGAAGGCCAAAACTAGGCTGCGTCCTTAAGGGGTTAAACATGTTACCGCTATTAGGCTTCACCCGTTCTAAATTTCACACATGGGATAAACTGCCTTTATCGGTATCTGGCCATATAAACCTGGTTAAAATGATTTTTTGCCTAAATTTTTATATGCCCTTCAGCATAGTCCGGTTGTCGTACCAAAGTCTTTTTTTAAACAGTTTAACTCCTTGTTATCACCGTTTATTTGGGGAAATTCTCAACAAACTTAGGTTGTCCACGCTCCAAAGGCATAAGGCACTGGCAGGGACGGCTCTGCCAGATTTCTTTTCATATTATTTAGCAGGCCAGCTGAAAACCTTAAGTTCCTGGATGCCTGAAAAGGATCTTCCCAACTCAGAGCACCATTTGGCTCATGTACTTGGGAGACAATGTTTGCTCGATTCCCTTGAAGTAAATTCTCTCCCTGCCCATATTAAACCCTTGCCCCTACACAAGCTGGCTCGTGTGGTTTGGAGACAAGCGAAAAAGCAGCTGGGTTACAATGATATTGTATCTGAAATGCCTTTATGGAACAATGCTTCTTACTTTCCTTTAATGCCACCACGGTCATCCGCAGCTATTGGAACTATAGGAGACCTATATGAATATGTCTTCTTTTCATTCACTCAGTTGCATATAAGTATGACATACCACGCATCCATTTTCATAGGTATCTACAGATTCGTCATATTTTACAAACCCAATTCCATCACTTGAGAAATAACTTTATCTCTTCCTTCCCACTGATAGGGATTCCTAACTCCCAGGGTCCACAAGGCCTGATATCTGCTCTCTATACCCATTTGTTATCCATCACGGTGAATTCCACACCACTTGCTGTAGAAAGTAGATGGAAACAATGGTTTCCTACAATTCAGACAGATGATTGGAATGATATTTTGGAGTCTCATCTTCAGGTTTCCCCATCCGCAAATAATAAAATGATCCAGTTATGTATAATACACAAGGCATATTTAACCCCGGTTAGGATATTCAAAATGGGACGATTGCCTTCTTCAGGCTTTTGAGATGCCATGTTCCAGAGGCAGATTTTTGGCATATGATGTGGTCATGTACCATCATTAGGGTCTTTTGGAATGACATACTAGCCCTGTTATCGTCCTTATTACATGTAGGCATCCCTTGATGTCCTAAGATATGTTTGTTTGGTATACTGGATGGGGAGACCTGGAATCACCATACTAGAATTTTTTTGAGAGAATCTCTGCTTCTAGCACGAAAAACTATAGCACAACATTGGATGAATGATCGACTTCCATCCATTGGTCATTGGAAAGGGATTGGTAAATTCTGTAAAACCTTTAGAGAAGGTTGTATTTCTGAATCGTGGCTGTAGTACTAAGTTTTCTAAAGTTTGGGATATTTGGAACAACTCCCCTTCGACAGTCAACCCCTCTGCTGTTTCACCAGATACTGTGATGTAGTAACATAGGTAACCCGCATTTTTATTGTGTATCTCCTTGAACATGTTGTGCCTGATATATTAGATGCTCATGGGTGACATAGGTCCCAGGCTGTTTTGTTTTCTTTTATTTCTGTTCTTGTTTTTTGTCTTTTTATTGTAATGATCATACATACTTCAATGTAAACCAATATAAGCGCCATTGTTTATGGCATCTTGTATTCATGGAATATACTTTGTGTTCTCATTACTTGACTTTCTGTATGTACATTTGTTCCAATGTGATGTATTTTACAGTCAGAGATGTGTGACTGATTTTATACTTGTTACTGCAACAGTTCTTAGAAAACGAGTTTAAAAAAAAAAGTGAGTCTACTGCCACTTCTCCTTTCTACATTGTGTACAGCCAACATCACGAGTTCCTCTTCCTGTGCCAGCCATGACTCAAGTACCGACAGCTAATTCTTCATTCACATCTGGCAACAAACAAAGTCTGCGATCCTTCAAGCAGTGGACCACATGGAAAAGCATGCCGATAACAAAAATAAAAGGTACCTCCACAATTCTCTCCCGGAGTCAAGAGCGGGCTATCCTCTAGAAACATTAGTCTCAAGATGCCCTCTTACAAATTCGCTCCCAGATTCCTCGGTTCTTCCGAAGTTTGGCAACTAATAAATTCTGTGTCCTATAAAATTTGGCTGCCTCCTATTCTCAGGATTCCAAACTTGTTCCACGTGTCCCTCCTTATGCCTGTGGTTCTGAACCGCTACAGTAAATTTCCAAGTTCTGCAGTTGCTCCCAGCGGTTCTTCTGATGTCTTCGAGGTGAAGAAGATTCTGGACTACAAAAGAGTAGGAGGAAGGACTTTCTATTTAGTGGACAGGAAAAGGGTTCGATCCGGAGGAGAGGTCTTGGGAGCCAGAAGAGAACCTAATGCCCCTAACCTCATTAAAAAAATTCCTCTTACGCTCTGGATCTGAAGAGGAGGCATAGGGTGGGGTACTGTAACAGCTGCAGTCGCCGTTCCTCACCTACAGACGGCCTTGACAGCAGACCCCGCCTTCTTGCCAGCATCTCCCTACTCGGAGACGCCAGCTTGCACCGAAGTTTTGCTCTGAACTGTTTCTTAAGGTAGGTAGGTGCGTGCTAGTCTCCGGTCTTAAAGGGCCAGCGTGCACCTACTAAAAGTCCCCTAACCAATCCCTAGATCATCGTGGACTATAAAAGGGCTCCACCCTTCCAACCCTTGCCTGAGCGTTGTTGTTGTTGTCTACCCATGTTCGTATTGCAAATGGTCCCTTAGTGGTTTCCTGCTCCCAGTGTTCCCACATCCTTCTTCCTGTTGCCGTGTTTGTTTCCTGAACCTAAGCCTTTAGTTGGAGTCGAGTGTGTCATCTGCCACGTCTGGTGTCATCTGCCATGTCAAGCTCCATCCGTGCCAAAGCCTTTACCAGGCCTTGTGTCTTTCTAGACTCTTACCGGTACTCTTGTGCTAAAGACTTTGTTGTTTGGCCAGCTGGGTCCACATACCTCAGGATCGTGACAGTAATAAAGGCTCCGGACAGTTATTTTGTTTGCAGGCTGTCACTACTGATGCATAGGGAGACAGCACCAGTACCTGCACTCCGTTTCACAGGACCACACGGCCGCTGAATCAAGACTGCAGGATATCGCCTGCTCTGGCAATGCACCATGCCTTCGGACCACACTGACGACAGCTGAAGCCCGGCTCGCAGGAGTGATAGGTGAGTTACCACCAGGCTACTCCAACGAAAAGTATGCACCTTCAAGCACCGGAGCGGGCAAATAATAAAGGGGATATGTTCTGTGTCGCTGACCTTCCCCCTCCGTGTGAATCAGACACGGGAGGGAGGGAGGATGGCTGCGTTCTAGTCAGGATTGTAAGACCGGATTCTTATGAGCTCCTCACCACACGTCCACTCAAGTCAGAATCTGGCCACACCCCCTTTAACAGCACCATTTAATGAACCATATAATGAATAGGAAAAAAAAAACAAAATCGAAAAAAAAAAATCTTTGTGGAGTGGAATAGAAATTGTTTTATTTTGGGGTTGTTTTTATGCCGTTCACTGCAAGATAAAAATGACATGTTACCTTTGTTCTGCGGGTCCATATGATTACAGCAATAAACCAATAAACCTATATAGTTTTTTTATCCAACTTTTTTTTTTTTTTTTTAAATGTATTTGTTAAATAGGATTTTGTTTGTGTAGGCGTATTCTGACAGTATATAGTTCAGTGGTTTTAGCGGTCGAGCTTAATTGTGTAGCACACCTGCAAACCGTTGCCTCACCCTGCTATTTTTAACACAGTGCAACTATATAATATAACAAGTCATGCACTGGGTATCACCTTCTTATAAGGCTAAAATAATATCAAGCCATACTCACTTAGTCACCGACCCTTTACTCATACGTACAGGTGAGACCGACTGAGTGGTTTATGTATTTATGTAGTAGAAAAATCATGCAATGTTGAACAACAACATTTACAAACTTTAAAACATATTAATTAATCCAGCATGAGTTAGTCACAACCGATATATTCGTTACTTGATTTTATAACTGTATAAAAAACAAATATGTCTACAAACCCTAGAAAAACTTTAAAACTACAGGTCTTATTTAACCCTCTTGGTTTCAAGGTTTAAAGTTTTGTTTTCTAAAAAATCTTTCTTTGAAATAATAATTTACGATTTTCTTCCTTATTTTTCATACCTTTCCAGCTGCTCTAAAATTTGCCATCTTAAAAATCGTACACTTGAAGATTCATCTCACATAAATGTCTAATCACAGTTGTTTAGTGGAATTTCAGTTCCATTTCTTAATTTTCTATGTCCTTCCTGACTCCATCTTTTCTTAATCCTTGTTATTTATTTTTGTTTTAATTCCTTATATTTTTTTATGTAGACTTATGTTCATACAAATGTAGCTTCACCTGTTGTGTGGTTTGCCCCACGTGCTCTTTTCCGCACGGGCATTTTAACCCCTTCCCGTCATTTGTCGTACGGATAGGTCATGGAAAGCTAGTGCTTTCCGCAGTTTGCCGTATCCATATGACAAATGGATGGCACCGGCTCAGAAGCGGAGTAGGTCCCATCATTCCCGGATGTCAGCTGTATCTTACAGCTGATATCCGGCTGTAATGGCGGGGGAACGAAATTAGCTTTGATTACCGCCATTAACCCCTTAAATACAGCGGGCAAAAGTGATCGCTGCATTTAAGGTGTTTGCAGCTCATCGGCACCCCAGCAATGAAATTGTCGGGGTTCCGGTGGCTGCAATGGCAACCGGAGGCCTAATACTGGCCTCCCGGTCTGCCTAGCAAGGAAGCCATTCAGACCCTGCCTGGAGGCCTCCGTAGCAGACGGGAAGATGGTGCGGCTCAGGAGCCGAGCCGGCGTCATCAGCAGTAGATGTCAGCTGTATGTTACAGTTAAAAAGTTAAATTCACTAGCACTGATCAGGGAACTACTCTTTGCATCACGCAAGATGCCTAGAAGCTCCTTTTTGAATTGTGCTGTGGGATTCTCCTTTAAAATGGTGTAACAGTCAGGATTGAGCAAGATGTCCTCACACATCTTCTTATAGTCTTCTCTACTCATAACCACAATATTCCCACCCTTGTCGGATGCTTTAAGAATAATATTTTGTCTTTTTTCTAAAGTGGTAAGAGCTACACGTTCAGACCAAGACAGATTGTTGTCTATTCCACTCCCATCCTGACCCAAAGCCTTAATCTCATCTCCCACCAAGTCAACAAACAGATCCACATTTGTAAAGTCTCCCAATGGCGGTAGTCTCCTACTTTTAGTTTTTAAATTGGTAAATGGACCTAGTCCTGGAGCTCTACTTGATTCCTCAAGCAACCCTTCCAAGGCTTCTGGGCCTTCCAAATCAGATTCTTCTAAACCCATTTCCAGACATTTCTTTTTATTGTGATGCTTAAAGAACTTTATCCATTTCAATTTACGAGCAAACAAATTCAAATCCTTCACCCAGGTAAATGAATCAAATTTCACTGTGGGGACAAATGAAAGCCCTTTCTCCAGAAGCATGATCTCAGATGGACTTAGACTGTATTCTGATAAATTAATAATTTTTAATTTATCAGTTCCTCTTCCCTTTATAAATCATTTTGCCCCCTCAGCATGTAGCGGGAAATGGGGGGATTGTTGGATAAAAAATTACTGCCACTGTTGGAAGAAGCTCTTGCCCGGCCTCTATTCCTGCCTCTGGCACCGCCCCTATATTTTTGTCTACCGCCACTAGTCCCAAAAAATGGACCCACTCTTTCAGAGTCTGTAGTTTCACTCTCAGATGTGGAGGGGTCAGATTCTCTTAAACCCCTACTTTGCTGCTGCTGCTGCTGCTGCTGTTGATTAACAAAATCGTAAGCTTTTTTCTCCCTAAACTCCTGCAGATCTCTTTGGAACTGGAAGTGCTTACGCTCTTTTAGATGATTAGTAAACCTCTCTAAAGATTATTGCAAGGTTTTATCTTTCTTATCAAAACCTGGGGTGTCTACCAGAGTCTTAACTCTTTTTTCAATTCAACATTGATATGCTCAAACTGGATTTTTTCCTCCTCTACCAAAATTTGCATTAGTCTCAGTGAGCTCCCTGTAATCTCCTGCTCCCACCTCTCTCTTATATTAGGTGTTTTTAATCTAGAGGCTGGGGCAATAGGGACTCAGGCCTCGAGGTACTATTTTATTCTTGAGATAGTTTTCTAGACTCTGAATTTCCCACCAGCTCCTTGTATAATCCTTGTGCAATCTAGCGAGATTCTTAAAAGTGGATTTAAGGGACGCACCCTGAGTCGTATACACAAGTTCACACTCTGAAAAGACGCTTTTTGCCTCACTCATCCACCCTTCTGTTCTCAGATCAGAGAGTGCAAAGGCTGCCAGATAACAATATATAATGAACTGTAATAATTCGTAAATAATTCACTGTATTCTACGATATATTCACTTGTGCTCCCACAAGATATAGGAAATTGTAATTCACTGAAGTGATGAATGAGTAAACATATCAATTTTATTTCATAACTCTCTAAAAACAGGGGTACAATCACCACTGTGAAAAAGCCCCACCGTGTGCATTAAAAACGTATTAAACGCTAACTCTAATTACTGGTTGTGAACCCTCTCTAACTGGATGTACTTGAAAGATACAAATATGGGATCAGCGTTTTAACATTGGTGTAACAGTGGTTTAGACCCTAAAACACACCAGAGCCTGCAGTTACCGCTCCTAAATCACCTGATGCTGGGGTGAACAACAGTGCCACTGTAACCTATGCTATGATCCCTCACTAACCTGACCCTACGCGTTTCTATACATATCATCAGGGGTCTGTGACTTGGTCATTCTGGCTAAGGTGCCAGCGATATTCAAACATTAGCAGATATTCTGCTGTACAACACGGAAGCGTGCGCGCATGGATGTCAGCGGCACGCTTCACTTGGGACCCAGAGTTAATATAGCTAACACTCCTCCCCCCGGGCTTCGGCAGTGCACTTCGAAACAGCCAATCACAGTGGCCTACCTCATTCGTGACGCCTGACCAGTGGAATATTTTTTAAGATCTCGAGGCACTCAATATGTGGCTCACAACCAGCTTGTGTTGCAACTGTTACATTTTGTGTTAGAAAGGAACGTATTTATCTTTGAGTATCGCATTTTTCATCAGCAACGTGGCACAGCAATGGGGAGTCCTACTGCTCCCACCTATGCGAATTTATATCTTGGTTGGTGGGAAGAGACAGTAGTGTTTGGGGAAAAATTTGCAAAGTGGACTTCATCAATAGGCATCTGGATTAGATATATTGAGGACGTGTTGTTGCTTTGGAATTCCACAGTTGAGGAATTCAATACCTTTCTGGCAGCCCTTAATGTAAACAATTTAGGGCTGAGGTTTACATGTGAAATCAGTGATCAGGAATTATCTTTTCTAGATCTCAAGATTATGAAAACTAAGGAAGGCACAATTCGGACTAAAGTACACCGTAAGGAGACAGCCACTAACAGCTTTTTACAATGGGATAGTTGTCACCCTTATCCCCTCAAACGAGGTATCCCCAGAGGCCAATTTATGAGAGTACGCCGTAGCTCTATGGATGATTTTGAGCTACAGTCACAAGATCTCACAAATAGATTTAAAGAGAGAGGCTTCCCCAAGGGGGTAA
This sequence comes from Rhinoderma darwinii, assembly GCF_050947455.1. Lineage (NCBI taxonomy): Eukaryota > Metazoa > Chordata > Amphibia > Anura > Rhinodermatidae > Rhinoderma > Rhinoderma darwinii. The sequence goes on along the minus strand of NC_134694.1, from coordinate 44,465,186 downwards.
TCAAAAAAGCCTATGAAGGAGCGAGGGATTCAGACAGGCAGAGTCTTTTTAGTCCCTAGACAACGGAAGGTAGAAAGAGTTACGAGACTTATTGGTACTTTTGACTCCAAACAATCTGAGATTATGAAAATATTAAAAAGATACTGGCGTATCCTTAGTGCAGATGTGGACTTGGCGGATCAGATTACACAATGGCCTTCAGTTACGTTCCGCAGAGGCAAAAACATCAGAGATAGGGTGATGCATAGCTGTTTTGACCCTATAACACAAAAAGGAACATGGTTGAACAGGCAGATACCAGGCAGTTGTAAAGCTTGTGACTTTATCCAGAATGGGAGAACATTTAAAAGTGTTACCACCAAAGTAGAGTATGACATTCGAGACTTTGTTAACTGTAAAACAGCAGGGGTGGTTTATTTGATAACATGTCCATGCCCACTGAATTATGTGGGCAAAACGGTGCGTCAGTTTCGGCGCCCGATTAGAGAACATGTTGGAGATGTTATTAATGAAAGAGATACTCCCATTTCCAAACATGTACATGCAAAACATCAGGGCAGAGCAGAATGTCTAAAATTCCAGGCGATTGAACTGGTGCGTCCTCCAAAACGGGAAGGGGACTGGGACAATCTCATTCTGCGCAAAGAGGCCCAGTGGATCTATAGGCTGGCTTGTGTACAGCCTGAAGGTCTTAATGAGCAAACAAACTATACCTGTTTTATTTAAATAGATATCCCAATGTTACTTTTTCTAACAGGTATAGTTGTTCCTTTCTAAATAAATGATTCAGATCCTTTAGTGTGGCAAATGTGAATATCGCTTATTTATCCATGCAAAGTGTATTTACAGGGAAGGTGCTTTATCTATGGCAGCCGAGTTGCGGTTTTGAGCTGATCCGCAATTTTTACCCTAATGTCATTATCATACTCTATCCCTGATGAGTATGGGTTTATGTGCAGTGAAAAGATGCGCTTTCAGGCTCCCACTGCGCCTGCGCGTTCGGTTGATGTTGTCGATGTTTCTTCCGGGTATGTCAGCTGACGGCCGGGAGTCACATAGTCAGGCGTCACGAATGAGGTGGGCCACTGTGATTGGCTGTTTCGAAGTACACTGCCGAAGCCCGGGGGGAGGAGTGTTAGCTATATTAACTCTGGGTCCCGAGTGAAGCGTGCCGCTGACATCCATGCGCGCACCCTTTCGTGTTGTACAGCAGAATATCTGCTAATGTTTGAATATCGCTGGCACCTTAGCCAGAATGACCAAGTCACAGACCCCTGATGATATGTATAGAAACGCGTAGGGTCAGGTTAGTGAGGGATCATAGCGTAGGTTACAGTGGCACTGTTGTTCACCCGAGCATCAGGTGATTTAGGAGCGGTAACTGCAGGCTCTGGTGTGTTTTAGGGTCTAATCCACTGTTACACCAATGTTAAAACGCTGATCCCATATTTGTATTTTTCAGTTAGAGAGGGTTCACAACTGAACCAGTAACTGGAGTTAGTGTTTAAAACGTTTTTAATGCACACGGTGGGGCTTTTTCACAGTGGTGATTGTACCCCTGTTTTTAGAGAGTTATGAAATAAAATTGATATGTTTTACTCATTCATCACCTCAGTGAATTACAATTTCCTATATCTTGTGGGAGCACAAGTGAATATATCGTAGAATACAGTGAATTATTGATAATGATGACTTCCCCACATTTGACTATTTAAAATCAGGCCAGTCATTGAACATTTCAGAACCAAATTTTCACAAGTGTACACCCCCGATAAATATATTTCCATAGACGAGTCCCTTGTTCATTTTAAAGAGAGGCTTAAATTGTGCCAACACCTGCCCAATAAGAAGGTATTAATGTAAGGGCAAGGTATGGAATTAGAATGTACAAAATGTGTGAAAATACCTCCGGCTTTACACACAGGTTTAAGGGGATTTTACACTGGGCTATTATCGGGCAGACGAGCATCCATAGAATGCTCGCTTCCGATAATTGCCCTGTGTAAACAGGGCAACGATCAGCAGATGAACGAGCAAACGCTCTAAAAATCTGCTGGTCGTATGGTTTTAAAAAAGTTAAATATCATTGTCGGAGGGACATCCGCCTGTGTAAACAGGGAGACGTGCAGCCAACATGATAATAATGTACGGGGACGAGCGATCGGAGTAATGAGCGATCGGAGTAATGACCGCTCGTCCCCATCCATAGCTCCGTGTGAGAGGAGCAAACCAGCGCCGATTAACGATGTCTCGTTGATCGGCGCTGACTGCACCAGATGATTATTGGCCAGTGTAAAAGGGCCTTTAGGGTGCTGGGAGTTAGTGGGAAAATAGTGTGGGATTTTATACACTCATTGCTGGAAAAGAGTTATCACCTTTGTGTGCATAACTTCTACACCAGCAACCCACTATTTAGGTGCCTTTCTGCAGGAAAATACTGCAGCATGCGGTACTGTGCGTAAAAACAAGAGAGGCCGCCGTAAAACACTGCTCAGCCCAAGCCTCAGAAGCGGTGAGAGCAGGGAACTATGTAGCGAAAACATGTTATTTGACAAGTATAAAGAACAAGAGGGATGTCCTTAAATTGACCACAATTCACAGCAGCAGCAGCACCCCTGTCCATGAACCAGGTACCACCACAGTGCCCCACAAGCCAAAATTGCATCCTGGGCTATAATAAGTACATGGGTGGTGTTGATCTTTCTGATCAAGTTCTGAAGCCGTATAGTGCCCTGCGGAAAACAAAGGTGTGGTACAAAAAGCTGGCCGTGCGCATTGTACAGCTAGCAATGTATAACGCTTACATTAGGGCTGGGTTTAATTGAAAAAAAACAACAAAAACTGAAACCAAAATTCAGCGCAATTAATAATAAGGTCCCTGCTCTACCATTGACTATGTATTGCCGGACGCAAGGCAGTGACAACATTACGCCTGAGCTGCACAGACCGGAGAAGGGATCTCCTCCACTCGGTGTTGGAATGGAATTAGGTGAGTATGTATGTTATTTTTTATTAGGCACTATTGGGGCTGTGTGGGGGCAGCTATGTGGGCAATATACTATGAGCGGGCAGATATGGGGGCAATTATAGGGACATTTTACTGTGTGGGGAGCACTATAGGGGCACTAGACTGTGGGAGCAGTGTCGGGGTATATACAGTAGTATAGAGTGGGCTCGGGATAAATAATAATTCAATGGCATAGCATGCAAATAGGGGGTGTGGCATGCAAAAAATGCGTAGCCTAAATAATCATTCATTAATCGTAATTGAGGTTACATGTTTAATTAATCGTGATTTTGATTTAGGTCATAAATCACCCAGCCCTAGCTTACGTGCTATCCTAATGTGTAGGTCGGACAGGAACATGCCTTAATTTTCAGTAGGTGGTTATCAAAGCACTTCTATTTGTGAACAAGAGAGTGGAGGGCCCAAGCACATCTGCTGGTAGCAATGGGCAACATATTGTACCAAGGCAACATTTCCCCAATGAATTACCCCAAACTGGAAAGAAGGGAAGCAATGTGTTCCAAAAGGGGAATAATAAAGAATACTATTTACCAGTGTGAAACCTGCCTCAAAAAACCAGGCCTGTGCATCAAGGATTGCTTAAAAGCGTACCATACATCCATAAATAAATTCATCCTTCATTTACCCCTTTATTATATGTCCAAACACAAATCCAGCTAAATTCTAGTGTAATGACGGGGTAAAGAGACAGACAGGTGAGCCCTAATCTACCCGCCACTCAGTCCCTGCCTACTTGCAACGACCCGGCTTAGGCGATGGGTTACAACTGGGCGACAGTCCCTACGCTCAGTAAGTGCACGACAGACAAACAGACAAGGGTACACAGAAGCTAGGGAAATGGGGCTGCTGCGCACGGAGACACCGTGAGCAACGAGAGTAGTGAACGAGCAAAGTCAAACCAGGAGAGCACGAGGTACAAAACGCTGAGCAGGAGAGTGGTCAGTAAGCCAAGGTCAATAACAAGCAGAGGATCAGTAGTTCAAGCAGAAGCAGCAGAGCCCGGAAACAAGCAGAACAGAATCACAGGCAAAGGAGGAACAGGAAAGGCAGGTATAAATAGACAGTGGGCGGGAGCTAGCTCCGTCTGGCCAGGCTGTGATAGGCTCTCCCACTCCTAAGCCTGCCATCTTGAGTGGTGGAAGATGGAGTCAGTCTCACAGACATAGGAGCAGGTGCAGACTGATTACCCATGGGCGTCGACACAGAAGCTGTGTCTGGCAGATCCTTTACACCTAGCTCCAAAAGCCAAATCACGCTCCTGAGCCCTGCCGTGTGTCAAAACAGTAGTTTATGACCACTTGTAGGGTATTTCCGTACTTGGGAGAAATTGCTTTAAAATATGTGGGGTGATTTTTCTTCTTTACTCCTTAGGGTATTGCTTGTGAATAGTTTTTAAGCGCAAATTACCTTTTTAAAATAAAAACATTTTCATTTTTACGGCCTACTTCCATTAATTTCTGCAAAGAAAATATGTGGTGTCAAAAGGCTCCTTATACCCCTAGATAATTTCCTTGAGGGGCAGTTTCCAAAATGGGGTCACTTGTGGGAGGTCTCCACCGTTTTTGCCCCTCTTGTGATTTGCCCATGCGACATGGCCACCATTCCAGCTAAATTTGAGCTCTAAATGGGGCTCCTTCTCTTCTAACCCCTGCCGTCTGTCCAAACAGCTGTTTATGACCACATATGGTGTATTTTTATACTCGGGAGAAACTGCTCAACAAATATTGGGGTGCTTTTTCTCCTTTAGTTCTTTAGATTTTCATTTTCACTGCCTACTTCCAATAATTTCTGCAAAAAAACCTGTGGGGTCAAAATGCTCACTATACTCCTAAATAATTTCCTTGAGGGGTGTAGTTTCCCAAATGGGGGGTTTCCACTGTTTTGTCCCCACAGGGGCTTTTCAAATGCAACATGGCCTCCGCAAACCAGTCCTGCTAAATTTGAGCTCCAAAAGCCAAATGGCGCTCCTTCCCTTCTGAACCCTGCCTTATGTCCAAACAGAGGTTTGTGACTACATATGGGGAATTGTTGTACTCAGAAGAAATTGCTTTACAAATGTCGGAGTGCTTATTCTCCTTTAGTCCTTGTGAAAATTCTGGAAAAAATATATGAAACACCTGTGGGGTCAAAATGCCCACTACACACCTAGATTAATTATTTAGTGTGTAGTTTCCAAAATGGGGTATTTTATTGGGCGTTTTCTTTGTTTTGGCACCACAAGACCTCTTCAAATCGGACATGGTGCCTAATACATAATCTAAAAAAAAAAGGCACCAAAATCTACTTGGTGCTCCTTTGCTTCGGAGGCCTGTGCTTCAGTCCATTAGCACACTAGGGCCACATGTGGGATATTTCTAAGAACTGCAGAATCTGGGCAATAAATATTGAGTTGCATATCTCTGATAAAACCTTCTGTGTTATAGAAAACAAATTTATCAAAAATGAATCTCACCTGTTTTTCATCCAATGAAACGCCTAAAGGGTTAACAAATGCTGTTTTGAATACTTTGAGGGTGCAGTTTTTAAAATGGGTTTGATTTATGGGGTTTGTATTGTATTGGTCCCTCAAAGCCACTTCATAACTGAACTGGTCCCTGTAAAAATAGCCTTTTGAAATTTTATTGAAAATGAGAGAAATTTCTGCTAAAGTTCTAAGCCTTGTAACGTCCTAAAAAATTAAAACGACGTTCAAAAAACTATGCCAATCTAAAGTAGACATATTGGAAATGTTAATTACCAACTATTTTGTGTGGTATAACTATTGGTCTTTAAACAGATACATTTAAATTTATGAAAATTACAATTTTTCGCAAAATTTGGGTATTTTTCACAACTAAGTACTGAATGTATCGACCAATTTTTACCAGTAACAAAGTACAACGTGTTGCGAAAAAAATAAATCTTACTTGGATAGGTAAAAGCATGCCAAGGTAAATTTAGAAATGTCAGATTTGAAAAATGGGGCTCTGTCAGGAAGGTCAGAAGTGGCTGCAGCGGGAAGGGGTTGTCTCATCACAATGAATGCATGTCAGAAAATAATTTCATTAAATAACATGTATTATTTAAAATGCTCCCTTTTCCAGATAAAGCAGCACTTACAGTCCATGGGGGGTCAACTGTTAGAATTGGTTGCTACTGGATCCGTGCACTTGCAGTGCAGATTGATGCAGAACGTGCATTCACACTAATCCCCCTGCCGTCCTGTCACAGGCCTATCTGAATAGCCGAGCACACCATATGGGCCTCTGCATGCCATGGGCCTCCTTTTTCCTGCACTTACAGACTTGTAGAGGGGTGATGCTCAGTGACAAAGCAGTTTGAATGATTTATTTGCAGGTTGACTTAGGCTGTGGTCACATCACCGTCTGTGTTCCGCTGATGGGTTTCGTCTGAGGTTTCCATCGGGTTAATCCCTCAGCGGAAAGGCAAACGGAAACCTCAGCTTCCGTCTCCCTCACCATTGAACTAAATGGCGATGGAAACCTAGCTAATGGTTTCCGTCTGTCTCCACTGTGACAGGGTTCCGTCGTTTTGATGGCATCAATAGCGTGGTCGACTGCGCTATTGGTTCCATCAAGAACGACGGAACCCTGTCACAACGGTGACAGACGTAAACTATTAGCTAGGTTTTTGTCACCATTGATATCAATGGTGAGGGAAACGGAAGCTTAGCTTTCCATTTGCCGTTCCGTTGAGGGGATAACCCGACGGAAACCTCAGACGAAACCCCTCAACGGAAGGGCAACGCTGATCTGAACAGGCCCTTAATCCTACGGCTTTCCATTAGAATCCTGCTGCAGTGAAATTTAAATCATCAGCTAAACTTATATCTCTGGTTCCTTATCTGTTGTCTCTCTCTGCACCTACCATAAGAGAGATCAGAAGTTAGAAATACCATCTAAACTTTAAATAATATAGTCAAGCAAGCGCAGTGAGGGACCTGTTTGCAGACTGTCCCAGATTTCAAAACATTACATTCTGTTCAGGACCTGCCAGAGGTGACGTGAGGGCTAGATGTTAGCCTACCCTTAACCCAGGAAGTCAAATGCTGCTTACTATGAGTCAAGAAGGAGGAGAAGAAAGGGTAGGTTAGTATGAAACTTTTCAAAAACCATGTAAATATCTTAAATTTTAGGGTATCTGAGTAGACATATGATAATTTTCTAAAACCCTGAGCTGTAAGTAAAGTTCACTATTGACTCTAAAAAACTAAAAGACAAATAGAGAATATAGAGAATATATAGAATTGAAAAACGTATTGAACGATTACTCTCTGCATCCTAAAATGGAGATAAAACATTAAAACCCTGAGGCACATGACAAAAAAAGTGAGTTTTTGCTTTAAATTCCTATTAAATGTGCATGTGCAAATCACCCACACAGATGTGACACTGACCAATGGCAGTTACTTTAAGCACCATATTTGTGGCCCACAAGTTAATTAGCACAATTTGAAGGGAACATGCAGTGAATTGAGTAGCCATGTGTAAACTCAGTGATTAAAAAAACAAGTGCCCATCAATTCACCTGGCCATCTGCAGCCAGAGACAGCCTACGTTTATACAGCTGGAAAACAAAGTTTATTTACAAGTCATGTCAGAACGTGCTATGAGATAATCAGTCATATCTATACTAGCAATGTAGATAAAGGCATTCTGTACATTGAAGAAACCTATGACTAATGCAGAATGATGGACTGAACATATATCTTTTTTCGGTCTTACAAACCCTGAAAAATGTAAAACTAGACAAACGTTACTTTAAACATTCGCAACTTTTAAGGGTATGTGCAAAAATTAAAGCTACAATGCAAAAATTCCTACCATTTTGCATATACAGCTCCTATGCAGGGATATGCATCTCCATGATTTCAGGCTACAAACAAACCTTGTGTAATCTGGTCCTGCAGTCATACTCCCTTTCGTCACATAATTTGTGTTAACCTACCAATTATGTATAGTTTGTTTGTTTATATATTTTTATTAATAATAAAGGACTGATGAGGTAAAAAGGGGGATTTTTACTTTTAATACTTTTAAAACTTTTATTTTCTTAGTTTTACACATCTTTTTTTAACTTTTTTTTTACTTTATTACTTTGTCCCACTAGGTGATAGATGGAAGGCAGTATGACTTCAGGATCAGACGACACAGGATTTTGTTTGTGTTCCGTAACAATGGAAACACAAGTCTACATTAGACACGTAGACACAAAAAACGTAGAATATCTTTAACCCCTTAATGACCGCCCACTATCTTTTGGTAGAGGGCAACTCAGGTACCCAGTCTACAGCGATGTCTTTTGGAAATGCTGTAGAAGAGGCATATGAGCGCTACTGGGAGCGCTCATTCTCTAAACAGTAGCTGTAACGAACAGCTCCTGAACTAAGAGACGCCTACAGAGTACAGCTGGGATAGGGAAAAAATCCGAACCCAACTTTTTAACCCTTTGATCGCCGCGTTCTGTGACCGCGGCATGATCAAAGAGACTCCAATAGAAAGGACCCCAGGGCTGTATGCTCAATAAGCCTGCTCAGTAACCAGTCTGTGTCATAGTGACACAGTGTAATGTATTAGCATACAGGAGTATGCAAATACATAAGTAAACCAAAAAAAAAGTAGACCATAAAAATGTTAAAATAAGTCCCCAAAAAATTAATTATGTTGCATAAAATATATTTTATTGCCTATACATTACGTAATGAGGGAGCGTGTGGCCTAAGGAGATCAAGACCCTATATTAACCCCTTCCCGCTCCTGGACGTACTATTAGGTCATGGCAGCTGTATCGTTCACGCTCCATGACCTAATAGTACGTCTCGGGAGTAACGGCCGTTTCGGCCGTCCTCCCGACACATACAGGAGATGTGACAGCTGCTGTCTCGTACAGCAGCTGTCACAGCTCCTACAGTGGGGACCGATCGCTGTGTCCCCGCTGATTAACCCCTTAAAAGCCGCGTTCTATAGAGATCGCAGCTTTTCAGGGGTTAAGCTGCCATCGCCGGCCTGCTACACGATAGCGGCCGGCGATGGTGACTATGGCAACCGGACACCAAACAATGGCGTCCGGTTATGCCATAGACGGAAGCCTAGTGGGTCCTGACAACGTCAGTGAGTCTAATACGATCAGGGCCTCCTGCCCTCAAGTCCCCTAGTGGGACAAAGTAAAAAAGTAAAAAAATAGTTAAAAAAAGATGTGTAAAAATAAGAAAATAAAAGTTTTAAAAGTATTAAAAGTAAAAATCAGTCCTTTATTATTAATAAAAATATATAAACAAACAAACTATACATAATTGGTATCGCCGCGTCCATAAGGGCCTGAACTACAAAATTATTTAGTTATTTATCCCGCACGGTAAACACCGTAAAAGAAAATAATAATAAACCGTACCACAATCACAATTGTTTGGTCACTTCACATCCCAAAAAATGGAATAAAAAGAGATCAAAAAGTCGCATGTACCGAAAAATGGTCCTGATCGAAACTACAGTTCGTTACGCAAAAAATAAGTCCTCGCACGGCTTTATTGATTGAAAAATAAAAAAGTTCTGGCGCTTAGAATAAGGTAACACAAAAAGTGAATGATTTTTTACAAAACTTATTTTATTGTGCAAACGCCATAAGACATTAAAAAAACCTATAAACATCTGGTATCGCCGTAATCGTATCGCCCCGCAGAATAAAGTGAATATGTAAAAAAATAGAATAAAAAAACCAATAGTAGAATTGCTGTTTTTTAGTCACCACGCCACCTAAAAATAGAATAAAAACTGATCAAAAAGCCGCATGCACCCCAAAGAAAACTACAATGGATTCCTCAAGGGGTCTAGTTTCGAAATTGGAGTCACTTTTGGGGGGTTTCCAATGTTTTGGCACCACAAGACCTCTTCAAACCGGACATGGTGCCTAATAAAAAAAGAGGCCTCAAAATCCACTAGGTGCTGCTTTGCTTCAGAGGCCGGTGCTTCAGTCCATTACCACACTAGGGCCACATGTGGGATATTTCTCAAAACTGCAGAATCTGGGCAATACGTATTAAGTTGCGTTTCTCTGATAAATCCTTTTGTGTTATAAAAAAAATGGTATAAAAAGGATTTTCTGACAAAGAAAAAAAAATGTAAATTTCACCTCTACTTTGCTCTAAATTTCTGTGAAACACCTAAAGGATTCATAAACTTTCTAAATGCTGTTGAGAATACTTTGAGGGGTCTAGTTTCTAAAATGGGGTGTTTGATAGGGGTTTCTAATATATGGGCCCCTCAAAGCAACTTCAGAACTGAACTGTAACCTAAAAAAATTAATAAATTAGGCAATACTTCGCTTCTTACATTATACTGATAATGAGCCATGCCCACCCCTAGATGACCCCAGTTTTGACCGTTTGTATAAACGGAGACCCCTATTAGACCGTTTCGGTGCCCGGTTTTCCACAGCATACACCACCGAGAAGTGTATTTCTATTGATGATTCCCTGGTACATTTTAAAGGGAGTGTTCAATTCCGCGAGTACCTGAAGGTATGGCGTGAACATGTATAAGCTGTGCGAGAGTGCATCAGGTTATACCTGCAGATTTAGGGTATATGAAGGAAAGGCCACCCCCAAACCAGACTGCATCCTGGACTACAATAGGTACATGGGAGGGGTGGACTTGTCAGATCAAGTCCTGAAGCCCTACAGCGCCATGCGGTGTGGTATAAAAAGCTGGCCGTGCACATCATACAGATGGCATTGTACAATGCGTATGTGCTACGTTGATGTACAGGCCAGAGGGGAACTTTCCTGGAATTTCAAGAGGTGGTTATCAAGAACCTAATCTTTAGGGACCAAGAAGGGGGGGCACCCAGTACTTCTGGAAGCGGGGCCACACGCATCGTACCAGGGCAACACTTTCCAGGAGAAGTTCCCCAAACTGGCAAGAAGGGAAAAAGTCAAAAGAGGTGCAAAGTCTGCTATAAGAGGGCGATAAGGGATGACACAATATATCAATGTGACACGTGTCCCGAATAACCAGAGCTCTGTATGAAAGAGTGTTTTAAAATTTATCATACATCCCTTGGTTTATAATTTACCCCAATTTTACTTACCCTGATGCACTCCGCACAGCTTATCCCCCCTTCGTCTTTCCCCTCTGGGCCCTGCGGTGTGCCCAGGCAGCTGATAACAGCCACACGTAGAGTATTGCCATACCCGGGAGAACCCACATTACAGTTTATGGGGTGTAGGTCTCCGGTCAAAATGCTCACTACACCTCTAGATGAATGCCTTAAGGGTGTAGTTTTTAAAACGGGGTCACTTCTTGCGGGTTTCAACTGTACTGGTACCTCAGGGGCTTCTGCATACATGACTTCGCACTAGAAAATCCCCAGTAGGCCAAATGGTGGTCCTTTCCTTCTGAGCCCTCCCATGGGCCCAAACGGCAGTTTATCACCACAAATGGGGTATTGCCGCACTCAGGACAAATTGCGCAACAGAATAGGGTATTTTGTTTCTTGTGAAAATAAGACATTTTCAGCCAAAACGACATATTATTTGAAAAAAATAATTTTGTTTTAATTCCCAGCCCAATTCAAATAAGTTCTGTGAAAAAACTATGGGGTTAAAATGGTCACAACACCCATAAATGAATTCCTTGAGGGGTGTAGTTTCCAAAATGGGGTCATTTGTGGTTGGTTTCTATTGCTTTGATACCTCTGGGGCTCTGCAAATGTGACACGGCACCCGAAAACCAAACCAGCAAAATCTGCACTCCAAATAACACACAGCGCTCCTTCCCTTCTGAGGCCTCCCATGGGCCCAAACGGCAGTTTATCACCACAAATGGGGTATTGCTGCACTCAGGAGAAATTGGGCAACAAAATGGGGTATTTTGTTCCCTGTGAAAATAAGAAATTTTGATCACAAATTACATTATTTCATTTCACAGCCCAATTCAAATAGGTGCTGTGAAAAAACTGTGTGGTCAAAATTGTAACAACAACCATATTTGAATTCCTTGAGGGGTGTAGTTTCCAAAATGGGGTCACTATTGGGGGATTCCTACTGTTTTGGCACCTCAACACCTTTTCAAACCTGGCATGCTGCCTAAAATATATTCTAATAAAAAAGAGGCCTCAAAATGCACTAGGTGCTTCTTTGCTTCTAGGGCTTGTGTTTTATTCCATGAGCGCAGTAGGGCCACATGTGGGACATTTCTAAAAACTGAAGAATCTGGACAATACATGTTTAGTAGTGTTTCTCTGGTAAAACTTTCTGTGTAACAAAAAAAATTTGAATAAGATTGAAATTCAGCAAGCAAAATGAAATTTGCAAATTTCACCTCCACTTTGCTTTAATTCCTGTGAAATGCCTGAAGGGTTAAAAAACTTTCTAAATGCTGTTTTGAATACTATGAGGGGTCTAGTTTTTAAAATGATGTGTTTTATCAGGGTTTCTAATACATAGGCCCCTCAAAGCCACTTCAGAACTGAAGAGGTACCTTAAAAAAAGGGTTTTGAAATTTTCTTAAAAATATGAGAAATTGCTGTTTATGTTCTAAGCCTTGTAACGTCCAAGAAAAATAAAAGAATGTTCAAAAAACGATGCCAATCTAAAGTAGATATATGGGAAATGTGAACTAGTAACTATTTTGGGTGGTATAACCGTCTGTTATACAAGCAGATGCATTTAAATTCTTAAAAATGCTATTTTTTCAAAATGTTCTCTAAATTTTGCAATTTTTCACCAATAAACACTGAATATATCGACCAAATTTTACCACGAACATGAAGCCCAATGTGTCACGAGAAAACAATCTCAGAAACGCTTGGATAAGTTTAAGCATTCCGACGTTATTACCACATAAAGTGAAATATGTCAGATTTGAAAAATGTGCCTCTGAGCCTGAAGGCCAAAACTTTGCTGCGTCCTTAAGGGGTTAAGGTGTGCATAATTATTAGACAGCTTGTTTTCCTCTGCCAAAAATGGGCCAGAAAAAGAGATTTAACTGACTCAAAATGGTTAAAAGTCTTGCTAAGATATTGGGGCGTGATCACAGAACCATCAAACGTTTTGTTGCAAATACTCAACAGGGTCGCAAGAAAAGCGTTGAGGAAAAAAAAACGCAAATTAACTGCCAAAGATTTGAGAAGAATCAAACGTGAAGCGACCAGGAACCCATTATCCTCCAGTGCAGTCATATTACAGAAGTAACCTCCCTGGAGTGCCCAGAAGTACAAGGTGTTCCGTGCTCAGAGACATAGCTAAGGTAAGGAAGCCTAAAACCCGACCACCACTGAACAAAACACATAAGTTGAAACGTCAAGTCTGGGCCAAGAAATATCTGAAGATAGATGAAAAAGTCTGCATCTTTCAAAAAAACAAAACAAAAAAAACAAACAAAACAACATGATTTTTATGAAGGACAATGCTCCATAGTGTGCATCGAATTACGCCACTGCATTGCTAGCCAGTAAAGGCCGAATAATGACATGGCCCCCTTCCTCACCTCAATTCCATTGAGACAGTACACCTCTCTGAAGACTATCTGGGAGGCTGTGGTTGCTGCTGCACAAAAAGTTGATCATCAACAGATTAAGAAACTGACCGACTCCATGGATGAAAGGCTTATGACTAAAATTGAAAAGAAGGGTGGCTATATTGGTCACGGATTCTTTATTTTTGTTATGGAAAGGTCAGAAATGTTTTTTTGTAGATTTTAAGTAATTTGTTTGTTATTCTCACTTTAACCCCTTAATGACCAGCCTATTTTAGACCTTAATGACCAAGCCATTTTTTATGTTTTTCCATCGTCTCATTCAAAGAGTTATACACTTTTTATTTTTGGGTCGACATAGCTGTATAAGGTATTGTTTTTTTGTGGGAAAAGTTGTAATTTTTAATAGCACCATTTTGGGGTACATAGAATTTATTGATTAACTTTTATTAACTTTTTTTAGAGGGGGAATAGAAAAAAAACAGCAATTTTGCCACACTTTCTTGTGTCCTAAATTTACGCCGTTTACCGCGTGGTATAAATAACAAAAACTTTATTCAGTGGGTTGTTGCGATTGCAAGGATACCAAATTTGTATCGTTTTTGTATGTTTTACTACTTTTACACAGTGAAAACACTTTTTTTTTCAAAATTATTTATTCGTGTCTCCATATTTGAAGAGCCGTAAAGTTTTAATTTTTTCGCCGATGCAATTGTAGGAGGGCTATTTTTTTTGCGCGACAACTTGTAGTTTTTATCGGTACCATTTTGGAGTAGATGCGACTTTTTGATCACTTTTTATCACATTTGTTTTAAGGCTGGATCCAAATAAATTTTTGCAGGTTTTTTTATTTTATTTTTTACAAAGTTCACCGTGCAGGTTAAATGGTGTAATAAGTTTATAGTTGGGGTCGTTATGGACGCGGCGATACCAAATATGTGTAACTTTTTTACTTTATTTTGTTTGTTAATAATAATAAACAGTTTGTAAGGGGGAAAAGTGGGTTCATTTTTTTTCACTTTTTATCAAACTTTTTTTTTTACATTTTTACTAGTCCCACTAGGGGACATCACTATGCGATTATACGATCGCATTTATAATACACTGCAATATTTCTGTATTGCAGTGTATTACTGCCTGTCTGTGTAAAACGGACAGGCATCTTCTAGGTCATGCCAGAGGCATGATCTAGCAGGCATTCATTACAGGCAGACCTGGGGGCCTTTATTAGGCCCCCGGCTGCCATCGGAGACACAGACACTCGGCGATCTTATCGCCGGGTGTCAGTGGGATGAGAGGGAGCTCCCTCCCTCCAAAACCACTCAGATGCGGTGCACGCTATTGAGCACCGCATCTGAAGGGTTAAACGGGTGAGATCGATACGAATATCGATCTCACACGTTCGAGCAGGGACGCCCCCAGCTCTCAGCTACCTCTGGCAGCTGAGAGCAAGGAGATTTGACAGCTCCCTGCTCTGTTTACTTATTCCGATGCAGCGACGTAAAAAGTCTATTGCATCGGGATAAGGCCCGTTAGTGACCGACGTAGAAACACTATGGGGCGGTCACTAACGAGTTAACAGATGAAAATAAACAAGTTTGATGGGAAAGTATTCCTTTTTCATTTAGTTACATAATTCTGCACACTAATAGTTGCCCAATAATTATGCATACATAGGTATTCTCCTAAGAAAGCCAAAACCTCACTTTTACTTTCTTAAATATTCAGTTTTGACGTTTAACAACATTCTCTCTCTCTCTATACATGTACACACACACACTTGATAATTCTAGCTAGCTGAGACTGGCCATACAATTTAGATAGCGGTCAGCTTAGCTTACCAGTTTAATCTCACTTTTCAGATGTGTGATTCCAGCTCTCTCACTCTTCGTTGCTCCAACTGCTCCCAATTCATGAATGGAAATAGCTGGACTGGCCATTTTGTCCATAGATCGCACTGTGAGAAACAGAAATTAAAGTAGTCTTTTTGGTTTTCCTGTTTTTGTGGCTTTTTTTTGCTTTGCAACTTGTCAAAACGGATTGGACAACTAATGACAAAATGACATTTTACAATGTTTTTCAACCCATTTGAAAAAAAACTTCAGCGTCAAATCACCTGCCCTACAAAAAAACAAACCAAAAAAAAAGACATGCAATTTTCTGCCCCAAGTAAATCAAGATAAGTCTTAATATGTTTCCTGCCCCCCTTAAAGAGTTAAATGGGTGAAAAGCACTTAATAGACTCTGTTAAACAGGACTGGTCAGCTCTCTTGACAGGTCTGTTGAGGTAATTTTATGAATAAATTCACCACTGGGTGTTACCATTTCCCTTGTCAAAACTACAAAATGTGGCACTGTCAGCACGGATTATACAGTGTCAGACTGTAGGTACACACCCTCAACTGGTAACACTCAGTTGTAAAATTAATCATACATTTCTAGAAGTAATAACAGAGGAACTGAACAACACAAAGTTCTAAGAAAAATTTTCCAGAAATGTGATATGAACTAAAAACAAACGTGTACGGAGAGCATTAATGATATTGAAAGGTGGAGTGATAAATGACTAGTCATTTGTAGTCAACCTGGTTAGATTGTTGTTACGGGCAATGGCTCATCTGCAACTTGCTTTCCTATTCCCAGGATATATAAAACATAATATTGAGATGGTAGACCCCCTTTAACCCCTTAACGACCGGCGTATAGACTTTTTTTAGTCAGCCGTTCTGTAAAGGATCTGCCAGGCACAGCTTCGGGGTTAACGCCCATAGGTAATCAGTCGGCACCTGAGTCTATGTCTCTGAGACTGACTCCAGCTTCCACCACTCAGGCTGGCAGGCTTAGGAGTGGGAGAGCCTATCGCAGCCTGGCCAGACTCAGCTAGCTCCCGCCCTCTGTCTATTTATACCTGCCTTTCCTGTTCCTCCATGCTTGTGATTCTTCTCGTGTGGTTTCCTGGCCCAGCTACAGCTCCTGACTATTTGATCCTGCTCCATACAGACCCTGGCTTACTGACTACTCTCCTGCTCTGCGTTTGGTACCTCGTACACTCCTGGTTTGACTCGGCTCGTTCACCTCTCTTGTTGCTCTCGGTGTTGCCGTGGGCAACTGCCCCATTTCCCTTAGCTTTGTGTACCCTTGTCTGTTTGTCTCGTGCACTTACTGAGCGTAGGGACCGCCGCCCAGTTGTACTCTGTCGCCTAGGGCGGGTCGTTGCAAGTAGGCAGGGACAGAGTGGCGGGTAGATTAGGGCTCACTTGTCCGTTTCCTTACCCCTATCATTACACGTTCTGGGTAGTTCTTCTGATGCGACGCATTTTCACGGTGGACTTTCAAAGAAGTTTTCCCATGTCGGACGGGGTGCTTCTGAAGCCCAGACTGTTGCTAGCAGCCTCGGACTACGGGGCATCAATCAAAGACCACTAGCAGTGGTCTCCGATCATATTTATTCTCTCAGATGTGGCGCTCAATAGCGACCCCCGCATCTGAGTGATTTTAGAGGGAGGTGGCTCCCTCCTTTCAGCCCACCGGCACACAATGGATTTAACGGCATAATTACAAAAGGCCCCCAAGGTTTGACTTTAGTAAATGCCTGTTAGGCCATGCCACGGGCTTGGCCTAACATATGCCGGTCACTTTTACACTAACAGGCAATAATACACTGCAATACAGAAATATTGCTGTGTATTATAAAAGTGATCAAAACATTGCATTGTAAAGTCCCCTAGTGGGACTAAAAAAAAAGTGAAAAAAGAATAATTAAAAACCCACTTTTTACCCATACAAAATACTTTATTATGAAAAAAAGTAACTAAAAAAAGTTACACATATTTGGTATTGCCACATCCGTAACGACACCAATTATAAAACGACAAATTATTTAACCTGCACAGTGAACGCCGTAAAAAAATAAAATAAAACAATGCCAGAAGTTCTGTTTTCTGTTCATCCTGCCTTCAATTTTTTTATTATAAAAAGTGATGAAGTCGCATGTACTCCAAAATGGTACCAATAAGGGAATGATCACACGCAACCTCAAAAACTGCTGAAAATTATGGAGCTATTTTCAAGGGAACATGCTCCTTTTTATGCGGTGTTTACGCCCTGTTTCTTAAAACGTCGGCGTAAAAAAACACCCCGTCTGAACTAAATTCTGTTTTTAAAATTGAATTCAATGGTCAGATGTTTGTAGGCGTTTAGCAAACGGTTTTCAAGGCGTATTTCGAGTTTACACCCCGAAATACACCTGAAAACACGGCGTGTGGACATATCCTAAAAAAAGCAAAAAAATGCCCTCGTACTGCTGTCAGGGGAAGAAAAAAAAAAGTTATGGCTCTTAAAATATGGAGATAAAAAAAAAAAATAAGTCAGTAAAAAAAGATTCTTACTGTGTAAAAGTAGTAAAACATAAAAAAAAAAAGAATTGATAAATTTGGTATAAAGTTATGTTATTTAAACCACATGGTAAACAACGTAAATTTAAGACACAATAAAAAATTTAAAAAAAGTGTGGCAAAATTTCTGGGTTTTTTTTCCTATTACCCCACCAATAAAGTTAATAAAAGTTAATCAATAAATTACCCTAAAATGGTGCTATTAAAAAAATACAACTTGTCCCGCAAAAAAATTCCTTATATAGCTATGTCGACACAAAAAAAAAAAAGTTATAGCTCTTTGAATGCGACGATGGAAAAACTAAAAAAATTGCTTGGGTATTAAAGGGTTAAAGTCAATGGTAACAGATAATTAAAAACAGAATGGAAATAAATTGGCCTTTAGTGGAACAGTCTTACATATATATATATATATATATATATATATATATATATATATAAATTTAAAAAAATAACTTACTTGTCATGGATCTTGACAGAACGGATTCTATAGAAATGGTGAATCTATCTTTTTTTTTTCTTAAAAAAATGTGTCATAGTAACATAGTTGATAAGGTTGAAAAAAAGACACTACCGTGTTAATCCAGAGGAAGGCAAAGCCCCAATGACATTTATGCCAATTACCTCATTAGGGTAAAAATTCCTCCCCGACTCCAAATTATGGAAATCAGAACAAATCCCTGGATCAACATCCCAGGGATGTTCACTAATATCCCCAAATCTTTGTTAATAGTAGTTTTACCCAGTGTTTTACCATTTAACCCCTTAAGGACAGAGCCATTTTGAATGTTTTAGTTTTTCAGTTCCCGCGTTCCGAGAGCCATAATTTTTTTATTTTTTTCTGTCAATAGAGTGATGTGAGGGCTTATTGTTTGCCGGAGGAGTTGTAGTTCCTAATGGCACCATTTAAAGTACCATATAATGTACTAGAAAACTGGAGAAAAATTATTTGCGGGCTGAAATTGGAAACCACTGCGATTCCTACATTGTTTTTATTGGTTTTGGTTTTTACGGCTTTCACCGTACGTTAAAAACGACGACAAATTTTTTCTGTGGCTATATACTATTACGGTGATACCAAATTGATACTTCCCATTGCTTGTAGAGCGTTAACATTCACACTCACTGTACACATCTACCGCTGTATGCTTTGTTAAAGTTTTTGTACCATTTAGACTAGTAGTGGAGCAGACCTATCCCTGTAATATTCTGCCCTTAAATAGGACAAGCATATTAAGGCGACAAATCTGTTTTTCTGCAATGCCATTAATGTCACACTCCAGTTTACAGCGAGCAAACAGGGCACTTACCACTTCTTTCCACACCAAACTCCTTTCCACTCAGGATATGATGCAAAAGGCTCTTCATGTCAGAAGGACTAAGGTTCATAAGGCTTTCCGTGGCTTCTTCCGCTGTGCAATTTAGAGACATCAATCAATATTTTTAACAATTTCATAACTAGATGTAAAATATAGGTTTCAGGACCACAATAGACTTGTATTTAAAAGGCTATGTACACTTTTGAAACACAATTTTTTTTTTTATATATATAAAAAGGTCAGTCAGTGTAATTAGTACAACTTTCTAAATAGTTTTTATTAAAAAATAATTTAACTTTTTGAGATACAGATGCTCTGTATTCTCTATGAAGAGCAACTGTATCATTCACTATGACCTGAATCAGTCAGTCCTGCGTACCTGATGGGTTCAGTTTCAGCGGTTCCTGCGTGTGATCCACCTGTAATCTATCACATCTAAGTTATGAATTTAGACCTGGCGGGAGCAGGATTTAGCAAAATACACGGCTGATCTGTACAGTGCAACTGTATCTCAAAGAGTAAAAATTATTTTTAATAAAAACTATTTAGAAAGTTGCACTAAACACACTGACTAACTCATTAAAAATCTGTCTTTCAAAAGGTTTATATATCCTTTAAAACAAATTTACAAATGTAAGATCACAGGGAGTTATAAACCTTACATTACACGTAAAGTCAGCAACCAATTTATATAAATATAAAATCACATATATACATACATACATACATACATACATACATACATACACACACACACACACACACACACACACACACACTTGAGCCATAACGATAAAACCACTGTACAGGTGAAGTGAATAATAATGATTATTGATTATCTTATTAACCTCTTCCAACATTCTCACGTACATGCACGTCGGGGAATGCTGCCTGTTCGCGCATTCCCAGGTGCATGTACGTGATGGAGATCGTGCGGGCTCAGCAGTGCCTGCACGATCGCCGCGGGAGCCCGGCTATGACTGACAGCCAGGCTCCCGTTGCAACTGCCGAGATTGAAGAAACCTTCAATCTCAGCAGTTTAACCCATTAAATGCCGCAGTCAATAGCGACCGCGGAATTTAAATCTATTGACAGAGGGAGGGAGCTCCCTCTGTCACCCATCAGCGGCCCGCGAATGCGATCTCAGGCCGCCAACGGGTTGCCATGTCAGCCGCGTGTCTAACAATGACCCCCCAGGCCTGCCCTAGCTGTATGCCTATTATGCCGTGCCGGAAGCATGGCCTAATAGATTGCCTGTCAGTTTTACACTAACAGGCAATGATGCTTTGGTGTACTAAGCATACCAAAGCATTATATCTGCGATCAGATGATCGCATGGTGATGTCCACTAGTGGGACTTAAATAAATAATTAACCCCTTCCCTCTTTAGCCACTTTTGACCTTCCTAACAGAGCCTCATTTTTCAAATCTGACATGTGTCACTTTATGTGGTAATAACTCCGGAATGCTTTCACCTATCCAAGCGATTCTGAGACTGTTTTCTCGTGACACATTGCACTTTAAGTTACTGGCAAAATTTGCTCGATATGTTCAGTATTTAATTGTGAAAAACACCAAAAATTAGCATTTTTCTTAACTTAAATGTATCTGCTTGTAAGACAGGCAGTTCTACCACACAAAATTGTTGCCAATTAACATCCCCCATATGTCTACTTTAGATTGGCATCGTTTTTTGAACATCCTTTTATTTTTCTATGACATTACAAGGCTTAGAACTTTAGCAGCAATTTCTCACATTTTCAAGAAAATTTCAAAATGCTATTTTTACAGGGGTCAGTTCAGTTGTGAAGTGGCTTTGAGGGCCTTCTATATTAGAAACCCCTAAAAAGTCACCCCATTTAAAAAATCTCACCCCTCAGAGTATTCAAAACAGCATTTAGAAAATGTCTTAAACCCTTTACACATTTCACAGGAATTAAAGCAAAGTAGAGGTGAAATGTACAAATTTCATATTTTTTTGCAGAAATCAATTTTTAATACAATTTTTTTTATAACACAGAAGGTTTTACCAGAGAAATGCAACTCAATATTTGTTGCCCAGTTTCTACAGTTTTAGGAAATATCCCACGTGGCCGTAGCGTGCTACTGGACTGACGCACCGGCCTCAGAAGCAAAGGAGCACCTAGAGGATTTTGGGGCCTTATTTTTGTTAGAATATATTTTAGGCACCATGTCAGGTTTGAAGGGCTCTTGCGGTGCCAAAACAGTAAAAATCCCCCAAAAGTGACCCCATCAGTGTCTCGTATGCGCCGTTATACTACTTGAACAGCTGAATATCAGCTGACCGGCATCTCGTGAACAAATACGAGTAATATCAGGCAATTCATACCCCTGAGGACGCTCCCCTAATGTGGTGCAGAAACGCGTAGGGAAGTGTGCCTGTAATCTGTGGCAATCAGATCTTACCAATATTTGCCAGCACATCTAAAGAGGTGTTGAAAATTACATCAGACTTGTCAGGCACTGTTTAATCAGTGCACGTTGATTGTCTACTTCACATTCCTCTTACTGTGCACTCTTGATCTGGCTGCCAACGCCTGTATTTGGATCTTTTGGCACTCTGTGCCCTACTACATTTTAATAAATTATCATTAAAGAATTATTTTAAACGTTTATACAGGTAGAACAAGTGTCCTTCTATATTAGAAACCCCTAAAAAGTCACCCCATTTAAAAAATCTCACCCCTCAGAGTATTCAAAACAGCATTTAGAAAATGTCTTAAACCCTTTACACATTTCACAGGAATTAAAGCAAAGTAGAGGTGAAATGTACAAATTTCATATTTTTTTGCAGAAATCAATTTTTAATACAATTTTTTTTATAACACAGAAGGTTTTACCAGAGAAATGCAACTCAATATTTGTTGCCCAGTTTCTACAGTTTTAGGAAATATCCCACGTGGCCGTAGCGTGCTACTGGACTGACGCACCGGCCTCAGAAGCAAAGGAGCACCTAGAGGATTTTGGGGCCTTATTTTTGTTAGAATATATTTTAGGCACCATGTCAGGTTTGAAGGGCTCTTGCGGTGCCAAAACAGTAAAAATCCCCCAAAAGTGACCCCATCTGGGAAACTACACACCTCAAGGAAATGATCTAGGGGTACAGTGAGCATTTTGACCACACAGGTTTTTTACAGAAATTATTGGAAATAGGCCGTGAAAATTAAAATCTAAATTCTAGCGATTTTTTTTCTCATTTCCACAAGGACTAAAAGGAGAAAATGCACAGCAAAATCTGTAAAGCAATTTCTCCCGAGTAAAACAATACCCCACATGTGGTAATAAATGGCTGTTTGGACACACGGCAGGGCTTAGAAAGGAAAGAGCACCATTTGGCTTTTGGAGCTCAAATTTAGCAGGAATGGTTTGCGGAGACAATGTAGCATTTACAAAGCCCCTGAGGGGACAAAACAGTGGCACAAGTGACCCCATTTTGGAGACTACACCCATTGAGTAAATTATCTAGGGGTATAGTGAGCGATTTGACCCCACAGTTTTTTTTCAGAAATTATTGGAAGTAGGCCCTGAAAATGACAATCTAAATTTTTTCAAAGAAAATGTAGGTTTAGCAAATTTTTTCTCATTTCCACAAAGACTGAAGGAGAAAAAGCACCACAAAATTTGTAAAGCAATTTCTCCCGAGTAAAACAATACCCCACATGTGGTAATAACCGGCTGTTTGGACACGCGGCAGTGCTTAGAAGGGAAAGAGCGCTATTTGGCTTTTGGAGATCACATTTAGCAGGAATGGTTTGTGGAGGCTAGGTCACATTTGCAAAGCCCCTGAGGGGACAAACAATGAAAACGCCCAAAAAGTTACTCCATTTAGGAAACTACACCTCTTGAGGAATTCATCTAGGGGTGTAGTAAGCATTTTGACCCCACAGAAGTTTCATAGAATTTATTAGACTTGGGAAATGAAAATAAAAACAATCCTTTTTCTTCAATAAGACGTAGCTTTAGCGCAAATTTTCTCATTTTCTCAACAAAGGAAAAATAGAACCGAACATTTGTAAACCAATTTCTCCCGAGTACGGCAATGCCCCATATGTGGTCATAAACTGCTGTTTGGGCAAACGGCAGGGCTCAGAAGGGAAGGACCACCATTTGGAGTGCAGATGTTGCTAGACTGGTTTCTGGGTGCCTGTGGTCCCAAATCAGTGGAAACCCCCCAGAAGTGACCCCATTTTGGAAACTACACCCCTCAATGCATTTACCAAGGGGTGTAGTAAGCATTTTAACCCTGCAGGTGTTTTGTAGAAATTAGTGTGCACTCGATGTTGCAGAGTGAAAATGGGATTTTTTTCCATAGATATGCCAATATGTGGTGCCCAGCTTGTGCCACCATAAGAAGACTGCTCTCTAAATATTACGCTGGGTTTCCTGGTTTTAGAATCACCCTACATGGGGCACTAATCTTTTTGCCTGGACATTCGACCAGGCTCAGGAGTGAAAGCGTACCATGTCAAATTGAGGCCTAATTTGGCGATTTACAAAGTGTTGATTCACAACTGCAGAGGCTCAGATGTGAAATAATGAAAAGAAACCCCTGAGAAGTGTCCCCATTATGGAAACTGCACCCCTCAAGGCATTTATTAAGGGGTGTAGTGAGCATTTTCACCCCACAGGTCTTTTCCATAAATGATTGCACTGCGGATGGTGCAAATTAAAAATGTATATTTTTCCCTAGATATACCATTCAGTGGCAAATATGTCATGCCCAGCTTATGCCACTGGAGACACACACCCCAAAAATTGTTAAAAGGGTTCTCCCGGGTATGACTATGCCATATATGTAGACGGAAACTGCTGTTTGGGCACATTGTAGGGTTCAGAGCAGACGGAGCACCATTTGGCTTTTGGAGAGCGGATTTTGCTTGGTAGTAGTTTTGTTTGAGTATTACTGGTGTTTTCATTTATAATGTTCGGGCGCATGTAAGCTGGGCAGAGTACAATAGGGGCATAGTCAGGTGGTATAATAATGGGGTGAAAAAATAATAAAATGATCCATAGATGTGTGTTACGCTGTGAAGCAATACTTTCTGCACAGGCCGGAGTCGCACTTATATATGGCGTCCTTTCTTATGCCCCTTTTGGTCCACACTCCGCACCTTTGCAGTTTGGGGAATTTTGCTGGGAAGTATTGTCCTGGTATAATACGGGCACCGTCGCTTCCAGCGGATATGTATGGGCCTTCCCCTTCCTGGTTCCCTAATTTTAGGTCCTTGATAAATCGCCTCTTGAAACAGAAGAAATGTTCCCCTCGGACCTGCACAACTGAATATTTTTTTATTTCCTGACTTATTGGAGCCTTAACTAATTTTATTTTTCATAAACATAGTGGTAGAAGGGCTGTTTTGTTGTGGGACGAGCTTTAGTTATTGGTACCATTTTGGGGTACATGCAACTTTTTGATCACCTTTTATCCTATTTTTTGGGATGCCAGGTAAACAAAAAAACGCAATTCTGGCACATCTTTTTTAGTTTTTTTATACAGCGTTCACCACGCGTTATAAATTACATGTTACTTTTATTCTGCGGGTCAGTACAATTCTGGCGATACCTATTTAATAGGACTTTTTTATGTTTTACAACTTTTTGCACAATAAAATTACTTTTGTAAAAATAATGTATTTTTTCTGTCACCAAGTTGTGAGAACCATAACTTTTTAATTTTTTTGTCGACGGAGCTGTATGAGGGCTTGTTTTTTGCGGGACGAGCTATAGTTTTTATAGGTATCATTTTTGGATACGTGCGACTTTTTGATCACTTTTTATTCCAATATTTGTAGGGCAAAGTGACCAAAAAACAGAAACTCTGGTAAAGTTTTTTAGGTTTTTTTTCTTACGCTGTTCACCGCGTGCAATAAATAACATTTTGATACTTCAGGTCGTTACGGTCGCGGCGATACCAAATACGTATGGTTTATGATTATTTTTCAATAATAAAGGACTTGATAAGAGTAAAAGGGGGATTGTGTTTTGTTTTATTTTATTACTTCAAACTTTTATTGTTTTCACTTTTTTTTTTACAGTTTTTCTCAAGTCCCACTAGGGGACTTGAAGGTCCAACTGTCAGATTTTTTTTTTTCTAATACATTGCACTACCTATGTAGTGCAATGTATTAGATATGTCAGTCATTCACTGACAGCAAGCCGATTAGGCTTCTCCTCCCGGCGGGGCCTAAATTGGCTTCCGTAATAGCAGAGCAGGAGACCATTGTGTCTCCTTTTGCCATAGCAGCAGTCGCCAGTCCTGATTGCCTGTCAGGGCTGGCGATCTGCTAGTAACTGCTGCGATGCAGCAATCGCTTTCGATTGCTGATGGCAGGGATCGGAGCTGGCTCCAGTTCCTGCCGTTACAGGTGGATGTCAGCTGTAACATACAGCTGACTTCCACCGCTGATGATGCCGGATCAGCTCCTGACCCGGCGCCATCTTGCCGGCAGCTACGGAAGCCGATCAGGCTCCGCCGCCGGGCGGATCTTGACCGGTTTCCGTGCTAGGCAGACCAGGAGGCCAGTATTAGGCCTTTCGGTTGCCATTGCCATTGCCGATGAGCTGCAAACACCTTAAGTGCAGCACTCGCGTTTGAGCGATGCACTTAAGGGGTTAATGGCGGGGATCGAAGATAATTTCGGTCCCCGCCATTACAGCCGGATGTCAGCTGTCAGAAACAGCTGAGATCCGGCGATTATGGCACCGACTCAGCTTCTGAGCCGGTGCCAAACATTTGTCGTAAGTATACGACATTTTGCGGGAAGCACTGGCTTTCCATGACGTATACTTACGACAAATGTCGGGAAGGGGTTAATAACAGCCAAATAAAGTTTTTGAAAATATAAAAAAAAAAACGTGGTTTTATTTAATAAAAGTGTAAAAACAAACATGAAAGTACACTTGTATGGTATCGCTGTGATCGTAACACAAAGAATAAAGTTAACACATTAATTCAATGGTATACTGAACGACGTACAAAAAAAAATTATGGCGCATATTGAATGGCGTAAATTTAAAAAGCGAACAATGCAAGAATAGCGGGTTTTTTTCAATTCCCTTCCCCCCAAAAAGTTTATAAAAGTTAATCAATAAAATATATGCACCAAAAATTGTGCCATTGAAAAACAACTCGTCCCGCAAAAAACAAGCCCTCATACTTCTATGTTGACGGAAAAATAAAAGAGTTATAGCGCTTGGAATGTGAAGATGAGAAAAATAAAAAAAGAATGCTTTGTCATTAAGGCCAAAATAGGCCTGGTCATTAAGGGGTTAAAGGCAACTGTCAACAGGTGTGTGATATATCAGGCAGGAAGTAAACAGTAAATTCCTGAGGATGATGCATTGAAAGCAGGAGAAATGGGCAAGTGTAACAATCGGAGTAATTTTGAGAGGGGCCACATTGTGATGGCGTGTGTGAGCGTCTCCAAAATGACAGGTCTTGTGGGGTGTTCCCAGCATGCAGTGGTTAGTACCTTTAATTCATATTAAAGTGGAATTCGTCAAAATTCCGACAGTTTTTTTTCCACAGTTTTTCGCACAACTCAAATTATGGTTTTACATTAAATGTTCGAGCAGGAACCCCTTAACCCACCATGACATTCCATACAACGGGGGTGTCAGTTGTTTATTCCACCTGATACCCTTGTCTAATGTCGGATATTAGAGATAACTCCGATACTGCCAATTTAACCACTTAGATGCCGTGGTCAATAGCTACCATGACATGTAAGCCATTAGACAGATGGGGTGGTGTCCCTCGATCGCAGAGTGCCGATGTTTGTCATGGCAGCCTGAGAGCCTAATAAAATATCTCCAGGTCTGCAATGTTTTTTTCTCCTATCTGGAGAGCGTTAAAAGTACCATATACTGCATATATTGCAGTGTACGATACCAGCGATTCAACAATCGCATGCTCTGGGATTCCACAATCACATGCTCAAGGATTCAACAATCACATGTTCAAGTCCCCTAGGGGAAGCTTAAAAAAAAACAACAAAACAAAAGTGAAATTGCTGTGTCCGTAAAAGTTGGAACTATCAAAATAGGATTTTTTGAGAACTCTGCCTAAAATCCTTTCCTTGTCCAGTCCATTGCCGGATACAGACCATGGGTATATGCTTGTGCCACTAAGAGGTGTGACACTAAAGGCATGACACAAAGAATAAAAAAAAAAAAAAAAGTGTTGACCCCTCCAATAGTATATACCTTTGAACGTGTGCAAACGTGACCAGGTAGCTGAAGAGCCAAAGCCTGAAGGAGGCATCAATCGCCCTTGTGGAATGATCCAGTAGACCTCATGAATAGTCAACCACAGCAATCGAGTGATTGTAGCCTTTGAAGCCGGCAAGCCCTTCCTTGGACCCTTCGGGGCAAAAAATAAGCTGTCGGAATGGTAAAAGGATGCAGTGACCGATAGGTAGACCCGCAAGGCCCAGACCACATCCAAATTATGAAGAGATTATTTCTGAAAACGGAACGGTGACGGACAGAGGCACGGCAAAACTATATACACACATGTTATGGTAGAGGAAGACCACCTTAGGCAAAAAAAGAGGGCCCTGTCCTGAGCATTGCATTGCCCTATATTGCTCTATATTGATGGAGAGTCAATTACAGAGGTCAACAAGAAAAGGGTCGTCAGCTCGGACACCCTCCGGATGGAGGTCACCGCCAGAAAGAACACCACCTTCCAAGTTAGCAGATGCAACAAAATTTTGACTGCATTGCAGAGGGAACATTAGTCAGATACCACAAGAGAATTGTGCAACCACTTCAAAAAAGTCAAGACATCGGATTTGGATGCCTGAGGTCTGTTGGAAAAAAACAAAAACAGACAAAGCTAATACATGCCCCTTTAGAAAGTGGAGGGCAAACCGACAATACAACCCCTCCTTAAGGAACGCAGAGAATCTGGGTAAGGAGAAAACCAAGGGAGGAATATGGTCGATCCTCACACCACTTCAGATACGTCTTCCAAGTACAGTGATAAATGTGGGTCAAAGAGGGCTTTTCGGCCTGTAACAGTTTAGATCACCCGCTGCCACGCCGTTAAATGCAGCCACTGCAAACCAGGGTCGAAGAGAGGCCCGAAAGAGCAGATTGTGCCGAAGAGGTAAGCACCAGGGAACATCAGCTAGTAGGGCCACCACGTCGGCGTGCCAACAACGGCACATCCAGTCTGGAGCGATGAGGATTTGCATAATCTCCTCGGCCTTGATCCTTCTGAGGAGCTTGGGACCAAAAAGGCAACGAGGGAAAATATGTAAATGAGAATGAAAGGCTCCCATGGAGCCGTCAGAGCATCGACCGCTGACCGTAAATGAAGAAGTGGACCTGGAAATAGAGTCAAGATATGTGCAAGTTCGCATTCGTCATGCCCCATCTGAAACAGATTTGTTCCAACACCGCATGATGCAGGGCCTACTACCCCCAAGTCGACCCGTTTGAGAATTAGATAATCCATGACCCAATTGTCAACCCTGGAAATGTGGACTGCCTAGAGACCATAACATGAAGGTCCCCCACTTCAGACTCTTGGATGCTTCCGTCATTGCCGCCAAAAGTCCATGCCACCTTGGTGAGTGATATAGGCAACTGCTGTGACATTGTCTGTCTGGACTCTGACTTCCGGCCAAAAGACCGAGACAGCGGAAAATCGCCCTCAATTCCAAAATGTTATTGGGAGAATGGTTTACTGGTAGGAGAATAGACACTGAGGCCGTGAAATTTCCAAAGGTATCTCCTCCAACCCTGAATGCTGGCGTCCGTGGAGAAGACCTCTCAACAAAGTGAGAGAAAGGAGCAGCCTTGAGGGATCGCCGGGGAAGAAAACCACCAGAGAAGAGACGCGCGGATGGTCAAGGGAAGAAGGATTCAGCGATCTAGGAAATTCAGTGACAAGTTCTGGAAGAGAGGATTTTTTTTTTTATCCTCTGGATCAAAACAAAAAGGGGTAAAACAAAGTTCTATAAAAGTCTCCCATCTCTTACTTTTTTTCCATCCCTTGGTTGAAATTGATGGACATGTCTTTCTCAGCGGTACTATGTAACTACTTCATCCGAGTGGGCTCCAAAGAGACGGAAGCCAACAAAGGAAAGAGCCATCCGGTAGTGTTGAGAGAGAGTCACCAGATCTTCAGAGGGCACCCTTCAAAAGGAAAGGTGACCATGTAGAAGTTGGCAAGCCCATTCAAAATAGGCTCAGCTGACCCATGCGGGAGGCAGATGCAGGGGGGCATTGGCCAGAAAAAAAAGATAAGGTGGGTGAACTACGCACAACGAGGCAAACAGGCACCCGCAGAATTGCTGGAATGTCCTCTGCCTTAAATTGCCTGAAAAACCTGGAGAGAAGAGGCAAGAGAGGGAAGATGTACAGTATAAAGAACTGATCACAGGGAACGACCAGAGCATCCACTGCAGAAGCCAGAGGGCTAAAGGACCACTCTCCTGGTCAAACATTAATGCTGGGTTAAGTCTGCTATCCAGTAGCCTACTCCTGGGATGCAGAACAAAGAAAAGCCGTGATCTGGCCCTCATAGGCCACAATAGGATACTGGCTGATTCGGGCAAAACTGCTGAGCTGCGAGACCAAACTTGAGGCTTAAAAAAGGCGACCATAGTGGAGTTGTCAGATGGATATTTTAGTTGTCTCTCTTTCAGGGGGGGTCCAGAAAAGAAAAAAAGATGGACAAAAAAACCCCCCCAAAAACCTCATTAGTTGTTTAGAAGAACCGATATCCTCTGTAACCAGGTGTCCCAAACTGTGAAGACCGTAAGATTCCCATTGGGAGGACTGACCAGCAAAGAAGGGGGTAGTGGTTGCCCAAGGAAATGGCTAGAAAGGGGGGCCTCCATTGTGGAGCATGACGTACCTCCAGGTAGAGAACAATAGGCTGATCCATTGAGGCTGCAGATTAATCTTTTTTTTTTAACCCCTTAGTGACCACTAATACGCCTTTTTACGTCGGTCACTAATGGGCTTTAGGCTAGGCTGACGCCTTTTCACGTCAGCCTAGTCTAAGTCCTGCACGGGTCTCCCGTGCAGGCTGGTGCCGGGGCTCTGCTGTCTGATGACAGCTGAGCTCCTGCTCCAACGCCCGCAATCGAAGTTTACTTCGATCGCGGCCGTTTAACCCATTAAATGCCGCCAATAGCGACCGCGGCATTTAACTTTGTTTACAGAGGGAGTGCGCTCCCTCTGTCACCCATCGTCGGCCCGCGAATGCAATCGCGGGTCTCCGATGGGGTGTCATGGCAGCCGGGGGCCTGATAAAAGCCCCCAGGTCTGCCCTGGACATAAGCCTGTTAGGACGCGCCGGAGGCACGTCATAACAGATTGCCTGTCAGATTTACACTGACAGGCAATAATGCTCTGGTATACGAAGTATACCAGAGCATTATAGCAGCGATCGGAATATCGCACAGTAAAGTCCCCTAGTGGGACTAATAAAATAAGTCATCAAAGTGAAAGATTAATAATAAAAAGTACAGTAAAAAAATAAATAAAACAATTTTTTCCATAAAAAGTGGTTTTATTTAGTAAAAGTGTAAAAAAAAAAAAAGTACACATATGTGGTATCGCCGCGACCGTAATGACTCCATTAATAAAGTTAATATGTCATTTAAACCGCAAAGTGAACACCGTAAAAAAAAAACGCAAAAAACCATGGCGAAATTGCAATTTTTTTCCATTGCCCCCCCAAAAAGTCATAATAAAAATGAATCAATAAGTCCCATGCACCCCAAAACAGTACCATTCAAAACTACGTCTTGTCCTGCAGAAAACAAGCCCAAAAAATCACTACATTGATGGAAAAATAAAAAAATTACGGCTCTTGGAAAGCGACGATGCAAAAACAAATAATTTTAGTTCAAAAGTGTTTTTATTGTGCAAAAGTCGTAAAAAAAAAACAAAACCTCTACATATGTGGTATCGCCGTAATCGTACCGACCCATAGAATAAAGGTAACATGTTATTTACGTCGCATAGTGAACGGCGTCAATTTAAAAACGCATAGAACAATGGCGGAATTTCAGTTTTTTTTTATAATCCCCCCAAAAAGGTTAATAAGTTAATATAAAAATTATATGTACCCAAAAATGGTGCTATTAAAAAGCGCAACTAATCCCGCAAAAAAGAAGTCCTCATACAGCTATGTAGACGAAAAAATAAAAAGGTTATAGCTCTTTGAATGCGACTATAGAAAAACGAATAAAATAGCTTGGTCATTAAGGCCTAAAATGGGCTGGTCACTAAGGGGTTAAATTAGTTTTATTTACCATGTTGCAAATAGAACTAACAAGAATACACACACAAAAAAACCACAAACATCAATAGTAGATTTGACAAAGTAGCATTAGGCGTCAGTACTCACACCTATAAATGTAATTACTTATACTGTAAGCATTACCATTGCGAATGTACAAAATCGAAATTAACGAAAAGAAAAAAAGGGGAGAGAAAAAAAAAAAAAAAGGGGACCAAAAATAAACACAGATACAAACGCTTGTCAACAACATAATCTCAAATGTCTATGTCACTCGTATCACATCAAGAACCAGGAGTACAATAATAACCTTATTTATCAAACCAAAAGGTTTATTGCTCAAAGACAAATCACAACGTTAATCATCTAAAATGCAAAATAGTGCTATTTTTGGTTTATTCGGTATAGGAAGGGATATCAGGGATGTCAGGACGGAGAATACCTGTGCCCAGAAAGTAGAAATAGAAGGGCAATCCCATGCTAAAATGACAGAAATCTGCCTCTAAACGATAACACCTGTGACACGTAGAGGCGGGGACTTTGCGCATACGGAATAATCTAATAGGAGTAAGATAAACATGGTGCACAAAACATAGCTGGATTAGTCTATTGTTAAATCGAGGGAGATACAGTCAAATGGGAAATTAACATATCAGATTTATCGTCAATTCAGATAGCCATTTATCAAATACTGGCAGTGGAGTTGAAGCAACCTTGGCTGACAGTAGATGGGTGTATAACGCTGAAATTAGGCCTTTAGGTCCTTGTGATTTTAAAATACCTATTGGGGGGTATTTGGAGATGGTAGTCTCTGTAGACGGGAACTGGGTTTGTGCGGCATGTCTGAGTTGAAGGTACCTATACAGAAGCTGGAGATCAATCTTAGTGGGCTAGAAATGCCCGATGAAGAGGACGAGTAAGAAACAGTAGTGGATGGAAAAAGGCCCCAGGATGACACTGGAATGATTACCCTGGCTAGGGAGGATTATCCGCCTGGATGGAGAGAGAAGAGCAAGAGTATTCAGGAGGTTTGAAAATTCTCCCAGAAGGGCCTCCAGGTATGTATGACCAAAAACCACCTGCATAGTTATGACGAGCACCTTTGTGGGGTCACGAGAGGTAGTCTCCAGGCTTCGGTAAAGGGCTTCGAAATGACAGGCGGAATAGAACCACAAACCTGAGGAAGCACTGAAAGACTGTCCTAAACATGCTCCACAGAAATAAAACTTGATTACCGTCCAAGGTGATCTCATCCAAAAGCATCAAAGTAAAATAAACAGTCTGTAGTCATGGCGCCAAGTGCCTGAATTAAGAGTCCGAAAAATAAGGCAGCCTGCCCAGTACTCAAGCAAAGTCCGTGTGAGGTCTAACCTGCATGCAATGTAGGGTTCTGTAGAAACCCGTTTCTAGAAGATGTGGCAAGAAGCGGTGTCTCTTTGTAGAATGGAGATGGAATTTTCTTAAAAAATAAAATAAAAAAAACGCCAGATATCCTGGTAGGTACTGGGCATCGGGATTACTCTGGCGAGAGTGAAAGCCCTTGCCTCCAGGAGAATCAGAGATAAGAAGTCCTGTCCTGAACCAAAATTACAGCAGCCAGCAAAGAGGAAATCAGTACAAGAGATTGGAAGTTGGACCAGCTGCCCCAGCTTTGAGCCAAAGAGCATGGCGGATCGTGCGCCAGAGTCTCTGGAGAACTTTTTTGCAGAAGAAAAACTGATAAGCCAGGTTTGTCGAAATCCCCTAGCAAGATGCCCTGGCTATTCCTAAGAAGGTTGCGTCTGCCCTAGGGATAGTGGTAGGCATGGTCAGACAAGAAACAAGCAGGTCTTAGTTGAAGCTGGCGCTTGCTCAGGACTTCAGATCCTGGCGTTCATAGTTGGAGAAACTTATGTCTGGGTACTTCCACTCTATGAGAAGACTTTGTCAAAGTCTGAATGGATAGGAAAAACTTAGGGAGAACAATAATTCTCAAAAAAAAGAGCAACTCTCACGGCTGAAGTGGCAAATCCAGGGGGCTCGACCTGGAGCGTCTTCTGGACTACAGAAGATAAGACTGTCCAGCATTACAACCATTCTGTAACTCTTTTCAGCATCTAAGTCCGATTCAGGATGGGGAACCTTCTGTTAACAGGGAACGGACTTGTTGCAAGAAGAAGACTTACAGCAAACCCCCAGCCAAGGAAACATGACTTTGAAATGCCGAGGTACAGAGTCTATTTTGTACGGACAGCCATGAGGGCCCTTACGCTTAGGTGCAGCAGGTAGCCTCCACTGAAGTATCTGATTAACTTGGTGGCCCACAATGCACCTGATGGATTAGAAACCTAAGAAGGTCTGCCACTGCCAAAGACTAGGATCGTGCCAAGACCGCATTGGGCTTTAGAGTAGCACATAAGTAAACAGCGGTGGTAAAAGAGGTACTAAATCAAGGCAGGATGTCTCGCCGCTGGGTTCGTACATCTCAAGTAGCCAAAAAGATAAATCTGCATCAACACAGGTTTACCACCCAAATAAGAGGGAAAAAGTGGTAGATCAAGCTCGCTACAACTGCATGCTTGAAACACCTGCGTGTCCATGATACATAGTCTAATGATAGCAACATTACTCCATCTCAAGGTATGTGGAAATATGTATTGTGCTTGCAATAGCTGTATAGCCATGTCAGATACAGGATCCAGCAATGCCATAACTATTCAGCATATGGAAGAGGGTAATTCCACCCCCTGATGCATGCAATAGCTGCATAGCCATGTCAGTTACAAGGCCTAGCAGTTTATACCTATGGAAGGAGTAATGTGGCTACCTAATGTATAGCCATGTCAGTTACAGGGTCTAACGTTAGCACAATTACTTTGCCTATGGAAGAGAGTAATATAGCAGTTTGGTGCTCGCAGCACAAATATTCTGCCTATGGAAGGTGATAATGTGAACGCCTGGTGCTTGCAATAACAGCATAACCATGTCAGATATACTATCTAGCATTAGCACAATTAGACTATGTAAACGAGTAATGAGGCCGTCTGGTGCTCATAATATTTGCGTGGTCACGTCAATTACAAAGTATAGCAATAAAACAATTACTCTCTCTATGGAAGTGAGTTATTTGGTTGTCTGGTACTTGCAAAAAATATGTTGCAGTGTCAGCTACACTGAGTGGTTGGAGAGAATAAACGGTGTCACACAATTACCCCACCTATGAAAGGGGGTAATGTGGTTCAATAAGAAGAAACAAACACCGGGCTAGTCCTAATATTGATAGAGAAAAATGAATCAATTGAACTTTTTGCTAATGTATCAATATGAAGAATAGTCAACAAATCTTTTAGGAAAACAGAAACTAACAATTTATTAATTCTATTGTGTCAGTTAACAGTTAAAGTGACAGGAAGTCCATCTGTTCAACTGACCACTTTATATATTATAAATTAACCTTATCTTTACCACATTGTGTTATGTAGACATGTACTATTGTATACAAATTATTTTGATTTCTTAGTGAACATTTCACACATACATCATATTGGCTATATAAAACGTCTTTAATTAATAATTATGTCAGTTCTGAATAGTAAATCAGAACAAAATAAACCTTCCTTAACCTAGAGAAGCCAGCATCCATATGAATTCCTACTGGAGATTGATTAGCTGCTACTGTACATTGCCTTAAAGGGAAGGTGTCACGGACAAAAAGTTTTTTATATGTTGCTGCTTTTAGTAGGTCAATAAAATACATTTTATTTGTGTTTTTGTGTTGTACTTTTTTCTTTCTTTTTACTTCTCTATGGGGGCTGCCATTTTTTTTTCTTCTCTGTATGTGTCGATTAACGACACATACAGAGATGGAATACGGCACATACAACCCCATAGAGAATGCGAACGGGAGCCGTTCCATTCACTATAGCGTATGCCGTCTGTGTGGGAACGGCGCATGCGCCTCTCCCACACAGTCCAAAAGGAAGGTCTTCGGCAGAGCGACATCCGGCGCCATTTTCATGTGGAAGCCGCGGCCGGACAGTAAGATGACTACTTCCGGTCGCGGCTGCTGTCCATATGGTCAGAAGCAAGGACTAGGAGCGGAGGAAGCGGCGGCGGCAGGAGCAGGTAAGTTATGTTTGTGTATGTGATGCGTGTGTATGTTCGTTATACACTGTATGATTACCACTGTACCTAATCCTCCTACACTGTGCATTCGCTCAAAAAATGGCGGCACACAGTGTAGGAGGTTTGAACATTCAACCCCTTCCTTTCTCCTGGCACTAGCCAGGAGAAAGGAGGGGGGATTGTTTGAGGACACTAGAGCGAGTGTGTCTTTTCCAATTTTGCAGCATAAAGCAATGAGGTTGCTTTACCACATGCCAATCCTGCAATTTTGGGAATTGCTCCCTCTAGTGACCAGCACATGGAAAGGTTATAAATTAGAATCTAATTTATAATATTTCCTGACTTGTGAAAAAATTAAAAAAATTAGAACAATGTGTAATCATTTATATTCTAACAGTTTAACTAAAAAAAAATAATATATTTTTCTAGCAACGCATTCCCTTTAACCCCTTTAGGACACAGCCTGTTTTGGCCTTATGCACACAGATGATTTTTTCAAATCTGACATGTGTCACTTTATGTGGTAATAACTCCGGAATGCTTTTACCTATCCAAGCGATTCTGAGATTGTTTTCTCGTGACATATTGTACTTTATGTTAGTGAAAAAATGTGGTCGATAAATTGAATATTTATTTGTGAAAAACTTCAAATTTTAGCAAAAATTTGCAAAAATTTGCATTTTTCTAAATTTAAATGTATTTGCTTGTGAAACAGATAGTAATACCACATAAAATAGTTACTAATTAACATCCCCCATATGTCTACTTTATGTTTGCATCATTTTTTTTCACGTACTTTTATTTTTCTAGGACGTTACGAGGCTTAGAACTTTAGCAGCAATTTCTCATATTTTCAATAAAATTTCAAAAGGCTATTTTTTCAGGGACCAGTTCAGTTCTGAAGTGGCTTTGAGGGCCTTATATATTAGAAAGTCCCCATAAATCACCCCATTTTGAAAACTGTACCCCTCAAGGTATTCAAAACCACATTCAGAAAATATTTTAACCCTTTAGGCGTTTCACAGGAATTAAGGCAAAGTAGAGGTGAAATTTACGAATTTCATTTTTTTTGCCGAAATTCATTTGTAATAAAAAAAAATCTGTAACACAGAAGGTATTACCAGAGAAACGCAACTCAATATTTATTGCCCAGATTCTGCAGATTTTAGAAATATCCAACATGTGGCCCTAGTGCGGTAATGGACTGAAATACCGGCCTCAGAAGCAAAGGAGCACCTAGTGGATTTTGGGGCCTCCTTTTTTTAGGAATATATTTTAGGCACCATGTCAGGTTTGAGGAGGTCTTGTGGTACCTAAACAGTCGAAACCCCCCCAAAGTGACCCCATTTTGGAAACTACACCCCTCAAGGCATTTTTCTAGGGGTATAGTTAGCATATTGACCCCACAGTTTTTTTGCAGAATTTAGTTGAATTAGTCTGTGAAGATGAAAATCACCTATTTTTCTGTGGAAACATAGAATTTTTTCATTTTTACAAGGAATAAAGGAGAAAAAGCACCCCAAAATTTGTAAAGCAATTTCTCCAGATTACGGCAATACCCCATATGTGGTCGTAAACTGATGTTTGGACCCACAGCAAGGCTCAGAAGGGAGGGAGCGCCTTTTGGATTTTGGAGCGCAGATTTTGCTGGATTGGTTTTCAGTGCCATGTCGGGTTTGCAACGCCCCGGAGGGACCAAAACAGTGGAAACCCCCCAAAAGTGACCCCATTTTGGAATCTACACCCCTCAAGGAATTTTTCTAGGGGTATAGTGAGCATTTTGGCCCCTCAGGATCTTTTTTAGAGCTACGGTCACCAAAAAACAGCGATTTTGGCGCTTTCAATTCTTTATTTATTACAGCGTTCACCGTGCGCAATAAATTACGTTTTAATTTATTCTGCCGGTCGGTACGATTACGCCGATACCATATGTGTATAGATTTTTTTAAGTTTTGCAGCGTTTGCACAATAAAATTAAGTTTCTATAAAATAATTTATTTTCTGGGACACGCTATTTTGAGCTGTAACGTTTTTATTTTTTCGTCAAAAAAGCTGTGGGAGGTCTTGTTTTTTGCGGGACGGGTTGTAGTTTTTATTCGTACCATTTTGGGGTAAATGCGACTTTTTGATCACTTTTTATTCTCTATCTTGGGAGGGGTGGTGACCAAAAAATAGCGACGCTGACAGTTTTCCGTTTATTTTGTTTGCGGCGTTCACCGTGCGGAAAAATTAACATTATAGTTTCATAGAGTGGGCCGTTACGAATGCGGCGATACCAAATATGAGTACTTTTTTTTAACGTTTTAATTTTTTCCCTATAATAAATGACTTATAGGAAAACAAAACCTCTTATTTTTACACTTTTATAAAACATTTTTATTAACTTTTTTTTACTTTTTACACTTTATTTTTTTGACCTGCAGCTCTGATCGCTGCCAGAATACATTACACTACCTAGGTAGTGTAATGTATTCCAACTGTCAGTGTGACGTCACAGTCACTCTGACAGTTGGTCTACGAGGATCAGCAGAAGCTGATCCTCATAGGCTGACATACATGGCAGACTTGGGGGCCGTTGTCTGGCCCCCGGGTGCCATCACAAGCATCAGAAGCCCCCACGATTGCATGGGGGCTGCTGATGCGCTACAAACCCGGTACATGCGGAGATCGCAATCGAGCCCCGCATGTAACGGGTTAATTGCCGAAATCAACACTGGAGAGTGTCAGCTGTCGGGGACAGCTGATCTCCAAGTTCCCGATGCACACTGTCGCCGACAGTGTGCATCGGTAACGGCACAGTGACTTTCTGTCACTCTGACAGGAAGCCTATGAGGACCAGCCGAAGGTTGGTCCTGATGGGCTTCCATCCATGGCAGACCCGGAAGCCATTGTTTGGCTTCCGTTTGCCATACTAACTATCGGCAGACCCCGCGATTTCGGACGGGGGTCTGCCGATATGTTAGAAACCCCTAAAATTCGGCGATTGCACCCGATCGCCGAATTTAAGGGGTTAATGCGCCGAAATCAGCGGCAAAGGACCGCTGGCCGGCAAGAGGGGAGTGTCAGCTGTCGGCGACAGCTGACCTCCCGATTCCCGGTGCACACTGTCGCCGACAGTGTGCACCGGGATTAACTCAGTAACTGTACGTCCTCGTGCGGGAAGTAACCTCCCGCAACGACGGACAGTTACGTCCTAGTGCGGATAGGGGTTAACATTCGGTGTTTCTGCCCGGTTCTTCAAGATGTCCAGATGGGAGCCAGGAGTGGTGCTGACAGTGAATTCATTCTTGGGCCCAAGCAGGTGAGCACTTATTACCTGTGACTCTCAGTCAACTAGTATACACTGTTGCTGTCTTTGAGTAGTCTGAAGATATCAGTTATTTAATGATTTGATGTCCAATCTCCATAGGAAGATTTTAGTTCATATTATAGATTGTAAAAATGTGTAATATTGTTATGCTGTTTGTTTGCTGTTTGAATTAAAGGAATTCTATGGTATAGTCTCTCTTTGTTTCACAGACTTATCCACGAAGGGTGGGTTTAAGTTAGAGACACTCTATTGTAAACTCTGTGTCTGAAGTGGCGGGTAGCCAATGCTGTCCGCGAATCTGGATAGCACTCTTGCACTTCCACATTACATAGTTAGTATGGTTGAAAAAAAGACACACGTCCATCAAGTTCAACCAAGGGATGGGAAAAGGGAAGGAAAAAATTTCTACACATAGGAGCTAATATTGTTTCGTTCTAGGAAATTATCTAACCCTTTTTAACCCCTTAACGGCCAGGCCTATTTTGGCCTTCATGACCAAGCATTCTTTTTTATTTTTCTCATCTTCACATTCCAAGAGTTATAACTCTTTTATTTTTCCGTCAACATAGGAGTATGAGGGCTTATTTTTTGCGGGACGAGTTGTGCTTTTCAATGGCACCATTTTTTGGTGTACATATTATATTTATTAACTTTTATTAACTTTTTGGGGGGAAGGGAATTGAAAAAAAACCAGCTATTCCTGCATTGTTTTTTCGCTTTTTAAACTTACGCCATTCAATATGCGGCATAAATACCATGTAACCTTTATTCTATGGGTTGGTACGATTACGACTATACCACATATGTTTAGGTTTTTTATGTTTTACTACGTTTGCACAATAAAAAAAACTTTTAAACAAAAGTAATAGATTTTGGCATAACCGCATTCCAAGAGCCATAACTATTATTTTTACGTTGATATCGCCATATGAAGGCTTGTTTTTTGCGGAACAAGGTGTAGTTTTCATCGTTACTATTTTGGGGTGCATGGGACTTATTGATTAATTTTTATTATATTTTTTTGGTGGGGGAATGCAGAAAAAAAGCGTTTAACATGTTTTTTAGCGGTTTTTTTACGGTGTTCCTGTATACCGTTGAATTAATGTGTTAACTTTATTCTTTGTGTTACGATTGCAGCGATACTATATGCGTACTTTCAGGTTTGTTTTTATACTTTTATTAAATAAAACCATTTTATTTTTACCGGTTTTAATTATTTAAGTCCCACTAGTGGACATCACCATGCAATCTTCTTATCGCAGATATAATGCTTTGGTATACTAAGTACACCAAAGCATCATTGCGTGTTAGTGTAAAACTGACAGGCAATCTATTAGGCCATGCTTCTGGCACGGCATAATAGGCATACAGCCAGGGCAGGCCTGGGTGTCTTTGTTAGACACGCAGCTGCCATGGCAACCCGTTGGCGGCCTGAGATCGAATTTGCGGGCCGCCGATGGGTGACAGAGGGAGCTCCCTCTGTCAATAGATTTAAATGCTGCGCTCGCTATTGACTGCGTCTTTTAATGGGTTAAACGGCTGACATAGGTTTCTTCAATCTCAGCAGTTGCAGCGGGAGTCCGGCTGTCAGTCACAGCCGGGATCCCGCGGCGATCGTGCGGGCACTGCTCCTGAGCCCACACGATCTCCATCACGTACATGCACGTGGGAATGCGTGAACAGGCTGCATTCCCAGACGTGCATGTACGTGAAAATGCGGGAAGGGGTTAAAGCCATCTACTTAAGCTACTGTGACCAGCTCCTGCGGTAGACCATTCCATAGATTCACAGTTCTCACAGTAAAGAAGGCTTTTTTTTCTCCCGATGGAGGGAGAGCCCCCTTGTTTTTTACATGGAACAGGATTTCACCATATTTTTTGTATGTGCCATTAATATATTTATATAAGTTAATCATGTCCCCCCTTAGTCGTCTCTTTTCAAGGCTAATTAGGTTTAGTTATTTTAATCTTTCCTCATAACTTCGATTCTCCATGCCCCTTATTAGCTTTGTTGTTCTTCTTTGTATTTTTTTTCAACTACAGGGCATCCTTTCTATGAACTGGAGCCCAGAACTGGAGCCCAGAACTGAACTGCATATTCTAGATGAGGCCTCACTAATGCTTTGTAAAGTGGTAATATTATATCCCTGTCCCGTGAGTCCATTCCTCTTTAAAAAAACACTATCTTGCTGGCCTTTGAAGCAGCTGGTTGACATTGCATGCTGTTATTTAGTTTATGATTTACACGTACACCCAGATCCTTCTCAACAAGTGACTCCCCCAGTATAGCTCCCCCTAGGACATATGATACATGCAGAGTGTTGGTACCCAGATGGATAACTTTACATTTATTTACATTAAACTTCATTTGCCAAGTGGATGTCCAAACACTTAGTGTGTTCAAATCAGCTTGCAATTTACGAACATCTTCCATAGACTGAACAATACTACATAGCTTGGGGTCATCTGTCCAAATAGAAATAGTGCTATTAATCCCATCCTCTATATCATTAATAAAGAAGTTGAATAATAGTGGTTCCAGCACGGAACCCTGGGGTACACCACTTATAACCGGGGACCATTCAGAATAGGAATCTTTGACCACAACTCTCTAGATACGGTCCTTGAGCCAATTCTCAAACCAATAAACTATACTTTCTAAACCTATAGTCCTTAAAATTACCCATTAGACGTCTATGGGGGACAGTGTAAAAATGCCTATGCAAAGTCCAAAAATACTATATCTACAGCAGCCCCTCTGTGTAAGCTTCTGCTCTCCTCTTCATAAAAACAAAATCAGGTTGGTTTGATAACTGTTGCATCTACTACTATTGCGCACGCGGTCAGGAGTGAGTTAGCGTTTTAACAATTGAGCAAAGAAAGACAGAAGTTTATGTAGGATTCTACTTCTCCTGAGGAAGCTGCATGGAGTGGCAGCGATACGTGTGGGGCAGACCTGTATACTACAGCCTTTCTGGGTCATGTATCTTTGCCTCCTTTTTTGACTCCTACTCCTTCTATTCCCCATACATGTTCTCTTTGATGCTGGTCTTTCTATGCCTATTTGTAGCTAACCTTATAGCTTTGTTTCTAAGTAGTCATATTTCATTGTATGGCATGTTTGGAACTAAGTAGCTGTAGGTTTTTGGCTAATGAGACATTTGCACTTTGGAGTGGTGGTTTGGAATATTGACCCGGTATTATTATATTTATATATTTGCATATTATTGTCCTATTTTAGACAAATTATTTGACTGTAGTACTGACTGTATGTATTTTGACATGGGTGTTTTTCTATATGTTTTTATTAATTGTTTTTAACTTGTGTGTCAATTTGAATCAATAAAAGCTTTTTCACTATGTGTATTGGGTGTGCGCTCGTTTGATCGTGCTTCTTTTCCTTTATATTTGTATCAATAGGTTTGCAATTTCTGCAGCACCCCTGCTATATAGTTTGTGGTGCCCATACTTTGTTCACTCTTCCATAGAATTATATGTATGACTTGTTTTGTATACATAAGTTCTGTATCTTTTCTGTTGGGGTTATAAGCGTTTTGACTACACCTCTGTGTTGTACGGATATAGCCATCTTTATCTTGACTGTGTATTTAATGTGTTTATAGTAAAGATATAGACGGCTATATCTGTATTCTCTTGTGATGTGGATGGATTGACTGCTCTGCTGAAATCACTCTCTCACTAACAATACAGCGAATGGGTAACAGAAGGAACTTTGAAAGGTGTGTGAATGTACAAGGCAAGTGAAGGGTAACTCCTGAACTGTCTGCATGCTATGATGGATGGTAAGAGTCTCTGAATCCCATAAAAGGTCTGCTATCTAGTTTTAATGCTCTGTTACACACAGTAGCAAGAGTTAGAAGAGAGTGAAGAAGGGAATGTTTGTGTACTGAATGGTAGTTTGATCCTTAGTATCTGTAAGGGTGCTTCTGTGTTGTATATTTCAGTGTCTGTCCTTGAGCCACTAATCTTTGACTGCTATGCTATATGAAGCAAAATGTGACGTGTAGTAGTAAGGCTTATTCCGGACATATTGCCTGCCTATTGAAGGTGGTCTGACGGGATTTACATTGTGTTCTTGTAGTTTGTGACTTCCATAGATGATCGAGCAATTTGGGGTTTTTGCTAAAACCCCACTCCAGGTGACAGTGTGTGGCATAACCAGAAGAAAGTCATATGACCATAATGATCAAGGCACATGGCAAGAATGTATGTAACATTTGGAACAGGTGAAGAACTGTGCTTCCAGCTCTATCGGAGGAGGGTACTCTATAAACTAAAGTGTTAAAAACTTTTGCTCTGTATTGCAAGAATGATGTAGAAAAGAACATGTATTATGGTTGGATTTAGTGAGCTCCGATATTAGAGGAGATGCTCTTACAGCAACTGTAACCCCACATGCTCGACTAATGTACTGTATGTCACCTAACATGATGATGAAGATCTACTAACCATGATAAGCAGAATGTCAAAGCATAGAACAGGGGAAATATATCCAAGCAGTGAGTAACAGGAAGTAAAAGAAGCTATGATGGTTGACTGATGGTTACATGAATGTAGATGCCACCAATGTGATTAAGTCTAGGTGATTATAGAAAGTCTTGGTCCTGTACAGAATTGCTGGAGTTGAAGAAACAAGTAGGTGATTATAGAAAGCGTCCAGGTACGGCATGGAAATTTCTCAATACAATGTTTTCCACTCTTGACCTGGTTGGTCAAGATATTCTGCAGATGTTGAAGTCTATCTTCACCCCTGCTGAAGTGAAGGGGTTTTTGGAGAAAACGGGATATAACCGTAAGCCCCAAAT
The DNA here is from genome assembly GCF_050947455.1 of Rhinoderma darwinii. Taxonomy (NCBI): domain Eukaryota; kingdom Metazoa; phylum Chordata; class Amphibia; order Anura; family Rhinodermatidae; genus Rhinoderma; species Rhinoderma darwinii. The sequence goes on along the minus strand of NC_134694.1, from coordinate 44,421,448 downwards.
TTTTAAAGGTGCAGTAGAGGATGAATGGAATTTAATATATGAAAATTTTGTTCACATGTTCAAAGAAAATGTAGATTGGAGTGCTATATACACCATTCATCAAGAGGCGAATAAAACAGTTAGAGAATACCAAGACCGGTTTCATCAGTTCATGAAAGTTAAGGGTGGAGCTAGAGATTTGTATGAGATTCCTGATGTTACTCTTCTATTGGTACAGACCTTTGTAAATGTTTTAAGCTCTGCTCTTAATTAGATTTGTTACTGGTATGCCTGATATGACAGTTAAACAGACGCCAGATATATTGGCGGTGCTGTATGAACATGAGAAAAATCTTGAAAATCTAAAATAGAAGCACTGTGCAATTAAAAATGTAAGCAAAAGAGAATCTTACAGAAAGTTAATCAAATAAACAGTAGTGACCAGGTTCAGAGAAGAAAAGACAATTGCAATGGGTAAGGTCACATGGCTATAGATACTGTAAGAAACCCAATAAACAAAGAAAATATGTCTGTGATGACAGGAAGAGTATTTTATGTTTTCACAATCTTTCTCATCCGCATGAACCTATACTGAATTGTAATAATCATAGGATATAATATACCTTTCCATGCTGATACAGGAGCCTCTGTATCACTCATCAATAATGAAATTATTTCCTTATCTGATCAGAAAGTGAAAACAGTGGGAGTCATAGGAGATCCAAAATATCTGCATATACAGTGAAGGAAATAAGTATTTGATCCCTTGCTGATTTTGTAAGTTTGCCCACTGTCAAAGTCATGAACAGTCTAGAATTTTTAGGCTAGGTTAATTTTACCAGTGAGAGATAGATTATATTTAAAAAAAAAACAGAAAATCACATAGTCAAAATTATATATATTTATTTGCATTTTGTACAGAGAAATAAGTATTTGATCCCCTACCAACCATTAAGAGTTCAGCCTCCTCCAGACCAGTTACACGCTCCAAATCAACTTGGTGCCTGCATTAAAGACAGCTGTCTTAAATGGTCACCTGTATAAAAGACTCCTGTCCACAGACTCAATTAATCAGTCTGACTCTAACCTCTACAAAATGGGCAAGACCAAAGAGCTTTCTAAGGATGTCAGGGACAAGATTATAGACCTGCACAAGGCTGGAATGGGCTACAAAACCATAAGTAAGACGCTGGGTGAGAAGGAGACAACTGTTGATGCAATACTAAGAAAATGGAAGACATACAAAATGACTGTCAATCGACATCGATCTGGGGCTCCATGCAAAATCTAACCTCGTGGGGTATCCTTGATCCTGAGGAAGGTGAGAGCTCAGCCGAAAACTACACGGGGGGAACTTGTTAATGATCTCAAGGCAGCTGGGACCACAGTCACCAAGAAAACCATTGGTAACACATTACGCCATAATGGATTAAAATCCTGCAGTGCCTGCAAGGTCCCCCTGCTCAAGAAGGCACATGTACAGGCCCGTCTGAAGTTTGCAAATGAACATCTGGATGATTCTGAGAGTGATTGGTAGAAGATGCTGTGTTCAGATGAGACTAAAATTGAGCTCTTTGGCATTAACTCAACTCACCGTGTTTGGAGGAAGAGAAATGCTGCCTATGACCCAAAGAACACCGTCCACACTGTCAAGCATGGAGGTGGAAACCTTATGTTTTGGGGGTGTTTCTCTGCTAAGGGAAAAGGACTACTTCACCGCATCAATGGGAGAATGGATGGAGCCATGTACCGTCAAATCCTGAGTAACAACCTCCTTCCCTACACCAGGACATTAAAAATGGCTCGTGGCTGGGACTTCCAGCACGACAATGACCCGAAACATACAGCCAGGGCAACAAAGGAGTGGCTCAAAAAGAAGCACATTAAGGTCATGGAGTGGCCTAGCCAGTCTCCAGACATTAATCCCATCGAAAACCTTTGGAGGGAGCTGAAGATTCGAGTTGCCAAGCAACAGCCTCGAAATCTTAATGATTTACAGATGATCTGCAAAGAGGAGTAGGCCAAAATTCCATCTAACATGTGTGCAAACCTCATCATCAACTACAAAAAAACGTTTGACTGCTGTGCTTGCCAACAAGGGTTTTGCCACCAAGTATTAAGTCTTGTTTGCCAAAGGGATCAAATACTTATTTCTCTGTGCAAAATGCAAATAAATATATATAATTTTGACAATGTGATTTTCTGTTTTTTTTAAAATATAATCCATCTCTCACTGGTAAAATTAACCTAGCCTAAAAATTCTAGACTGTTCATGTCTTTGACAGTGGGCAAACTTACAAAATCAGCAAGGGATCAAATACTTATTTCCTTCACTGTATTTGACCCCACCAGTGTTTCTGTAGGTCCCATAACTACTGAACATCTTTTTTGTTGCAGCAGATGCCCCGATAAGCCTAATGGCACGGGACTCGCTGTGTAAGTTGGGATGTACCATTTACTGCGCACCAGATGGCGTACATCCCCAAGTGCCATTAGAAAATTAGGAGGATACTGTTAATCTGTTATATCTTACCCCACAGTTAATAGAAAACAAGTAGTTGACTCATTACAAATCTTGCAGTAGAGGCCATGATACAAAACTTACCTACCTATTCATGGAATTCCAATTACACTGAAGTTTGTAGGTAGTACAATGAGCCAAGTTCAGCTAGTGCAAATTTCACTGACTCTGAACTGTGTTTTGCCCAGGAAACCCCAATATCCTCTGAAATCAGAGGCAGAGATAGGACTTGGCCCTACAGTAGACTCATTGTTGAAGCAAGGCGTTCTTAGGAAAACCAATAGTCCTTGTAATAGCCCTATGTACCCAATTAAAACGTATGGCAATAGTCAAGCACGGAGAATGGTGAGGGATCTGAGAACTATTAAAGTAGTAGTTCCACTGCACCCAGTAGTCCCTAATCCAGCAAATATATTGATGCAGATTCCCTCTGACAGAACTCATTTTTCATTTGTTGATTTGTGTTCTGCAGTTTTCTTCATCCCCATACACCCCTGACTCACAATATCTATGTGCATTCACTTAGAGGTCAGCAGTACACATGGACCCATCTACTTCAGGTTTTTCTAAACTCTCCCACCATTTTCGGTCAAGCCCTCAGTAATAATCTTGCTGATCATCTACCTGCAGGATCTAGATTGATTCAATATGTAGATTACCTTTTGTTCTGCTCACCGTCTAAAGAGATTTGTCTTCAGGACACAAACTATTTTACACTCTTTGGCAGAGAATGGACACAAAGCAGCAAAGACCAAAATGCAGTTCTGTCAGACCAAGGTGACGTACATTGGGAATTGTCTAACACAGGGGTACAGACATCTACTCCCACATAGAGTTCTTGCTAAACAACTTAAAATCCCTTAAAAATATTTTAAAAATAATTATGAGAACATTTTTGAGGATGGTGGGGTACTTTAGACACTGGATGCCCGGGTCCCATACTCAGTATATGCATTACTCAATTGTCACAAGACAAAGCACATTACACAGGCACGAATGACACAGTGGTAGATATTTTTGCAGCCACATCATTCTCCGTTGGCGTTCACATTTGAAACCTGCTACTTTACTTCCTTATCTTAGAGAGAGGATGGGGAGGATGATGAAGGGCAATACTTTTTTTAATCTGACATGGATCATGACACTCTTGAATATACACAACCTCTACCACGAGCTGACACGAGAGAGAACCCACTGTAAAACCCAGATCTGGTGTTTTATGTAGATGGAAGTTGTCACAGATAAACAGAGACCTGCTCATTACACTCTGGGTACGCAGTAGTTGATGATCATTCTGTCATTCATGTTGAAACTCTAAACGCTCCTCATTCTGCACAACGAACTGAACGTAGAGCTCTGACAAAAGATTGTCAACTAGCAGACAAAAATGGGTCTCCTGTAAGTCATGCATGGAACATTACAATTCTACACAACTACCTAAAAAAGTAGCAATTATAAAGTGCCAACCTGACACAACAGGGCACGACCTAGTGACTAAGGGAAATCACCGAGTTGATGTAGCAGCAAAGCAGGCAGCCAGTAAAAATTTTACACATGAACTAATGACAGTAAAAATACATTTTGTGACAAATTTAGCAGACTTTGATAAACTTATAACTATGCAAAACAGTTGTTCTCAACAGGAGAAGGCCAAATGGAAGGACAAGGGATGCACTCAGAACACCAATGGTCTTTGGCGTCATAGTGAAGGTAGGCCATAGGCCAGTAGCATAAAAATCATTGCTGTCGGCATTAGCGGAGGCATCGCATGGTTTAACCCATAGAGGTAAGACTGCAACGCGAAAGCTGGTTTTCACTTAATTTTGTGTTCCGGGTTAACTGCCGTTGCGGTAAAGAAGTGTACGTCTTGCATCTCTTGCCTTCAACAGAATGCACGAGGGGCAGAGAAAGACTTTCCTTCACATATTCCATCAACAACTGGTCCTTTTCACATTCTCCAAATTGATTACATACAGCTATCAATAGGTGGGAAGGTTACAATATGTGTTGGTATGTGTAGATCAGTTCTCAGGATGGGTTGACATCTATCCAACAGCATCACAAAATGCTGCTGTTACTGCTGCTAAAATTTGCAGAGAGTTTGTCTGTATATATGATATTCCACAGGTTCATTGCAGTGATCAAGGTCCATCTTTACTGGTAATGTAATTCAAACAATCTGCTTTATGCTAGGGATAAAACAACCATTACATACACATTATCACCCGCAAGCTAGTTGTAAGGTTGAACGTTATAATCGAACCATTAAAGAAAAGCTGGCTAAATGCTGCAAAGAGACTGGTATGAAGTGGCATGCTGCTTTACCTCTTGTGCTAAAGGAACTAAGGACCACACCACGTGGTTGAATGCAATTGTCACCTTTTGAGATACTCTTTGGAAAACTTCTTAATCTTCCACTTTCACCCTCAGACACAAAGCGGACTGTGCAAAACACTCTGAACACATACTATGTGTTAAGATTACAGAAGAAACTGAAGGAGATTCATCACCACGTTACACAGATTCAACCGGAAACATCTGTGACTGTGTCATGACATTCAGCCTGGAGACTTTGTACTGATGCGCAAGTTTTTAAGGTCTGGTTCTCTTTCAGAACGCTGGGAAGGTCCACATCAATTTCTTCTGACTACACCTACCGCAATTAATGTAGAGGGCAGAGGTACGTGGATCCATGCGTCACAGTGCAAATGTGTGAAATCTGCTGTTGAACCATCTGACCAAGAAGACGAGCTGGCAGACATCCTTGACACCAGTCATCCATATCTACAACTGACACACTCAAGAGGACTGTGGTGTGAGGTAAGAGGACACAATAAAGCCTCCTTCAGGACCGCAACCTAAGCCGCAGCTGTAGCAGTAACAAAATGTACTGCTCTTCTATCGCGTGAAGATGACACTCAACAATAAAATGTTTGGAGCAAAGCCAGATGTCCCGATTGGTGTGTGGACCCACTGGGCCGTACCACCGTAGCGGGATATAGCAGCTGGCCAAACAGGATACCAAGGCAAAGTCAATAGTTTGAATAAGGGTACCTGTGGCAATACAGACAGTAGCGATGGCAGGCTCGGATGGCAGACACCAGGCGAGGTGAAATACAGCAGGCGTAGTATACGACACAACACGACTCCAACTCTCTACGGCACAGGAACAAGGTAGCACGGGATACAGGTAGCAGGAAAGGGAACACTGGGAATTGGAAAACACTGAGAGACCATTTGTAAAGACTGACACGGGTAAACACAACAAAGCTCAGGCAATGAAGGAAGGGGCCTTCTTATAGTCCAGGGTGATCATGGGAACAATCAGTCAATCTAAAACATGTGTGTGCTCTGGCCCATTAAGGCCAGGAATGAACTCGAGCGTGCACCCTAGTGGTCACTGCAGGACATGACGGCTATCACGTAGGGTTCGTGAGCTCAATGGGCCGTACCGCCTTGGTGGTATGGCAGCTGGCCAACAGGGCGCAGGTCACAGTCTATAGTTCGTATAGTGTACCTATGGCAGCTTGGACAGTAGCAAGGCAAGGGACTAGGCAGCAAGTAGACGTCAGGCGTGAAGCAGCAGGACAGGCGTAGATACAGCACGACTATAGCTCAGCACGGCAGTTGACCAGGATATCACGGAATACAGGAACACTGGGAACTGGAAAACTCTAGGAGACCATTGCATAGACAAACTAGGATACGACAAACAACTTTCAGGCATCGATAGCTAGGGGCTGGGCCCCTCATAGTCCAGGGGCACTCATGGGCTGATTACTCATAAAAGTCCGGGACCCATGGCTGCGGCTGTGAGGAGGAGAGTGAACCGGACGGCCCGCAGCCACGGACATGACAACGGCAGCATGTGCTGGCATCTCTGGGAGGAAGACGTCTGCTGGATGATAGGAGTCTGCGATCACAGACGTTACACCAGATAAAGAACCTTAGAACAGTGTTGGGAGGAAGTCTCATTAGGACAGTTTCTTGTTTGATATAAGTTGATTACATGTGTCATGTTTCTAGCACTACCAGCTTTACTGCTAATATTCTAAATCAACAGAAGTTAACCCCCAATATATCTACTAGTGTGATTAGTATTGTGATAATGGTAATTATCAGATAGGGGAATAATAGGGAAAAATGTATCAAATTAAACTTTTTGCTAATGTATTAATATGGAGAATGGGCAATATATCCATTAGGAAAACTGAAACTAACAAAATTATTGATTCTATGGTGTCTTGAACAGACAGGAAGTCCATCTGTTCAACTGACCACTATATATATGATAAATTAACCTGATCTTTGCCACATTGTGTTATGTAGACATGTACTATTGTATACTAATTATTTTGGTTTCCTGGTACACGTCACACATGCATCATACTGGCTATATAAGCTTCTGTAATTCATAATGTCAGTTCTGAATAGGAATTCAGAGCTCTGTGTACACAATAAACCTTCTTTAACCCCTTCGACACCCGGCGTGTTTATATGGCGATGTCGAGCAGGGGTATCCGCAAAGCACAGTACCATTAGGTCGCGGTGATCTCACATGCTGCGTTTAATAGAGATTGAAGCATCTGACGGGTTTTTAGCTCCCGACACCCCAGAAACATGATCGCTGGGTTGCCGGTGGAAGCAATGGCAACTGGAGGTCTAATACTGGCCTCCCAGTCTGTCAGCAATGGAAGCCTCCTTTTCCCCGCTGGAAGGCAGCACCTAAAAGGCTTCCGGTACCAACAGCAAGATGGCGCCAGCTCAGCTTCCGGCTCAGAAGCTGAGCCGGCGTCATCAGCAGTGGGTGTCTGCTGTAACAGCAAGAACTGGAGCTAGCTCCGTTCCCTGCCATTAACGCCTGAGATGCAGCGAACTAAAGCGATCACTGCATGTTAGTCGTTTGTAGCAAATCGGCAGCCCTGCCCTGCCTAACAATGGCCTCCTGGTCTGCCATTACAGAAGTCGATTAGGCCCCGCCCGGATGCGGAGCCTGATCGGCTTGCTGTCAGTGAACTGACAGTTCTAATACAATGCACTATATAGGTAGTGCAAGGTATTAGAACAGCAATCAAACAAATGGACCTTCAAGTCCCCTGTGGGACTAAAAAAAAAAAAGTGTCAAATAAAAAAAAAAAGACATATTTGGTATTGCCACATCCGTAACGACCTGAGATATAAATGTTATGTTATTTATCCCACACCGTAAACGCCGTAAAAAAAAACAAGAAACTAAAAAACATTGCCAGGACTGCTGTTTTTTGGTCACTTTGTCTTCCAAAAATTTAAATAGAAAGTGATCAAAAAGGTCACATTTATCCAAAAATGACACCTATAAAAACTATAGCTTGTCTCGCAAAAAACAAGCCCTCATACAGTTCCGTCTACTAAAAATTCAAAAGTTATGGTTCTTACAATATGGTGACAGAAAAAATACATTCTTTATACAAAAAGTATTTTTTTGGTGCAAAAAGTTGTAAAACATAAAAAAGTGCTATAAATTTGGTATCACCGGAATCGTACTGACCCGCAGAATAAAGTTAACATGTAATTTATGATGCGTGGTGAATGCTATGTAAAAAAAATATGCTAGAATTGCTGTTTTTTGGTCACCGTGCCTTCTAAAAAAGAAAAAATATAAAAAGTGATCGAAAAGTCGCATGTACCCCAAAATGGTACCAATAATAACTACAGATAATGCAGTTGTGCAGGCCCGAGGGGAATATTTCTTCGGTTTCAAGAGGCGATTTATCAAGGCACTAAAATTAGAGAACCAGGAAGTGGAGGACTCAAAACATATCTTCTGGAAGAAAGGGCATCCGTATTATACCAGGACAACATTTTCCCAGCAAAATTCCCCAAACTGCAAAGGTGCAGAATATGTACCAAAAGGGGATAAGAAACAACACCATTTATCAGTGCGACACTAGCCTGTGCATAAAGGATTGCTTAACAGCGCAACACACACCTATGGATTATTTTTACCCCATTATTATACCACATGACTATGGCCCTGATGTACTCTGCCCAGCTTACATGTACCCCCACATTATAAACTAAAATACCAGTAAAACTCCAAACAAAACAACTACCAAGCAAAATCCACGCTCCAAAAGTCAAATGGTGCTCGCTCCTGAACCCTACAGTGTGCCCAAACAGCAGTTTACTTCCACATATATGGCATCGTCAAACCAGGGAGAACCCCTTTAACAATTTTTGGGCTGTGTGTCTCCAGTGACACAACCTAGGCACGACATATTTGCCACTGAAATTGCATATCTAGGGAAAAATTGCTATTTTTACTTTTCACCACCTGCAGCGCAATTATTTATGGAATTACTACCGCATTAGTGTGGGACCTTTCTGTAGTCCGGGAGTCCCCTAATCGATGAACATAGTGGAAGTATGGCTGCACCGCTGTCATTTACCCCTGATACTAGGAAGAAATTTTCCTAAACTGTAATTTCCAACTATAAGAGGAACGATACATTTGTCTCTACTATCTGGGATTCCCTACCTGGCTGCTGCACATCTAACCCTCTGTATAAGTATACCTTACTACATGCTTACCTGATGGGTTATTCTTTCCTTGATTGTCCTAATTTGCAATCTTTACCTGTGCAGCTTAAATGTATTTACACCATTTATTATGTCTATGTGCAGGAGCTGTCTAAGATGATCTTACTATTTAAACTAGTACTCCATTTCCAGTCCATGACATTGTAGTCAGTCTGTGGTACTAACTTTCATTTACAATATTATGCAATGATCCCTATCCTTTTTGTATTGCACCACAATGCTCATTACGATATATATATATGCAGTCGTATGAGGCGAACAACTTTTTCTGCATTATGAGCAAATTTGTTTGTCATACCTGGTGAATCATTTTACATTTACCCGGCCGGGCTTGTGATGTTTGTTTATTTGTTTGTCATTTATGCAAGATTATAGATTTTAGTCAAATTAATAAATTTGTATTTAGCTGTCTAATTGAGCCAAGTGCCTCTTTACACCAGGATTTGTCCCCTACCCCTATTCTTTCGCATTTATGGAAAAGACCTGTGGGATGAAAATGCTCACTACACCCCTTAATAAATGCCTTGAGGGTTGTAGTTTCCAAAATGGGGTCACTTTTCAGTGGTTTCTTTTATTACTTCACATCAGAGCCTCTGCAATTGTGAACCAATACTATGTAAATTGCCAAATTGTCTCAATTTCTCATAGTGCTCTTTCACTCCTGAGCCCTGTCGATCGAAACACAGCATAATAATTAGAGAGCTGACTATTCATGGAGGCACAAGCTGGGCACCACATATCGGCATATCTATGGGAAAATTCTCATTTTCACTCTGCAACATCGAGTGAACACTTTCTGGAAAACACCTGCGGGGTTAACCTGCTCACTACATCCTTAGGTGAATACCTTGAGGGGTATAGTTTCCAAAATGTGGTTACTTCTAGGGGTTTCCACTGTTTTGGTCCCACAGGGGCTTTGCAAATGCGACATAGCACCCAGAAACCAATCCAGCAAAATATGCACTCCAAAAGCCAAATGGCGCTCCTTCCCTTCTGAGCCCTACTGTGTGCCCAAACAGCAGTTTATGACCACATATGGGGTATTGCCGTACTCGGTAGAAATTGCTTTACAAACGTTGGGGTGAGGTTTCTCTTTTATTTGTTGACTAAGCAAAAAGTTTTGAGCTAATGCTACGGCTTATTGGAAAGAAGAATGTTTTTTTATTTTCACTGCCCAATTCTAATAAAATATAAGAAACACCCGTGGGGTAAAAATGCTCCCTACACCCCTAGATAAATTCCCTAAGGTGTGGAGTTTCCTAAATGAAGTCACTTTTGGGGAGTTTCCACTGTTTTGGTCCGACAGGGGCTTTGCAAACGCAACATGGTGCCAAGCAAGCAATCCACCAAAATCTGCGCTACAAAAGCCAAATTACGCTTCTTCCCTTCTAAGCCTTGCCGTGTGCCCAAATAGCAGTTTATGACCACATACAGAGTATTTTCGTATTCTGGAGACGTTGCTCTACAAATGTTGGGAGGCTTTTTCTAAAAATGTTAAAAAAATTATTTTCACGTTCAAATTCTAATATAATCTATGAAAGACCTGTGGGTTCAAAATGCTCACTAACCTCTAGACTAATTCCTAGTGGGGCATAGTTTCCAAAATGGGGTCTTTCCTTTGTTTTGACATCACAAGACTTCTTTAAACCGGACATGGTGTCTAAAATATAACCCAATAAAAAGAAGGTCCCAAAATCCACTAGGTGCTCCTTTGCTTCTGAGGCCTGTGCTTCAGCCCATTAGCACACTAGGGCCACATGTGGGATATTTCTAACAACTGCAGAATCTGGGCAATAAATATTAAGTTATGTTTATCTGGTAAAACCCTTTGTGTTAAAAATGAATTTATGCAAAAAAAAAAAAAAATAGATTTGTCAATTCCCCTCTACTTTGCTTTAAATTCTTGTGAAATGCCTAAAGGGTTAAGAAACTTTTTAAATGCTGTTTTGAATACTTTGATGGGTACAGTTTTTAAAATTGCGTGACTTACGTGGATTTCTAATATATAGGGCCGTCAAAACCACTTCAGAACTGAACTGGTCCATGAAAAAATAGCCTTTTGAAATTTTCTTGAAAATATAAGAAATTGCTGCTAAAGTTCTAAGCTTTGTAACGTCCCTGAAAAATAAAAGGACGTTCAAAAAAACGATGCAAAACAAAGTAGGCATGTGGGAAATGTTAACTAGTAACAAATTTGTGTAGTATTACTATTGGTTTTACAAGCAGATACATCTAAATTTAAAAAAATGCTAATTTTTGCCCATTTTATGTGTTTCTTACAAATAAATATTGAATTTATCGGCTAAATTTTTTCACTAACAAAGTCCAATATGTCAAAAGAAAACAATCTCAGAATCGCTTCAATAAGGAAAAGCATTCCAAAGATATTACCGCATAAAATGACATGTCAGATTTGAAAAATAAGGCTCTGTCAGGAAGGTCAAAAGTGGCCACAGAGGGAAGTGGTTAACCTAAAGAAGCCGGCATCCACGCGAGTTCCTACTGGAGATTGAGAAGAACCTCCGGTTCTATCACAGCTAGGACTGCGATCCTGGTGGCATATGAGAGATAGTAATCTCAGGTGGTACACAGCCCAAGATGTTGCTATTTGAGTTGACGCCCCCACCCACCCGTGATTAATAAGTCATCAGTTTGTAGTAATGCGTTACTGGCAGGCTTGTAAGTTTGGTCCACACCCCCAGCCTCAGAGAGGAACACAAATTGGTGTGCAGACAGAACAGGGCCAATTGCGCTAGAATAAGCAATGATAGAGTGCTCATAAAGAGTTACACATGTAAAGAATGACCGCCTAATGATATCTCTGCATAATTTTACTTAACTCGTAAAAATGTAGGCACCCTTTTCAGAAATCAAGAGCTCTAAGTACAGTGGTTTTAACAGGCCATTTGGAGAAATGAGAATAACTGGGAAGCCTTACACCTTGACTTTCTTGAGAAGTAGCAGCAGGAGAGTATGGAAGATGTATGTAAACTTGAACTTTGTTCATTGAATGACAAGGGTGTCTACCACCAGCGCAAGTGGATCTTGAGCCAGGAGATGAACACAGAGTCGGTGATTAAGTCTGGGTTAGATTAGGTCCACATCTGTAAGACCCAACCAGAAGGAAATATCCCTGAATTCCTCACCATGAGGTCGATCTGTTCCCGGCAGAGATAATCTACAATCCAATTGTCCAATACTGGTATGTGTACAGTGAAAACAGCTGGAACGTGCTACTGCCCACCTGAGAATTTTGGTCGTCCCTGACACGGCTGCAAGTATCGCCTTGACGGTTTAGGTAGACGACTGTTGTCGCATTGTGTGTCTGACCTAATATGGGATGACCTATCAGGAGATTGGTTTAGGGTTGTAGGGACAGAAAGATGGCCCGCAGTTGCAGGACATTGATCGGGAGTGAGGATCTGAAGTGACCATACACCATGAACCGTCTGGTTCTGAAGAACCCTTTCCCAGCCAAGGAGAATGGCACATGTTGTCAGGATCAACCACTGGAGTAGTAGGGAAGAGAAGCCCAGGGTTAACTGGGGGGGAGGGGAGAGTAGCCACCACTAGAAAGAGCGATGGACTGGCAAAGGCAGGACAATAATGTGATCCAGGGAACCCGTAGACTTGTTCCAGCAGGCCAGTACAGCTCTATGAAGAGAGCGCGCGTGGAACTGGACGTACGGACTTATGAACATTAGTCTCAACGCCCTTATGCAAGGACAAATTGAGACCAGACAGTGCCCCTAAAAGAGATCATACATTCTGTTAGATGATTAAAGTTTCTGCTATGGGAGAAGGATCCCGGCCGAAATACATGCCCAGAAAGGTTAAGCACTGAGACAGGGAGAATTAGGACTTGGGAAGTTGATTATCCAGTCAAAGCAGTATAAGATATCCAGGGTGATATAAAGGCTTCCTAAATTGGATGGCCAGGATAGAGCCTTTATCATGATGTCATCCAAGTAGGGAGCACACCCTGAGAGTAAAGAAGGGCAATTACAAGGCTAGGACTTTTGTGAAAACCTGTGGTGCAATTGCCAACCCAAAGGGGAGAGCCAGAAATTAATAGTGGCTCGATTGGATTGCAAATTAAAGCAACTGTTGGTGGGAATTCGCAGATGGGGGATATGCAGATATGCGTCCTTGAGGTCTACTGAGAACAGGAACTCCCCTTGTTCCATCGATACAACATCCAACCTCAGACTCCATCCAGAAGCTCCAGACTTAGATCTGAAGCGCCTAAACTGGAACGTCAAAGATAGATGACCTTTATAAAGAGGTTTGAAGAAGTGGAAGTGTTCCTGCCGAGGAACTGGTACAATAACCTCTTGGGAGAGAAAAAACTTGACGGCCAGAAAAATTACAGAAGCATTGTAAGGGGAGCTCTGTGGCACTGAGCAAAAGTATCGATCCGGGGAAATATAAGCAAATTCTATCTTGAATCCTGTGGCGACTGCCTCGCGTACCCATGCACGTGTGGGGGCCAAAAGTCCCATAACCGAATGAGTCAACCCAATATCTCCCATTCCCCGGGATGAATCTGTGTGGATCGTCCTTCAAGCAGTACCAGATTTATTGGTACTATGAGCCTGTGGAAGATGGGGCCAGGAAATCAAAATTATTACCGGTAATGGTTTTTTCTGGAGCCCATGACAGAGAGACCACCTCCTCCTCTCGACAGGAAGTAGGATTAATTTAAAAGGACGGAACACCCCCATTATCCCCAGTTGTTGGCAAGAACCGGGTACTAAATTTAGGATTACTTTTTGTTTTACATTTTTTTGTACATTTTTATACTCTTATATTCTATTTCTACACACCTCTATAATTATCTACTATAAGTGAAAACGTGGGTGGGAATTGGCAGGTGCGGTCATGGGCTTCAAAAAAAATAAAAAATTACCGGTAAGTAATTTTGATTTTCCGTATTGCCCTATGACAACACCTATGGAGATCAGACTAGATAGTCTAGGGTGGGACTGCATAACTTTCCTACCAAAGGCCAGATCTTCATTTGATGAGAGCTGAAGCCTATAGTGCTTAAAGAAATTAAGCGGAGAACTCCATGTAGCCACTTTACAAATCTGTTCAGTAGAAGCACATGCTCTTTCTGCCCAAGAAGTAGCTAGTGGGCGAGTGGAATGTGCACCAAATCCTGAAGTTAGAATTTTACCCGAAGATGAATAGGCTAAAGAAATGGACTGCTTAATTTACACTGCTATAGATTTTAATGAAGCTGCCTTCACTTTATTCTGACCCTGAAACTGGAGAAGTAGCTGGGAAGATTGTATCTATTCCCTAGTAACCTGAAGGTACTCCAATAAACAACATCTAATGTTTAAGTTGTGAAATATCTCCTCTTTCCTATTTTTGGGATTTGCGCAGAAGGGGGGTAACACTATATTTTGAGATCGATAAAAAAATCTGTGACAACTCTAGGGAAAAAGGGCGGAACCAAAGAAATAACTAGTCTCCAAAATGTTAGTATAGGGCGTATTTATGGTAAAAGCCCCGATCTCCCCCACTCTTCAAGCTGAAGAAAATCCAACTTAAGGCCGGATTTACACGAGCGTGTGCCTTTTGCGTGCGCAAAAAACGCGGCGTTTTGCACGCGCAAAAGGTACTTAACAGCTCCTTGTCATTACAGACTGGGTATATATAGGGCGCCCACTGGACAGGCACACTACACCCCTTGAGGAAGCGGACATCTGCGAAACGCGCATCGGGGCGCACAAAGTAATCATCAGGACACAGCTCAGGACACTTCATGGGTAAGAATATCCTGGCTATCCCTGTTATTTCAGGGCATGGTTTAGTCTCACTTTTCAGTACACTGCTTTTTTTCTGGACCATTTATGTCCCTTATTAAGCATTAACATATGCATTGAGTTCTATTCTCCATACCTTATACCAGTTATATTCTTACTGTTAACCTATACAACTAGGGTTTACTATTTATGACTCTAGCTTTCCTGATGTATCTCTGTCACTTATTACTGAGTTTCTCCTGTTATACATATCTTTTTAAATGTTTGTTATCTTGTATATTTAAATAAAGTTCTGTTTTGATACTTTTTGATAATATATTGGCTACAGACTCTGTTTTGCTTATATTCATATACTTATTATAGAGTTGCCTTATCAATACATATGGGAGGATGTTCCTTGGGACAATACCTAGCCCAATACACTTGTTTGCTTCTGGAGGCTATTAGTTATAATCATTTTTCTGTGTTTTTCACAGCGACTGGCACCCAGCCTAATATGGATTTTCGAGCACGTGATCAGTCATGGCTCGCACAACTAGACATGATTTTTAAGGAGGACTCTAATTTGCTTTTAGATGCTGGTAGCATTAATATTAGGGAACGCAGTGTTAAACTCAAATCACTCCTTAACAAAAGAACCAAGTTATGGTGGAATAAGGCTTTCCTGGAAAAATACATATCTAGAGGGCTTATACCGAGGGGCTTAAGGGTTCAGGTTTTTCCCTCCTTTGACATAGAAAACGATGTTTAAAAAGAAATGGGAGAAGCTGGCAGATACTTGTTCCAGGGGGTTTATGAGTCTCTTAATCCAATCTAACTGTAACACTCTGGTGGAAATAGAAAGAGAAATAGATGGGATACAACTAGATCTCAAAAAGGAGTTCTCTACTGAGACTCTTGCCAAATGGCAGGAAGATTTGGATAAAGATTATGCCAAATGGGAAAAAGAGATTTGTACAGTTAAATCAGGCAAATTTCAGAGAGACGTACAAGACTATAAATCCAATAGGGTTTATAAATGGCGGTCCAGTCAATAGAGATTAAGACCTGTATCACGCTCAAGATCCTCCTCTGTGTCATCACGTACCTCTGGCGATGAACCAGGGAGAACAAGGGATGCAATGACTGCCAGCAGTATTGGTAATAACCTGGGTTCCTACATGCCAAGAAGACAATATGATAGGAACGCTAAGCGCAAAAAACCTGCGATCCCACAACAGGAGAAGAGATCCGGGAACAATTTGGAGGTAATTAACCTGTCTTCACACTCCCTCTCTGATGCCCAACGTAAGGTCCTGAGTAAAGGGTTGACGTTCTCACCCACTGCCCCTTTTGATTTTTTTACAGTTTTAAAGGATTTACATCTGTTCTCTAGGAAACTTGTTCTCCAAAAATTGCATAATAGGGGATGCGGCACCCTCAAAATTGACAGCGAGATGGAAAGGGAGGCCCTATCAGCATTGGAAGAAGTGCTATGGGAACAGAGTACTGTAATAAGTAAGTTCCCCATGTCGGCCTTACCTAAATCCACAAGGTTTCCCCCCCCTGTCTCTGTGCCCCCAGGTGGAAATATTCACCAAACTGGTAGTAGATGACCTGAAACAAATACCCAAGTTTGGATATAGGGATAATCTCACAGTCCCCCAAAGACAAGCCTTGAGAGAATTACAATCCTATGAGGATGTTGTCATCAAGGCCGCTGACAAGGGAGGTAACATTGTGGTATGGCCGACAGAAAAGTACGAAAAAGAGGCATTTAGACAATTAAGAGATAAGCAGACTTATGCCAAACTTAAGTTTAACCCTATATCTAAATTCTTTTTGGAATTGAAGGAAATTTTGAATAAGGCCTTGGACAAAGGGATCATTACGAAGAAGATTTTTGAGGGACTTTTGACAGAGGATCCCAAAATACCCACAATCTATTTCTTGCCAAAAATCCACAAAAATCTGATGGAACCCCCAGGACGGCCTATTGTGTCAGGTATGGGAGGCCTATGCGAAGCCACATGTAAATTTATAGACAATTATTTAAAGCCGTTGGTAACAGAACTGCCCTCACATGTAAAGGACACAACGGATGTCCTGGGGAGAATTGACGGGATTCAGATTGAACCCGATATGTTCCTTGTCACTGCTGACGTTGAAAGCTTATATACATGCATAAGACATGGAGATGGTCTGGAGGCGGTCCGCTTCTTCCTGGGGACTAGCAACTGGGATGACGAAATATATGATCTTATTGTGGAACTACTACAGTATGTTCTGAGTCACAATATCTTTGTATTTAAGGATAACTTCTATCTGCAAACTCAAGGCACTGCCATGGGTGCGGCGTGTGCGCCATCCTATGCGAGCCTGTTTCTCGGTTTCTGGGAGAGGCGGGTTTTTCATGGGGATGGCGCTCGCGCCGCGGACCATGTGCAGTGCTGGCTCCGCTACATTGACGACATACTGTTTGTGTGGCAGGGCTCGGAGTGTGAGTTGAGGAACTTTATGCAGCAACTTATCAGGTGAATGTCAAATTGACTTACTCATTTCACCCCTCCAAGATTGAGTTCTTGGACATACTAATGTTTACCGATGCAAGTGGTTTTCTTCAGACAGACGTCTACCGCAAGTCGACCTCCGTCAACTCATTGCTGCACGCTTCCTCTTCTCACACTCCTTCCACTGTCAAAGCCATCCCAGTTGGTCAATTCCTCAGGATGAGGCGGATCTGCTCTACTGACCACCTTTTCGAACAACAATCTGAGGACCTCAGATATAGATTCGAAGATAGGGGGTACAGCAAAAGGTCCATCAAGGCAGGATATCGGAGAGCAAAAAAGACCCCTCGTGTCAACCTCCTGAGGAGTAAAACCCCTGTAGTGGGAAAAACGGCTGTCAGATTCATCTCCACCTACAATAGTAGATGGGATGAACTGAGGACTATTTTAGGGCGACATTGGCCAATTCTAAGGTCTGAACCCACCTTGGCTCTCTGCCTCAGTGATAAACCGACAATGACGGCCAGGCGGAGCAGGAATCTTCGTGATATCCTGGTCAAAAGCCACTATACCCCTAAAAAAGTCAATTTTTTCGGATCTCAGGGGCAAAGAAAAGGGTGTTACCCATGCGGCAACTGTGTTGCGTGCCCCAATATTAGTAGAACAAACAAGTTTGAATCAGTAGACGGCACCAAATCTTTTGAGATCAGAGACTACATATCGTGTAGTTACACATGTAGTTTACTATGCTCTATGTGGATGTCCAAAGATCTATATAGGCCTGACATCAAGGGAATTACGTACACGTACTAGAGAACACGTACGGGACATTATTGCCGCAAGGGCTATTGATGACCCTATAGAACTAAAAACCCTGCCCAGACATTTTAAAATGTATCATGGGTGCAATCCAAGATCCCTCAAAATTCGGGGGATTGAACGTATACGTTGTGGCATCAGGGGGGTAATGTGAAAAAGGTCCTGGCACAGAAGGAATGTAGGTGGATTGTGCAATTAGGATCTATGGTACCGGCTGGACTTAATGAACAATTGAGTTTTGCACCCTTCTTATGAGGAAGCCGGAACCACCAAACTACCAGCATCATATATTTTTATGAATTTTAGACTGTGGATTGTTTGTGTGTTCTGTTTTTAATATATATATCTTTTTAGTTGGTATGTGAAATATTGGTTGATATCCAGTGAAGCACCCTTGTACCCCTAAACTCCTTAAAATTGGATGATCTTCTACGTTATGGATCTCGATGAGGAGTATGCATACCCGGGACTCTATTTATGTAATTTGTTTATGACTCTGCTCCTATATGTGCTTGCATAGGCACTGTAATGTTGTCTGATTGTTTTTACAGACGACCCTATATGACTGTTACTCATCAGTAACAGTCTCTTAATTTATATATAATTTGTGCACTGCTAGAAGATGTTGTTTACGCCTATATAGTGCTATTTGGAGATCTATGTATCTCCTGTGTTTATGGTTTTAAGATTAATATTGTGAGGTATTGTTATGCCCGTAATGATGCACCACATAAATACACATTCTCTATAATATCATTGCACCATAGCATATACATTTGGCAATATATCTGAATACACTAGGTTACTTGGCGTTATCGGCATCCTAATTATCAAATGTCTTCTTCTCTCTTTTTTTGTTTAACACTGTATTTTGTCCTAGACTTGTCATTGTTTGTGTATAATAAATGTTTTTGTTTTTTTTAACTGTCCATATGCAAACACTTGAGCTATTATGAGGTATTATATTAATACCAATTCGTTGAAAGTGAAGGATTGAAGCATTAATGGGTCAATAGACATCACAATATGCTTACTCACATATGTCGGTCTGCGCTGTCCAATGGGGAGCGCGCACTTGCCGTACGCGGCCGGGACTGGTTTTGGCCACGCCCTAACCTCCGATAGTGCGGTGCGCATGTCCGGATCTCGTGGTACGCGTCCAGAGACCGGATGTGCGCCGCAGCACTGGAGGATGGAAGTGAGGCCTGCCACACTTCTGGTTGCGCCATCGGATGCGCGCCATGCGCCCTTGGACAGGGCAGAGTGTATGCAGAATACACCTTAGTTACATCACAGACAGGGTATATATAGGGCGCCCACTGGACAGGCACACTACACCCCTTGAGGAAGCGGACATCTGCGAAACGCGCGTCGGGGCGCACACAGTAACCATCAGGACACAGCTTAGGACACTTCATGGGTAAGAATATCCTGGCTATCCCTGTTATTTCAGGGCATGGTTTAGTCTCACTTTTCAGTACACTGCTTTTTTTCTGGACCATTTATGTCCCTTATTAAGCATTAACATATGCATTGAGTTCTATTCTCCATACCTTATACCAGTTATATTCTTACTGTTAACCTATACAACTAGGGTTTACTATTTATGACTCTAGCTTTCCTGATGTATCTCTATGTCACTTATTACTGAGTTTCTCCTGTTATACATATCTTTTTAAATATTTGTTATCTTGTATATTTAAATAAAGTTCTGTTCTGATACTTTTTGATAATATATTGGCTACAGACTCTGTTTTGCTTATATTCAGCTGCGTATGATGCGTGATTTTCGCGCAGCCGCCATCATTATGACACTCTGTTTCTATGTTTGTAAACAGAAAAGCATGTGGCGCTTCTGTTTCCATTCCTACTTTTTACTGCTGTTCCGCGAATCACGGAAGTGCTTCCGTGTGCTGCGCGTGATTTTCACGCACCCATTGACTTCAATGGGTGCGTGATGCGCGAACAACGCACAAATAACGGACAGGTCGTGAGTTTTACGCAGCGGACACACGCTGCATGAAACTCACGGACAGTCTGCACGGCCGCATAGACTAACATAGGTCCGTGCGAGGCGCGTGAAAATCACGCGCATTGCACGGACGTATATCACGTTAGTCTAAATAAGCCCTGAGGGAAAGAAAGATTTCTTTAATGGGCTCAAAATGCAGATAAACCGGTAGCGAGATCCCAAGGATGGGATTTTACTTTTAAAGAAGGCCTGAGTCTACAGGCTGCGCTCAGAAACCTTTTAACCCCTAGGGTGCTCGGATATCCTAGCTTCAAATAGGGCGCTAAGAGCGGAAAACCTGGACCCTCAATGTGCTGGGCCTAAGATTTTTTATTTAAAGGGAATGTGTCGCTAGAAATTTTTTTTTTATTTTTTTTTAGTTAAGCAGTGTATAAATGATTAAACATTGTTCTAATTTTTTTAATTTTTTCACGAGTCAGGAAATATTATAAATTAGATTCTAATTTATAACATTTCCCAGTGCTGGTCACTAGATGGAGCAATTCCCAAAATTGCTTTATGCTGCAAAATTTGAGAATACACACTCGCTCTAGTGAGCGCACAGAATCCCCCCTCCTTTATCCTGGCTAGTGCCAGGAGAAAGGAGGGGATTGAACGGTCAAACCTCCTACACTGTGTGTCGCCATTTTTTGAGCTAACACACAGTGTAGTAGGTTTACATACAGTAGTAATCACACACTAAAACACGTACATACACAGACCTAACTTACCTGCTCCTGCTGCCGCCACAGCTCCCTCCGGTCCGTCCGCTCCGTCTGCTCCCTCCGCTCCAAGTGCACAAGTCCGGAAGCCGCGACCGGAAGTAGTAATCTTACTGTCGGGCTTCCGGTCCACAAGAAAATGGCGCCGGACGTCGCTCGGCCGAAGACCTTCAATTTGGACTGTGTGGGAGCGGCGCATGCGCCGTTCCCACACAGACGGTGTACAGCATAGTGGATGGAACGGGCCCCGTTCGCATTCACTATGGGGCTGTATGTGCCGTATTCCATGTCTGTATGTGTCGTTAATCGACACATACAGAGATGGAAAAAAAATGGCAGCCCCCATAGACAAGAAAAAGTTAAAAAATAAAAAAAAGTAAAACACAAACACACAAATAAATAAAACATTTTTTAATAAAACACAAAGCAAATTGATATAAAAATAAAAATTTCCGCGACACTCGTCCTTTAAGCCCTCCTGTAAAAATGCTAAAATTAAAGTGATATTCAGACCTCCATAGATATTTACATGTTTACCCACGGATTTACAGAAGGTTCTCCTGGTACTAAGGTAAATCCCTGAGAAAACTTTTATTCTAATGGATAGAAGAGTGCCGATAATCGGATCAGACAGGCCTTTTTTTCCGTAGAATCTGCTGTTGAAGAGCCATGCAGTCGGGTGCAGATTTTTTACCTCTGGGTGAAATACTGGGCCCTGCGACAGGAGAGTCTGATTTTCCAGAGGAACCCATGGGGTTGCTACTGAAATTTTTCAAGGCAATGAAAACCAAACTCTTCTCTGCCAAAAAGAAGCAATCAGAATTACTTTTGCAGAATCCTCTCATCTTTTTCAGTGTTCTCGGAATCAACCTGAAAGGGGGAAAAAGGCATACAACAGGCCTTTTTTCCAAAATTGGGTGAAAGAACCCAACCCCTTCGGAAAATCCTGAGGAGAAAGGGAAAATAAACCGTCCACCTTTCGATTTTCTCGAGAAGCAAAACAGATCCATTACCGGGACACCCCATAGATTTGAAATCTGAGTGAAAACTTCCTGATTCAGACTCCCACTGATCGATATGACGATGGCTGAGTCAATCTGCCTTCTGGTTGTCTATCCCCCTGAAGTAAACGGTCTAACCCAGATTTTAAGGGATCTAGCTATGTAACCTTTTTTCTTAGGTATGTCTCTGCGCTCTTATCCATAGGGTCTCTTAGCGAACCTGCATCCTCAAAGAGCAGACAAGCCCTTTTTAAAGTTTTTGCCACCGGGGAGTCAATTATAGGAGCCCTATCCCAGGCAGAAGAATCTTCTTCCTCAAAGGGTACTTCCTTTTAATTGATCGAAAAAATTCTATCGGGTTTTTCCATTCCTGGAGATTAGGGCACTGATGTTTTTATGGATCGGAAACACGTTTCTCCTTCTTGGCCTTAAACCTTCAAACATTATATCCTGGACCGACCTAGCCTTTTTAGAATCCTCTAGGTCCATGGTGGCCCTCACTGTTTTGACTAATAAATCTATTTTCTGCAGGAAAAAGAGGTTTTCCCAAGAGCGCTTCTTCTGAAGAGGAGTCATATTCAGAATCCAATATACCCTCTTCCTCCTTGGCTCCTGACTGTACATCACTCTCACTGGAAGATGACTGCCCTAGATCTACCACATGAAGTGCAAGAGTGTTCCTTACTTAAAGCCTTAATATAATTTTTAACTTAATTTTTAACCAGGCTTTTTATACTCCTGAACCGAGATGGTCCTTCCTCTTCTGAAAACTTCTCCAAAGAGGTTTTACAGAGAGATTTTACATAGGCCGTGGGGAGCTTTTTCTTGCAAATTTTCTGTTTTTAAGTTTAGCGGATCTTTTCCCCAGGTCCTTAGAGCCCTAAAACCAATAATATTCTACAGTAAAAAATAGGGTCAAGGAAACAACTAGGGGTAATATACCCTCTTACCGCACCAGTGTATACCGGTCCGACATCCGTGCCAGTGTCACTGGGATCAGGACGCTGTGAAGCTTCTATATCCAAACACTAGAAGCTGGAAAGCTTCATAGATCCTTCCAAGACACAGCTCTCTCATAAGGCTGGCTGGGACACTAAAAAAAAGGGCGCCACAGACTCCACACACTTCCGACCCCACGACAAGAGTCATCTCCCCACCCGCACAGAAAACCGCCAGTAACCAGTGTTCCTTCCTGTTGTGACTCACACCGGCCGGAAGCCTGCTGAACATACAGACACGCGCCAAGACGCACTAGTCCGGTCCCAGGGAAGCATCCAATGGCCCGGCACACACCAGGAGGGAGGCACGGAGTGTCCTCTGACATGTGGGTTAGTTGAAGAGGGGGAACCAGACTATCCTCGACGGCTCCTAGTAGAGACTTATGCCGACGTGTCACCCATGAGCCCCTCAGATACAGGCTGGGCTCCTTCAGTCTGTTTTGCTTGAATCCTAAATAGTCTCTGCCTTTGTCCAAAAGGACAAGAAACAGTACTGGGGATGATCCCTCATTTTAAATGAATTCTAGCTCCTGTTTCCTGTCCAAGGGAGGAAGCGGTCTCTCCATGGGTGCTGTCATAGGGGGATATAATAAAGATGTGTTGTCAAGGAAGGCTTCTTTCTTTCTTTCAGTCTTGAGGATTTTCTTCCGGTAAAAAGGTTGTGGGCTGGAGAGACGGCAAAAGGAATGAGGGAAGGTGGGAGGCAGAATGAGCAAACCAGTTTTGGGGCAGGTAAGGGCCCTTCCCCTCTGTGGCTTTGGAAATAATCTCGCCCAACTGTCTGCCAAAAAGGCGAGAACCTGCAAAACGGGAGAGTCATTCAAGATTATTTAGCGACTGCGACTAATTAGCCAGAGCGCCCGAGTGGCGATAGAGAGGGAGAGAGCACCCAGAAATGGGACAGTTATCTGGCCACATCCAGAGAGGCTTTACAGATATATTTGTCAGCTTGGAATATTTGTAGGGCGATCTGTGCAGTTGTTCAGGCGTCGCCGGAAGGTACACCTAGATGGAGTTGTTTTGCCCATTCGGTAGTGGCTCTGGTTATCAAAGAGGCGGCGAATATCGGCCACAGGGCCTTTCCGGCGGCCTTGAAGGAGCATTTGGCAACGTATTACATTTTCCTATCACGTGGATCCTGGAATGGGAAAGCGTGGTACGCCTGACTAGATTGGAAACTGGGTGGGAGCCTAACACCAGGTAAGTAGACCATTTTATCACCTAGTCACTTGGGAATGAATACATGACCTCCGTGTGATTGGACTTTTTAAGGCGCCTACCTGGGTAGTTTCACTCTTTAAAGGGAGTTTCTTCAAATTCTGTGAGGGAGAGGAAGAACTTTGGAGAACGGCGAGGCCGCCAGAAGGAAAACTTTTTTTCTGAGAAAAAGTGACTGATCCCGAACATGTAGAATATTCTTGACGGCCATAATAAGACGGTCAATTATAGCGGAGAGTTTTGACAACTGCTTACTCGTCCAGGGCAGAATCTGATCCTAGAATGTCCACAATGGCCTGCAGCCGATGCGCTTAGCAATCACCACTTTAGTATGCCTCCCAGTAGAGAGGGAACACTAGTTAAAGATTGAATGACTTTTTCTGCGGCGGTAGAGTGTTCAATAGCAAGATTATGCCATGCTGTTCTCCCTCTTCCTGTTGGGGTAAGAGGGAGATATAGTTAACCCTGCCTTCCCAGCTTAATGGTGAAAAAAGAATAAAATATGTACCTGCTAAGCAGGTAGGTCTGTCTCCTAAAAGCTAAAACTGATTTACTGGAATGAAAGAGGGGTAATAGCTGGTAGGAGGAGCGGATACGTTTTTACCCATTGTTCGCCTCCTAGTGGCAGCAGCAGCAACCAAGGTCATCTCGGAGTTCATCAATGATATGGACAGGAAAGAGTGTCTTAAAAAGGAATCTGCCAGACAAGCAGGGTTTTTTCGCACATCAGTTTCCTTCCTGTTTTAGTTAAGTTATTGGAAATAGGAATAGCTTGACTATAGTGGCAGGCTTAGTTTTACAGCCAGAGCAGAAGAATGTTGATTCTACGCCTCAGCCTTTCTGCAAAAGTATTGGTCTTAGTCTTCCGAAGACTTATTTTTTTTTTTTACAATGTAGACTTTAGTTTTAGAGTTTTTTACTATGAACATTTAAAATGGCTTCACTGTAAAGGACATATCCACCTTTATTTTCTTTATGGAGAGTTACAGCTCCTGTGATTACTGACAAGTGGTAGCTTAGCAACAGAATACACTGTTTGTGTGCACTGCTATTATTGTACCTGCAAACACTATTAATCCTGGGGGGATCTGCAGAGTTTGCATGCGCAATCATAGCATCATGCACTTGAATAAAGCTACAGTATTCTGTTGCTAAGCTTCACAAAAACACTAACAAAATATACACAAAAGTCAAAATTTCGGTTACACTCTAATTAGAGACATTTTAAAAACTCCTATTTGATTTAGTCTGTAGACTTTAATTCTGCACTTTGCAAATTTACCTTTCAAGTGTGCTGAAACGTAAAAGGAAAAATAAAAAACAGACGGCACAAGGATCAGCTGTATAATATTGATTGACCGGACTACTGGCTTCACAAATTAGGAAGGGAGAGCTATAAAGATAGGAGATTGCTTTATAGCTATTCTATTTTTTATAATTTCCCGTTTTTCTTTGAAGTCATTGTGCCCTAATAGGGTATGTGGAAAGGAGTTGTCACACAGTACGTTTTTTTTTTTTACCTGAACATTGCAGGGATTGGGAAAGTTCAGTTGCCATCACCTGGATGATAAGTCCAATTCTCAGGCGGAACATTTCAGCAAATAAAGAAGGCTGTGTCCTCATATACATTGCCAGATATACCATGATTTCCTGTGGTAAAGAACATATAATTTCGGTCTACCTACTGTTTTTTTGAAAACTTTAAAAACACAAGAAAAAAAAAAAAAAAAGAGTTTGCATCATAGCAACTATTGTTCACATGAGCATTGGGTTCCGTTGATGGGTTCCGCTAGACCTTTCCATCGGAGGAACCTATTAACGAAAAGGCAAGCGTAAACCATAGCTTGTGTTTGCATTAACATTGGATTTAATGGTAATGCTTCCGTTGCAAATGGCTTCCGTTTGTTTACGTTTTGTAAGGTTTCCGTTTTTTTTGACGGAAACAATAGTGTAGTCGACTGAAACCAATGTTAATGCAAACGGAAGCTATGGTTTCCGGTTGCCTTTTCGTTGATGGGTTCCTCCGATGGAAAGATCTAGCGGAACCCATCAACGGAACCCAACGCTGATGTGAACACACCCTTAAACATATTATAATATAGTTAACTATTTGATATTTATATACGCTGACCCCAGAGACAAAAATATTGATTTGAAAGGAGTGCTTCATGCAGGCCAGTAATATAATATATGTACCCTTAGAACATACAAAGTTCTTCTGATAAGCATGGGTTTACTTACCTGTGTGAGGATAGAAATACTCATATTCTGTTCACTAGCCTCTTGAATCAAACAAATTAGCTTGTCGTATGGCAGTGGCCTTAAATATAACACAGAAACACAATTAAATTACCTTAACATGACAGAATCACCTCAGATTTTCTCTACACTGGACAACAGCAGCCTTCACATTCAATGATATACAAATGACTACAATAGGAGCAAGCAAGATTTTTCTTATTTTTAAACACACATATAAGATGGAAAAATCTGAGCGCTGTTGTTGTGAAATGGCCAGAAACAGAATTACCAGTAGGAAATATTCCAATATCCCTATTTGTTGTAATGGCAACAGATTTTAAATATTCATATAAAAGAGTTTAAATATATATATTTGCCTTTTTTAACATTTTGTCTCAAACATCCCAAGCTTGCGTCTACATATAGAGCAGTTTTTAAGAGGAAATTGCCAAAGGCATGGAAAGCCCGTTTTTTTTCCAACTACACTGAGCTAATTAAACTAATATATACAATCTTTATTAAGTAACCAAAAAAGGGGCACACCACATTTTTAAAATTACAATGTGTCCTGGCAGTAAGTATAAATACTGACACTACTGAGTATAATTGCGGCTATATATAGACCAGACCAAGCGGTAAGTTTGTAGATATCAGAATGTACAAAAAAGGACTGACACTACTGAGTATAGTGACGACTATACATATGTAGACCAGACCAAGCAGTGAATTATAAATATCAACATGTGCCAAATGATAATCTATAGTAGATGCCGAAAACATTGAGCTAAAATAAGGAAAGCACCCCCCCGACATGTTTCGCTACTAACGTAGCGTCTTGAGGGGTTAGGAGCTAGTGATGGCACGCTCCGAGAAACATCCCTAATTTATAAGCTCCCAATGACATGGGAGAAGGTGTGTCAACCAGACTAGCCAATCCAAGATGGACGAAAGCGACAAACTGAAATGTACAGACTAGATGTCCAATAGGCTGTCAGCGCAAGCGCCAATCAGGGCCGGGCGCCAGCGCATTTATATGACAGATGTATCTAGCGTACTAAGTGTGGAAATAGTCTCAGTAGGCATGTCACAGTACTTAGAAGTGCAGAAGGTAAGTGTACTGCGTAACACTTAGTAAAATATAGACAGAAAGCACAATGGGCAAGAGGGTAAGTGTATCGCGCATGTACAAAAACTTAGTCTGTGAAATGACAAAAGTAAAATAATGTAAAAAAAAATAAATCCAGATTTTGTGCCGCCAAATGCCCTTGCCCTAAACTATATGAGGGAAAAACAATGCAACATTTAAGAAGGCGTGTTTCTAAACATATTAGCGCTATTAACTGAAAAGAAGAAACCTCTTGGTCAAGACATGTTAGAGTAGTACATGATGGAAACATCAAAACTCTCCAATTTTGGGGTATTACCCAATTGAAATTGGGCCCCAGAGGGAGGAGACCTCGATCGTAAACTCTTACAGGAGGCGGAATGTTGGATTCATCGCCTCTCTTGTTTGAGTCCAAATGGCTTCAATGAGGGATTCACTTTTGCGGCCTCTCTCTAAATAATCATTATTATAATATTTTTTTCTCAAATGTTGTGCCTTGCTGTTCATAAACTAGATATAATATTTCTATATGTTATTATTAGATTTCTCTATAAATATTTATATACTTGTACAGGGACTACTTATCATATAGTACTCACGGTACATCTTTTCCCTATATATGTTATTTGAAGTATGAATATTCCTTTATGGGTTTACTTCATATAACTTGTAGGAATGACTACTACATATGACCATACGCCTCCCCGTTCTAACTGTCCCTTAACTGATTCCTGACCGATCACTGTAAATTGATGTTGGCGCTTGCTGGGCTCTGTGCAGCGCCGACATGAATTTGCGGTGGGTGTTAGAGCGATCGGGTGTCTGAGTGACGCGGACACCCGGATCGCGCTGTTAACACCTGCCTCTGGTCCTGGAGACATGATCGGGACCGCATTGGTTCAGGTCCCGATTATGTGACATTGCAGGGAAAGTTTGTTGTAGCAACAAAATGGAAAGTTACTGTAGCAACAAACTTTCCTGAGTTGCTGCTGGTTGTCATGGCAACCGAAGGCCATACAATGGAAGCCTATGAGGACAAGCCGGAGGCTGGTCCTGATAGGCTTCCTGTCAGAGTGACAAACCGCGTTACACTGATAGTTATAATACATTACACTGGGTAGGTAGTGTAATGTCTTATAGCAGCGATCATTGCTGCAAGTCTTCAGGTCCACTAGTGGGACAAAGAAAAAAAAAAAGAATTTTAAAAAAAGTTAATAAAAATGTTTTATAAAAGTGTCAAACTAAAAGTTATAAGTTAAAAAAAAACAAACACTGGCTTTTTACCTATAATAAGCCTTTTATTATAGGAAAAAAATGAAAACGTTAAAAAAGTACACATTTGGTATCACCGCATTCGTAAAGACCCAAACTATAAAACCATAATGTTATATTTCCCGCACGGTGAACACTGCAAAAAATAAAAAAACAATAAGAGAATCGCTATTTTTTTGGTCACCACCCTTCACAAAATATAGAACACAAAACTACAACCCATGCCGCAAAAAAACAAGCCCTTACACAGCTTTTTTGACTGAAAAAGAAAAATCTTACGGCCTTTAGAATATGGTGGCACAAAAAATTAATTTTATAAAAAAGTGCAAACGCTGCAAACCACCCCAAATAAAAGATATACATATGGTATCGTCGTAATCATATCAACACGCAGAATAAAGTAAAATTGTCATTTATAGCGCACGGTGAACGCTGTAAAAAAACTAAAGTATTTAAAACCGCCAAAATCAATGTTTTTTGGTCACCTTAGCGATAAAAAAAAAAACACAATAATGATCAAAAAGTTGTATGGACCAAAAACTTGGTACCAATAAAAACTACAGCTGGTCCCGCCAAAAATAAGCCCTCA
Source organism: Rhinoderma darwinii (assembly GCF_050947455.1). Taxonomy (NCBI): domain Eukaryota; kingdom Metazoa; phylum Chordata; class Amphibia; order Anura; family Rhinodermatidae; genus Rhinoderma; species Rhinoderma darwinii. The sequence goes on along the minus strand of NC_134694.1, from coordinate 44,392,130 downwards.
TCTCGCTCAATCTATCAAAAAATTTAAAAAAAGTTATGGCTCTCAGAATGTGCTAAAACAAAACAATTTTTTTTTAACAAATCATTTTTTTCTTTGTAAAAGTAGTAAAATATAGAAAAACTATATAAATTTGGTATCGCCGTAATCTTATTTAGCGGCAAAATAAAATTAAGTTGTAGTTTTTACCACACGGTGAAAGGCGTAAAAACTAAACAAGAAACAAAAATGGAGGAGTCACAGTTTATTCCAGTTTCATGAATTTTATTTTCAGTTGCCCAGTACATTAAATAGTACTTTAAATGGTGTCAACAGAATCTACAATTCCTCCCGCAAAAAATAAGCCCTCAAACCACCCTATTGGACAAAAAAATAAAAAAGTTATGGCTCTTGGAGGCGGGTGGTGAAAAACTAAAATGGAAAAGCAAAAAAGGATCAGTCCTGAAATGGTTCATTACATTTCTAATGAAAATTTTTTTTATGACCACATGTGGAGTATTGCCGTGATGGGGAGAAATTGCTGTAAAAACCATTGGGGTGCTTTTTCCCCTTTATCCTTTGTGAAACTGAAAATGTTAACACTTTTCTATTTTTTTGTCTACATAGCCGTATGAGGGCTCGTTTTTTGTGGGAAAAGTTGTATTTTTTCATTTTTGGGTGCTTATAATAGATTGATTAACTTGTGTGAGGGAGTAAAAAAAAAAAAAAAGAATAAACGATTCCAGTTGTGCGTAAATAACACGTTATTATTCTATGGGTCAGTACAATTATGAGAGAGGGGGATCTAGAGGTGTCAGGAATAAAGGCAGCGGTAGAACAAGAGGTAGTTTGGGGAGAGGTGGAGCTGCACTAGGCTCTTCATGTGAACACCAAAATTTTTGGTCACAAGAGCCCCCAATCATGCAATATCTGTTAGGAGATCGCGGGGATCCTATAAACCCTTAGGTAGAACTACAACAGGAGCGATCTAGTTCATTGGGTTCTAGATCTTCCTTCTCGGTGAACACAACTATGTATCACCAAAACTGCAGGATGACTTAAAGATTATAAATATTTAAAGTAAAATTTTACTCAGTAGGATATCGAATTTGCTATCAAAAGGTCTATCATTTGTCCCGACTGCTCGCTTTGACCTATTTACATGGGTCAAGTATGTAGCTCCTTTCACTAGAAAATTAAGATGGGTGAAATTCATGAAAATCGTGTCGTGATTTTGTAATTGACTAAGCTGATCTTCCTAATCTGCGTTTGCTGGAAGACTGAACCAAGTGAGATAGGGACGGGCCCATTTACTAATTTGAGCAAAAGAGCACAAAATCACCGACTGTCTTTGATACGCAATACATAGATATCTTTGAGGAAATGGTGGTGGAGGGGCTGTCAGCAATGACAAATGCTGATCCTCAGTATAGAAACCAGAGTAAGATCTATTTGAAATCTGTACTGGAGCTAAAGAAAGAGGACTAAATAAAAATCAATCCCTCTGACAAGGGCAACATTGTTATTCTTGAAAGGCCACAGTATATTAACATGTGCTTGGAAATATTATCCAATCGGGAATGCTACAGAATTTTAGATTCAGATCCAAAAGTTATCTTTACTAAAGTACTCAAAGTGATTCTACATCAAGCACTTCAAGATAACTTCATTAACCAAAGGAAATGGCCTTGTTGAAACCAACCTGTATTCAAAGAGCCACATTCTATTATTTGCCTAAAGTGCACAAAGGATATAGTCCTTGGAGGTGACGACCTACTGTCTCAAGTATCGGTAGCATTTCCCATGGGATTAGCATTTATTGTAGCGTCCATGGCCCGTCTGGATTACTCAACCCACGACGGCCATAGCCACGGATCTGCGAGCGCTGGCCCGCATCTCCTCCTCAGGAGATGCCAGTGCTCACTTCCACTCCGTTCTGCTGTGTCCCGTAGGGTGCACGCGCATGCTCGGCCTTAAAGGGCGAGCGCACGCCCATGAAAATAATCAATTGGCCCATGATCACCCTGGACTATTGAAGGGCTCTACCCTTTCACTCATTGCCTGAGCGTTGTTGTGCTTACCCGTGTTAGTGTTGCAAATGGTTCCTTAGTGTAATCCTGTTCCCAGTGTTCCCGTACCTGCTACCTGTATCCTGTGCTACCGTTGTTCCTGTGCCTTAGAAAGTTGGAGTCGTGTTGTGCCATCGGTCACCTGGTGTCTGCTGCTAAGGCCCCATCTGAGCCTAGCCTTTACTACTGTCTGAACTGCTACAGGTACTCTTGTGCTTGGACTATATAGACATTGACTTGGTACACTGGCCAGCTGCTATCCCGCTACGGCGGTACGGCCCAGTGGGTTTACATACCCACAGATCGTGGCACTTATGTTGATACGGTGTTGAGCCCTTTTGTCCTGGCATTGCCCTCAAACGTCAGAGATACCATGGAGGTTCTGAGACGCATCAAGGATTTACAACTAAGTCCTGGTACTCTCTTGGCTAGCCTCGATGTGGAGGCATTGTACAGTTCCATCCCCCATGACAAGGGGTGCATAGCAATTTTTAGGGACCAGGGGGTTGCACCTACAGCGACACAATGAATTTAACATAAGTCTTCTGAATTTTGTCCTCCAGAGGAATTTCTTCCTATTTGAGGGAAGCATTTACCACCAGATATGGAGCACGGCTATGGGGAGTCTAGCAGCCCCCACTTATGCCGATTTGCTCCCGGGTTGGTGGGAAGAGGGAGTTGTGTTCAGCGAGATGGCGAATTGGACGTCATCGGTGGCACTCTGGATGAGATACATAAGACGATGTTCTTATTTTTTGGACAGGTAATGAGGAGCAATTTCTGGGGTTTGTTGCAACTCTCCATGTGAAGGACATTGGACTCACGGTGGAAATTGATGATCATAAGACAAGATGGGTAAATTATCTTCTAGTGTGTCCAGAAAATCAATAACCACTAATAGTCTGCTCTCTTGATGAAGCCATTACCCAGGTCCCCACAAATGGGGCATTTTGAAGGGACAGTTCCTTCGTGTTAGGAGAAACTATTCCTCCTTATACGACTATAATGTAAAGGTGGATGAATTGGAAGGCAGAACTCTGTGGCGCGGTCACCCAAGTTATATCCTAAATGGGGCACGTGATCATGCAGTGGCTTCAAATAGAATGGACCTATTAGTCCCACGTCCACGTGATAGTAATTATGGTATTCTTCCGATTATAGGTACCTTTGACTGTGAATCTAAACGTGTCTTGGATGTGTTAAAATCATATTGGGGAACATGGAGATTGGACTCATATGAATGAAATGGTGACATCTAGGCCAAATGTGACATATTGCAGTGGCTGGAATTTAAGGGACCGCCTTGTCAAGAGCCATCTAGCCCCCCGAGCAGTAATACTATGTGGTTGGGTCATACGAATATGAAGGGCACCTTTCGGTGCGGATCTTGCAAGGCCTGCCAATATACTTGTACAGGGAAAACCTTTAAGAGTGCCACCACAGGAAATTAATATTGTAACTGGGACATAGTAAATTCCAAGACCACTGGGGTTGTGTATTTGGTTACTTGCCCCTGTCCCCTTAACTATGTGGGCAAGACCATTCGTCAATTTAGGCGGCGTATTCTTGAACACATAGGGAATATCCTAAGGGACGAAGATCATGCCTTAGCCAGACACGTTTTGCAATGCCATGGAGTAGATCCTGGCTGCCTTGTTTCAAGGCATAGAAAAGATGTGCACTTCTTTGAAGGCAAAGAAGCCCAATGGATATTTGGGCTTATATGTATTAAACCATTGAGACATAATTACACCATTTCATATGCTCCCTTTACCGTGTAGGGAGGTAGACCCTACTATACTTTCTATACCTGGTATATATATATATATACACATACATCTCCACCCTCTGTCTGTGTCCCCACCCCCCTGTTTTACACAGAGTGAGTGGGGGTTGGGATCGCAGTATTTCTTTTAAAGGGTTTGAAACTGATTTCTAAACTATCAATCTCTGCATTATTAATGTAAAAGACATAATACATAATGGTGGACCATATAGATGGGTCTGCAGTATTTGTCACCTTGTGACAACTTGTGTGGTCATCATGGGTAGAGTTGGTCTGTGGGGTGATGTGAGAGAGAGAGGAAGGATGTCATACCTCTGTAGCTATTCCCACCTCAGATCACTCACTGTATAAGTCATCCTTTTGATATTTATTCTTAGCCTGGAACATCGCTGCCGTTTGTTTGGTTTCGTTGTTTTGAGAAGAGCAGCATCTGTGCTGCTATAGCAACGAGCACACGCTCCTGGCCACATCATCACATGCACACCCACACATTCGTCAGGCCTATCAGTGACCAGATGACGTGGCGTTTTGGCCGCCGCGTGCGGCTTAACATCGAGCAGCAATAGTCCACCATCAGGGCTCTTGCACAGCAGTTTTAACTGCTTCTCTATCGAACAGTTTTAACTGCTTTAATGTCTTATCAGTGCATTATAATCTCCTGATGATCCCTCTCACATATAGAAATGGGGAAACACGTAGAGAATGAATGCTTAAGTTATTGCAACATTGTGCAAACAACTTAGACAAGCTGATATTAGGGAAAAAGTATCATTCTAGTGCGTCAGCCAATTTAGTTGAAGGGCTTCAGTTAACTCCCAGGGTGAGATTGGCACTAGACTGTTGCTTTATTATGTATCTATGTATCCCACTATCACATATCCACTAGTTTGGAATTCTGTGGCAGGTTGGGATATTTAACCCCCTGGCGTCCAAGCCATTTTTTGATTTTTGTTTTTCACTTCTCGCTTTCTATGAGCCATAACTTTTTTATTTTTCCGTCAATGGAGTGGTGTAAGGGTTTATTTTTTTTCGTGGGGAGATGGAGTTTCTACTAGCACTGTTTAAAGTACCATGTAATGTACTGGGAAACTGAAAAAAAATACTTTGTGGAGTGGAAATGTAAAAAAAAAACTGCTTCCTCCATTTTCTTTTGGGTTTAGTTTTGACGTCTTTCACTGTGCGTCAAAAACAATTTTACTTAATTCTGCTGGTCCAAACGATTACGGCGATACCAAATTTATATAGTTTTCTTAATGTTTTACTCCTTTTCCAAAGAAAAAGCTATTTGTTAGAAAAAAAAATAGATTTGTGTCACCACATTCTGTAAGCCATAACTTTTTTATTTCTTCCTCGATTAAGCGGTATGAGGGCTTATTCTGTGTTTTTTCTTGGTAAAATTTCATGGTACATACGACTTTTTGATCACTTATTAAATTGATTTTTATCGCGAAGTTGACCAAAAAACTGTGATTCTGTAATTCTCTATTTTTTGCTATACTGTTATGGTTTGGACATTTATGGATGCAGCGATACCAATTTTGTTTATTTTTTTACATTACTTTAGAGGAAAAATTGAGTTATTTTTGAACTTTAAAAAAAAAAAAAAAGTCACTACTAAAAACGTTGACTTTTTTTTTTTTTTTTACACATTTCATTAGTTCATAGATTATAGTCATTTTTACAGGTCTCTGTTAAGCCCTCTGCCACAGGCAGAGTGAAGGTAGTCCTGGGGGCCTTCATTAGGCCTCTGGGCTGCCATGACAACCATTGGCAACCCTCGATCGCGCTACGGGGCAGCCGATGAGCTGTCGGAGCGGTGCGCCCCCTCTCTATAACGCCTCAGATGCTGCGCTCGCAGCATCTGAGGGGTTAAATGGCCAGGGACAGCAGGATCGCTGTTCCTCGCCGTTACTCCCGAGTGTTAGCTCTAAAACACAGCAGAGATTCGTAGCGTTTGGAGCACAAGATTATGAAATATTTTGCGTTAATCAAAATGCATTTATTACAGCACAAAGATTTTCGCTTATCCATTTTTGTTGTATACAGGGTGTAATATATACAGTGAAGGAAATAAGTATTTGATCCCTTGCTGATTTTGTAAGTTTGCCCACTATCAAAGACATGAACAGTCTAGAATTTTTAGGCTAGGTTAATTTTACCAGTGAGACATAGATTATATAAAAAAAAAAAAAAGAGAAAATCACAGTCAAAATTATATATATTTATTTGCATTGTGCACAGAGAAATAAGTATTTGATCCCTTTGGCAAACAAGACTTAATACTTGGTGGCAAAACCCTTGTTGGCAAGCACAGCAGTCAGACGTTTTTTGTAGTTCATGATGAGGTTTGCCTACATGTTAGATGGAATTTTGGCCCACTCCTCTTTGCAGATCATCTGTAAATCATTAAGATTTCGAGGCTGTCGCTTGGCAACTCGGATCTTCAGCTCCCTCCATAAGTTTTCGATGGGATTAAGGTCTGGAGACTGGCTAGGCCACTCCATGACCTTAATGTGCTTCTTTTTGAGCCACTCCTTTGTTGCCTTGGCTGTATGTTTCGGGTCATTGTCGTGCTGGAAGACCCAGCCACGAGCCATTTTTAATGTCCTGGTGGAGGGAAGGAGGTTGTCACTCAGGATTTGACGGTACATGGCTCCATCCATTCTCCCATTGATGCGGTGAAGTAGTCCTGTTCCCTTAGCAGAGAAACACCCCCAAAACATAATGTTTCCACCTCCATGCTTGACAGTGGGGATGGTGTTCTTTGGGTCATAGGCAGCATTTCTCTTCCTCCAAACACGGCGAGTTGAGTTAATGCCAAAGAGCTAAATTTTAGTCTCATCTGACCACAGCACCTTCTCCCAATCACTCTCAGAATCATCCAGATGTTCATTTGCAAACTTCAGATGGGCCTGTACATGTGCCTTCTTGAGCAGGGGGACCTTGCGGGCACTGCAGGATTTTAATCCATTACGGCGTAATGTGTTACCAATGGTTTTCTTGGTGACTGTGGTCCCAGCTGCCTTGAGATCATTAACAAGTTCCCCCCGTGTAGTTTTCGGCTGAGCTCTCACCTTCCTCAGGATCAAGGATACCCCACGAGGTGAGATTTTGCATGGAGCCCCAGATCGATGTCGATTGACAGTCATTTTGTATGTCTTCCATTTTCTTACTATTGCACCAACAGTTGTCTCCTTCTCACCCAGCATCTTACTTATGGTTTTGTAGCCCATTCCAGCCTTGTACAGGTCTATGATCTTGTCCCTGACATCCTTAGAAAGCTCTTTGGTCTTGCCCATGTTGTAGAGGTTAGAGTCAGACTGATTAATTGAGTCTGTGGACAGGAGTCTTTTATACAGGTGACCATTTAAGACAGCTGTCTTTAATGCAGGCACCAAGTTGATTTGGAGCGTGTAACTGGTCTGGAGGAAAATTCTAGACTGTTCATGAATTTGACAGTGGGCAAACTTACAAAATCAGCAAGGGATCAAATACTTATTTCCTTCACTGTATCTTGATAACTATATGGCAAAACTTTGTTTCGTTTATTAGGGTCCTATTCGGAAGGTAGATATTTTGTTAGTGATGATTCAGCATAGGGATGTCACAATACCAGAATTTGGACTTGAAATCACAATACTACACAAAGTATTGGTATCTGATACCAAAACGATACTTTACCAACAGTAATAAAAAAAAAAAGTTCCTCCATTTTCTGATCTGAGCCACGAGGTGTGATGAATTTAACCTCCATGTGCCTCACATTAATAGTAATTAACCCCATCATGTACCTTACACATGAACCCATTATAACTGAGAAACAGGATGGGGTTAATGTGTAAGGTACATGATGGGGTTAATTACTATTAATGTGAGGCACATGGAGGTTAAATTCATCACACCTCGTGCCTTACATTAATAAGTGAATGAATGCAAAAAAATTGTTGTGCAGGTTATTACGACCACACCAATACCGAATTTGGATGTATTTTATGTATTGAATCTTATTTTCATGTTTATTGTAAAAAAGTTGTATGTGTATTTTTATTTTAACCCCTTCCCTCTTTAGCCACTTTTGGCCTTCCTGACAGAGCCTCAATTTTCAAATCTGACATGTTTCACTTTATGTGGGAATAACTTTGGAATGCTTTAACCTATCCAAGCGATTCTGAGATTGTTTTCTCGTGACACATTGGAATTTATGTTACTGGCAAAATTTGATCGATAGGTTCAGTATTTAAATGTGAAACACACCAAAATGTTGCGAAAAATTGCAAAAATTAGCATTTTTCTCAATTTAAATGTATCTGCTTGTAAGACAGCAAGTTATACCACACAAAATAGTGTGGTATAACTGGCTAATTCACGTCCCCCATATGTCTACATTAGATTGACATTGTATTTTGAACATCCTTTTATTTTTCTAGGACGTTACAAGGCTTAGAACTTTAGCAGCAATTTCTCACATTTTCAAGATAATTTCAAAAGGCTATTTTTACAGGGGCCAGTTCAGATGTGAAGTGGCTATTAGAAACCTCCAAAAAGTCACCCCATTTAAAAAAACTCCACCCCTCAAAGTATTCAAAACAGCATTTAGAAAGTTTCTTAACCGTTTAGACATGTCACAGGAATTAAAACAAAGTGGAGGTGAAATTTACAAATTCAATTTTTTGTTGTTGCAGAAATTCATTTTTAATCCATTTTTTTTGTAACAAAAGTTTTACCAGAGAAACGCAACTCCATATTTATTGCCCAGGTTCTGCAGTTTTAGGATATATCCCACATGTGGCCCTAGTGTGCTAATGGACTGAAGCACCAGCCTCAGAAGCAAAGGAGTACCTAGAGGATTTTGGGGTCTCCTTTTTACTAGAATATATTTTAGAAACCATGTCGGGTTTGAAGGGCTCTTGCGATGCCAAAACCGTGGAAATCGCCCAAAAGTGACCGCATTTTGGAAACTACACCCCTTAACGCTCAGCGACGTACTATTCCGTCGCGCTAACCAATACGTTCGCGCTCAGCAACGGAATAGTACGTCGCGGGAGTAACGGCCATTTCGGCCGTCCTCCCAAGACATACAGGAGCTGTGACAGCTGCTGCCCCGTACAGCAGCTGCCGCAGCTCCTACAGCGGGAACCGATCGCTGTGTCCCCGCTGATTAACCCCTGAAAAGCCGTGTTCAATAGTGATCACAGCTTTTTAGGGGTTAAGCTACAATCGCCAGCCTGCTACGCGATAGCGGCTGGCGATGGTGACTATGGCAACCGGACACCAAACAATGGCGTCTGGCTCTGCCATCGAAGGAAGCCTAGTGGGTCCTGACGAAGTCAGGACCCACTATGCTTGCTGTCAGTGAGTAGCTGACAGCTCTAATACACTGCACTACGCATGTAGTGCAGTGTATTAGATTAGCGATCAGGGCCTCCTGCCCTCATGTCCCCTAGTGGGACAAAGTAATAAAGTAAAAAAAAAAAGTAAAAAAAAAAGAAGATGTGTAAAAATAAGAAAATAAAAGATTTAAAAGTAATAAAAGTCAAAATCCCCCTTTTTCCCTTATCAGTCCAGTATTATTAATAAAAATATATAAACAAACAAATAAACTATACATAATTGGTATCGCCGCGTCCATAACGGCCTGATCTACAAAATTATTTCATTATTTATCCCGCGCGGTGAACGCAGTAAAAGAAAATAATAATAAACCGTACCAGAATCACAATTGTTTGGTTACTTCACCTCCCAAAAAATGGAATAAAAAGAGATCAAAAAGTCGCATCTACCTAAAAATGGTACTGATCAAAACTGCAGTTCGTTACGTAAAAAATAAGTCCTCGCACGGCTTTCTTGATGGAAAAATAAAAACGTTCTGGATCTTAGAATAAGGTAACACAAAAAGTGAATGATTTTTTACAAAACGTATTTTATTGTGCAAACGCCATAAGACATAAAAAAAACTATAAACATCTGGTATCGCCGTAATCGTATCACCCCGCAGAATAAAGTGAATATGTCATTTATAGAGCACGGTGCACGCTGTAAAAAAAAAATAGAATAAAAAAACAATAGTAGAATTGCTGTATTTTAGTCACCACGCCACTTAAAAATAGAATAAAAACTGATCAAAAAGCTGCATGCACCCCAAGAAAACTACAATGAATTCCTCAAGGGGTCTAGTTTCCAAAATGGGGTCACTTTTGGGGGTTTTCCACGGTTTTGGCACCAAAAGACCTCTTCAAACCGGACATGGTGCCTATCAGAAAGGAGGCCTCAAAATCCACTAGGTGCTCCTTTGCTTCGGAGGCCAGTGCTTCAGTCCATTACCGCACGAGGGCCACATGTGGGATATTTCTCAAAACTGCAGAATCTTGGCAATAAGTATTAAGTTGCGTTTCTCTGGTAAAACCTTTTGTGTTATAAAAAAAAATGGTATAAAGAGGATTTTCGGACAAAAAAAAAAGTAAATTTCACCTCTACTTTGCTCTAAATTCCTGTGAAACACCTAAAGGGTTCATAAACTTTCTAAATGCTGTTGTGAATACTTTGAGGGCGCTAGTTTCTAAAATGGGGTGTTTGATGGGGGTGTCTAATATATAGGTCCCTCAAAGCAACTTCAGAACTATACTAGAACCTAAATCAAATAAATAAATTAGGCAATACGTTGCTTCTTAGATTATACTGATAATGAGCCATGCCCACCCCGAGATGACCCCAGTTTTGACCGTTTGTATAAGCGGAGACCCCTATTAGACCGTTTCAGTGCCCGGTTTTCCCAAGCATACACCCCCGAGAAGTGTATTTCTATTGATGAGTCCTTGGTAGATTTTAAAGGGAGGGTTCAATTCCGCCAGTACCTGCCGGGTAAGAAGACAACGTATGGTGTGAAGATGTATAAGCTGTGCGAGAGTGCATCAGGGTATGCCTACAAATTTAGGATATATAAAAGGGAAGGACACCAGTATTCAACCCCCATAATGCCCCCCCCCCTTTACTGGGAGTCAATGCAAAAGTTGTGTGGGATTTGGTGCACCCACTGCTGGACAAGGGTTACCACCTCTACCTGGATAATTTTTAGACCAGCGTCCCACTCCTCAACTGCCTCGCTTACAGTCCTGTGGCATGCGGCACTGCTAGAAGAAACCTGAGAGGCCTCCCTAAGACTCTGCAGGGCAAACAAGAAGGGGTGAGAGCAGGGCACAATCTAGCAGCAACATATTGTTTGTCAAGTACAAGACAAGAGAAATGTCACACCAGTACCCATGTACCTGTACGAAGTACCAGTACAGAGACCCCCAAACCAGACTGCAGCCTGGACTACAATAGGTACATGGGAGGGGTGGACTTGTCAGATCAAGTCCTGAAGCCCTACAGTGCCATGCGGTGTGGTATAAGAAGCTGGCCATGCACATCATACAGATGGCATTGTACAATGTGTACGTGCTACGTCGATGTACAGGCCAGAGGGGAACTTTCGTGGAATTTCAAGAGGTGGTTATCAAGAACCTAATCTTTAGGGACCAGGAAGGGGGGGGGGCACCCAGTACTTCTGGAAGAGAGGCCACACGCATCGTACCAGGGCAACACTTTCCAGGAGAAGTTCCCCAAACTGGCAAGAAGGGAAAAAGTCAAAAGAGGTGCAACGTCTGCTATGACAGGGGGATAAGAGAGGACACAATATATCAATGTGACACGTGTCCCGAAAAACCAGAGCTCTGTATGAAAGAAAATTTTTCATACATCCCTTGGTTTATAATTGACCCCAATTTTACTTACCCTGATGTACTCCGCACAGCTTATCTCCCCTTATCTTTCACTTCTGAGCACTGCTGTGTGCCCAGGCAGCTGTTAACAGCCACATTGAGGGTATTGCCATACCCGAGAGAACCCACATTACAGTTTATGGGGTGTATATCTCCGGTCAAAATGCTCACTACACCTCTAGATGAATGCCTTAAGGGTGTAGTTTTTAAAACGGGGTCGCTTCTTGCGGGTTTCAACTGTACTGGTACCTCAGGGGCTTCTGCATACATGACTTCGCACCAGAAAATCCCCAGTAGGCCAAATGGTGGTCCTTTCGTACTGAGCCCTCCCATGGGCCCAAACGGCAGTTTATCACCACAAATGGGGTATTGCTGCACTCAGGACAAATTGCGCAACAGAATGGGGTATTTTATTTCTTGTGAAAATAAGAAATTTTTAGCTAAAACTACATATTATTGGAAAAAATTAATTTTGTTTTAATTCCCAGCCCAATTCAAATAAGCTCTGTGAAAAAACTATGGGGTCAAAATGGTCACAACACCCATAAATAAATTCCTTGAGGGGTGTAGTTTCCAAAATGGGGTCACTTGTGGTGGGTTTCCATTGCTTTGATACCTGTGGGCCTCTGCAAATGCGACATGGCACCCGAAAATCAAACCAGCAAAATCTGCACTGTAAAAAACCCACAGCGCTCCTTCACTTCTGAGGCCTCCCATGGGCCCAAACAGCAGTTTATCGCCACGAATGGGGTATTGCTGAACTCAGGAGAAATTTTGATCACAAATGACATCTTATTGGAAAAAATGTCATTTTTTTAATTTCACAGCCCAATTCAAATATTAATTTCACAGCCCAATTCAATGCTGTGAAAAAACTGTGCGGTCAAAATGGTAACAACAACCATAAAATAATTATTTGAGGGGTGTAGTTTCCAAAATGGGGTCACTATTCGGGGATTCCTACTGTTTTGGCACCTCAACACCTTGATATGGAAGCCTGGACTTTCTATCCTCCATTTTGTATATCATTCTCAAGTTTTAAAACTACTGATACAGTAATGTAATACTTTAACCTTTGTTCTTCCTTTTAGATGTCTCACCGCTATTTAAAATGATACTTCCTCTTTCTTAGACAGACTATGAATCTGCTGCCATAGCTAAAATATATAATGTCTGAGCACGTAGCTAAAAAATATGCTGATTACCAATATTACAAAACATGTGATATAAATTGTATAATTCTTTTATGATAAACTCCCTCGTGATTTAGAGGAGGAGGAGACTTGGTCAATATTGATTGGATAGATTGAAGGCAATGGCCCCTCTTATGTGATTGGAGAGGGAGACATGGCCAACACCATTTTTAATGATATATAATCTATGTATTATTTGCTAATAAACTAGAGAATCTGATAGCACTTACAATATGTGTGAAGTGTGTATTTTCTCTCCGATGCATCGTCAAGCTCTCCCACATATTTGAAACCAGATAAGAGACATCGAGGTCCAGTTGATGACCTGCCTAAATTGATGATCCTTAACAATTGGTGCCGAAACCCGGGATGGAAGACGAGTAACGGACTGAACACAGTGGACGGATTCGGGAGGAGTCGCTGACATAAAACCGCGGTGAGTAACACTGTTACTCAAAAATTGCCTCAGTCATTCCACTCCCGATTCTGTCTCAGGTCAGTCAGTGTCTCTTACATTTCCATCCCGAACAAATGTCTCTGTGTTTGTATGAATGTTTGAATGTAAATAGAGCTCAGACTCTATAGACAGATGTAACTTGAAATGACAGGAACAGATATTGATTGAAATACCAACTACTATTGTTTTTTTGTGTTTTACTCTATGTAATCTTCATTATGTAGTTATGGTTAAGATAGTTAAAAATTATCAACTTAACGGATACCCCACTGCACACGTAGTATAGTGTATTAAGATAGTAAAAGATATATACCTTTCGAGTGCTATAGGCCTGGGGAAAATATATCATTGTGTACTATTTGTAAGGATATAATTAAATCTGATATAGTCCGATTTCAACAGGGGGTGATGATATACCAATTCCTTTTGAGTGCCGTAGGCCTGGGGACGGTATATCACTATATCCTGATTGTTTGGATATAGAAAGGTTTGACACAGTCAGACAAAGGAGAGTAGTCCTTTGAGGTCTGATACAGCTGACCTGGGAACCTCCTTATAAACTCCCGACATGGGGTTCAGAGATCTTGAACCCGACAGTGGGTGTGTGGCATCATGGGTGTCAGCAGTTGATATAATTAAACGGTTGAAAGGTGAAGAAGCAGTCAAAAACTGTAAAAGAATGTTTAAACAAATGAAGATAGGTAGTAATGGCACGTTAGATAAAGTAGTTTGTTTACATAGTTTAATATGTAAGACTAACTGATCAGAAAATCAGAACTATAGAAGAATGTGTCAATGATGTTGATATGAGATATGATATGAGTATGTGTATACCAGCATAGATTTTGATAAGAGTGACTGTACTAGTGATTTAACGATTAATACAGCTAGGTACATTGCAGTGAGTAATGTGGATTATGACGAGAAGTATGATATATAAATGTATACAGTGTGTGTGTCCGTGTATACAGTGTGTTTGTCCATGTATACAGTGTGTGTGTTGCGGACTAGTCTTAGGAGCAACTGGAGTAAATGAAAACGTGTACTGTTTGATGTGAGATGTTTTTCTCAATCCAGATTAAGAACTGAATTTATTGAACTTTAAATTATTGTTATTATATCTAAAAATATTGTGTAACAAAAAGTCCTAGAACATTGAACTTAAATACAAGGTTTTGTAAATAGACTGATGTTTTAATTTACCTTTTGTATAAGGTTTAAATAATTAAAGTTAGAGTTACAAATATAGCAGAGACTTAGTTGCCTTTCAGCATTTTGGCTTGCTGGGGCTTGTAGTTCTAAAAAAAAACAAGTTCTAAAAGGCGGGTGAGGGGGGGGGGCAGCGGCTGGTTGCAGTGTGTCAGAATGTTAGAAAAGGGAAGTATTTTGCTGCCTTTTTCTCTGTCCCTTAAGTGAAATATTACAAGCAAGGTCTGCATGAATGACTTCTAATTTATTAGAAAGGAGACTGATAATTGTTACCAATATTTTGCCTTCACACACAGAATGCCTGGATGGTGCTTCCCCAGGGTCCAGCAAATGCCCCTAATATCGTCACCCGTACAATGAAAGAGTTGCTGGATAAGTCCCCCAAACACTCTACCACTTGCCTATTGCAATATGTTCAGGAGTTGCTTTTGTGTTGTGTCTCTGTTGACATATGTGCTCAGGAAACAGTCTCATTATTTTTGTATCTGTCCCTTACAGGTTGCAAAGTGTCCAGGAACAAATTACAACTTTGTAAGCCCACTGTTATTTTCCTTGGACATTGCCTGTCTGCTGGTGTATTGCACCTGACCCCCTCCAGGCTTACAGCTATCCAAGATAACCCAGTCCCACACAACCATCGCTCTCTCCGAGCCTTCCTGGGATTAGTGGGTTATTGTAGACCATGGATTAAAAGTGCGTCCATATCAATGCAGCCCCTGTATGATTGCCTGCAAACTGATGCTCTAGATGCATTTCACACCCTCAAGCTGTCTTCAGTCTCAGCCCCAGCTATGGGCATCCATAGCTACCGTAAGCCTTTCCACATGTATTGTCACGAACAAGGTGGTCAAACTTCATGTGTGCTCACACAAGACCTTGGTGGTCATATGCGGCCCATTAGATATTACTCCGCTAGCCTGGATCCCATTGCACAAGGTGCCCCCTCTTGTCCTCAGGGCTATTGCAGCAGCCGCCCTTCTTGACAAAACTGCAGACATTATTTTACAACATGATTTAGTGCTTCATGTCCTACACGCAGTTGCACTCTGAAAATATGTACTACGCTCAACCATGTTTCTCTGATGCCTATGGTTGTAGCGAAAGGAGGGGAAGGGGGGGGGGGATGTCAGATCCTTAATGTACGAACTTGCAAATGACAATGTCTTGTTTGATATGGAACATGAGTCTGATTGTCCCAGTTTAATGCAACTTGAATCCCAAGGGTTACCAGGTGTCACTGATGTACCTTTGACTAACTATGATGTTCAGTATTTTGTAGACGGATCCAGATACTGGAATGAGCAGACAGGACATTTCACCACAGGGTATGCAGTAGTCCAGGAAGGTAAGACAGTACTGAAAAAGTCACTGCCCTCCAGCAGCTCTGCCCAAGAGGTAGAACTCATGGCACTCACAGAAGCAGGTAAGATGGGCACAAGTAAAAGGATGAATGTCTATACAGACTCAAGGTACGCCTTTGGAGTCGCACACGATTATGGCACAATATGACGAGCAAGAGGCTTTCTGACATCAGCAGGCAAACCAATTACAAATGCAGACGCAGTAGAACTGATATTGGAGGCATTACCTACAGAGGTAGCCAGAATTAAAGTGCAAGCGCACACAAGACTAGAGACCCCTGAAGCAAAAGGGAATGCACGGGCTGACCAAGCAGCAAAAGCAGCTGCAACCCTCCCCGTGTTGGTAGTCCCAGTCACAGAGGAATTGCTGTGTGCTTTCCAGACCCAAGCGCTGGCCCCTGAACGGAAATTGTGGCAGGAGGCAGAAGCTGTCAGAGGCGAAGGAGAGCCATGGCATGTAAAGGGTAAAACGTGCTTACCACGTAGTCTTTTCCCAATGATGTGCGCCCTAGCGCATTCCCCAGTCCACAACTCAAATCCATGATAGCACAGTGTTACAACGCTGGTTTGCCCCTGGATTTCAGAACGCAGCTGCTCGACATGTAGAGGGTTGCCTGACACAACCCCGGTAAATTGACCAAAACACCCAGTAAGCGCACGCCACGCCCTGATTACCCCTTTCAGCGACTGCAGGTGGACTACATACAGCTACCCAAGGTGGGTGTATATGAATATGTCCTCGTGTATATGAATATGTCCTTTATGGATTGACTTGTTTTCAAACTGGCCTGAGGTATGGCCAGTAACCAAAGCCACAGCTAAAAAACACTGCTAGGAATATACTCAGTGAAGTAGTATGCCAATATGGGGTCCCTGAAGTAATTGAGGGTGACAGAGGAACCCACTTTACAGGAGAATACTGACTTGCTTTGGCATCACACAGGCATTCCATACACAATATCACCCCAAAATAGTGGTAAGGTAGAAAGATTAAATGGAACCCTGACGTTAAAAATACAGAAAGCCATGGACTCCTCAGGTTTGCCATGGACTGAATGCCTACCCTTGGCATTGTACTCTGTTAGAACCACTCCTAGGGGGCCATTGAAACTCAGCCCCTATGAAGTACTGTTTGGGTCAGTCCCAAAGACGGGTTTGTACTTCCCACAACAGTTGCAACAACAGTTTGACGGACTAACAGCCGATGTTATCCAACTACACAGACATTTAACTGAATTGCATAAACAAGTGTATTCTTCTATTCCAGGACCCAATTCCTTAGAAGGTGCCCATCAACTGCTGCCTGGTGATTGGGTAGTCTTGAAAAGACACATAAGGAAGGTTTTGGAGCTCAGATATACTGAACTTTACCAAGTGCAACTGGTCACCGCAACTTCGGTCAAGTCCGAAGGCAAAGACACCTGGATCCACGCCAGCCACTGCAAAAACATTGTAAACCAGGAAGTCAAAGATGTCGCTACTTCTCCCGCTTTTGATGATGTTGCCACTGGCGGGCACCCTCAATGATGTACTTGAGGACGATTGGGACAATAAGTTTATCAAACATCGCCGGGTTTTGTATCATACTCTGAGGGAGTAAACCAACCTGACTGATTGATGGATTTGCACACACAGCCCTGTAATGCCAGAAGCATGCCCTACCTTGCTATCCATGTTACTTTAGATGAAATAAGGGAATTGTATAATAATACTGTAATTACCACCCTAACAGGGAGAAACAAGAACAAAAATTTACCTTTGCCCGTAGCTGCATGGATGGAAGAGCCTTGGATGTTATTTAACAGGAGCGGCCCACCCCTTGCACAGACACCTTGGGCTTCTGCTGGAGTGGACCTTGCCTGTTATCCCGGCTTCTCATGCTGCGGCTGCATTCAGCATCGATACTCAGTGTGTAGGAGTTGATGCTACTTTAGGTCAGATGCCCCGCTCCGTAAATATCACTGTATGATTACTTGAGGAGGCCTTGCGATTATATGTTAGATATAACACTAGAAGGCAATATGATGGCTAAATAGGTGACCAGTTTGTTTAAGGGGTCAGTCATATGGGTACCGTAAAAAATTTATATTGTATGTGAACATCAGGTGTATAAATGGCTCCCAAGTATCTTCACAGGTACATGTACATTAGCCTAACACCTGCAACTTTTATTATACCACATGAGAATGTAGATGTTAACGCCGTGCCAGGACACATTGTATAAAAAAAAGGGCGACCCCATATTGTACATATGAGAAGTGGTAACGCAGTCATAAGTACTCTATACATCTACCCTATGATAATGCAGATGTGGGATAAACTAGTTGAGGCTACAGACTATTTGGATCAACACATATTTGAGATACTTAGTTTACCCAATGCCACCAATATAATGCACAAGCAATTGATTGTAGTAGCTAAGCAACACACCATAGAACGTGATTACTAAACTGCCTCTCAGGGAGGAAAGTGCCAGATTGTGGGCCTGCCTGTTGTCATTATATTGATCCTGCGGGCAACCTCCGCGTTAAAGCTAGACTAACAAAAATACTGATTTCAGGGAAAAGTGTCTGAAAGAACATGAAGATAACAAGTACTCCTGGTGGGATAAGACCTTTTCTTTCTTAAACCCAGACAATTGGTTTAAGGGAATACCTGGGTGGCTGATGGGTAAACTTCAAACTGTGTTTCAAATTATTATTTAATCTTGGCTATATAGGTTTTCATTTGTTAATATGGCTAATGACATTTTTATGTAAGAGAACTAATAAGGTCAGACATCATAGGCCGAAACCCAGACCCTTCCAGGAACAATATCCTGAGAACACAGCCTGTCACTGAGCCCTAGGTGGATGGGCAGAAGCAGTAATGAAGTCCCCCTGATCCGGTCGAGCGGGTGAGGATAGTAGCTTGGGGATCAGTGACTAGGATTTAAGAATGAGAAAAAGGAGGGTCTGATATGGAAGCCTGGACTTTCTATCCTCCATTTTGTATATTATTCTCAAGTTTTAAAACTACTGATACAGTAAAGTAATACTTTAACCTTTGTTCTTCCTTTTAGATGTCTCACCGCGATCTAAAATTATACTTCCTCTTTCTTACAGACTATGAATCTGCTGGCATAGCTAAAATATATAATGTCGGAGCATGTAGCTAAAAAATAGGCGGATTACCAATATTACAAAACATGTGATATAAATTAATACAATGTACTATAATGTATACGTGTTCTTTTATGATAAACTCCCTCGTGATTTAAAGGAGGAGGAGACTTGATCAATATTGATTGGATAGATTGAAGGCAATGGCCCCTCTTATGTGATTGGAGAGGGAGACATGGCCAACACCCTTTTTAATGATATATAATTTATGTATTATTTGCTAATAAACTAGAGAATCTGATTGCACTTACAATATGTGTGAAGTGTGTATTTTCTCTCCGATGCATCGTCAAGCTCTCCCACATATTTGAAACCAGATAAGAGACATCGAGGTCCAGTTGATGACCTGCCTAAATTGATGATCCTTAACAACCTCTTCAAACCTGGCATGCTGCCTAAAATATATTCTAATAAAAAAGAGGCCTCAAAATGCACTAGGTGCTTCTTTGCTTCTGGGGCTTGTGTTTTAGTCCACGAGTGCACTAGAGACACATGGGACATTTCTAAAAACTGCAGAATCTGGACAATACATATATAGTAGTATTTCTCTGGTAAAACCTTCTGTGTTACAGAATTTTTTTTTTTAATAAAATAGAAATTCAGCAAGAAAAATGAGATTTGCAAATTTCACCTCCACTTTGCTTTAATTCTTGTGAAATGCCTGAAGGGTTAAAAAACTTTCTAAATGCTGTTTTGAATACTTTGAGGGGTCTAGTTTTTAAAATGGGGTGTTTTATCAGGGTTTCTAATACATAGGCCCCTCAAAGCCACTTCAGAACTGAACAGGTACCTTAAAAAAAAGGCTTTTGACATTTTCTTAAAAATATGAGAAATTGCTGTTTATGTTCTAAGCCTTGTAACGTCCAAGAAAAATAAAATAAATGTTCAAAAAACAATGCCAATCTAAAGTAGACATATGGGAAATGTGAACTAGTAACTATTTTGGGTGGTATAACCATCTGTTTTACAAGCAGATATATTTAAATTCTGAAAAATGCATTTTTTTAAAAAAATTCTCTAAATTTTGCAATTTTTCACCAATAAACACTGAATATATCGACCAAATTTTACCACGAACATGAAGCCCAATGTGTCACGAGAAAACAATCTCAGAATCGCTTGGATAGGTTTAAGCATTCCGACGTTATTACCACATAAAGTGAAATATGTCAGATTTCAAAAATGGGCTCTGAGCCTTAAGGCCCAAACTAGGCTGCGTCCTTAAGGGGTTAAGGAAATCATCTAGGGGTAAAGTGAGCATTTTGACCCTACAGGTTTATTGCAGAAATTATTTGAAGTAGGCCGTGAAAATGGAAATCTATAGTATTTCGAAGAAAATGTCGGTTTAGCTAATTTTTTCTAATTTCTACAAGGACTAAAGGAAAAAAAAGCAAAATTTGTAAAGCAATTTCTCCCGAGTAAAACAATACCCCAGATGTGGTAATAAACGGCTGTTTGGACACACGGCAGGGCTTAGAAAGGAAAGAGCACCATTTGGCTTTCGGAGCTCAAATTTAGCAGGAATGGTTTGTGGACGCCATGTCAGATTTGCAGAGCACCTGAGGGGACAAAACAATGAAACCGCCAAAAAAGTGACTCCATTTAGGAAACTACACCCCTTGAGGAATTCATCTAGGGGTGTAGTGATAATTTTGACCCCACAGGTGTTTTATAGAATTTATTAGAATTGGCCAGTGAAAATAAAAACAATCCTTTTTCTTTAGCTTTAGCTCAAAATTCTTAATTTTCTTAACAAATAAAAGGAAAAAAAAGAACCCCAAAATTTGTAAAGCAACTTCTCTGGAGTACGGAAATACCCCATATGTGGTCATAAACTGCTGTTTGGGCACATGGCAAGGATCAGAAGAGAAGGAGTGGCATTTGGAGCACAGATTTTGCTGGATTGGTTTCTTGCCACCATGTCGGTTTTGCAAAGCCCCTAAGGTACCAGTACAGTGGAAACGACTCAAAAGGGACTCCATTTGTGATACTACACTCTTTGAGGAATTAATCTAGGGGTGTAGTGAGCATTTTGACCACACAGCTGTTTCATAGATTTTATTTGAATTGGGCAGTGAAAACAAAAATTAAGTTTTTTTCCCAATAAGACGTAGCTTTATTTTTATTTATTATATAAAGCAGAAAAAGAACCCCAACACTTGTTAAGCAATTTCTCCAGAGTACAGCAATACCCCATATGTGGTTGTAAACTCATTTTTGGCCACACGGCAGGGCTCAGAAGGGAAGGAGAGCCATTTGGCTTTCGGAGTACAGATTTTGCTGGATTGGTTTCTGGTCGCTATGTAGCATTTGCAAAACCCCTGTGGGACCAAAACTGTTGAAACCCACCAAAAGTCACCCCCATTTTGGAAACTACACTCTCAATGCTTGAGAGGTGTAGTGAGCATGTTAACCCCGCAGGTGTTTTTCATAAATTAATGTGCACTCGATATTGCAGAGTGAAAATGGGACTTTTCAATAGATATGCCAATATCTGGTGCCAAGCTTGTGCCACCATAACAAGACAACTCTCTAATTATTATGCTGGGTTTCCTGGTTTTAGAATCACCCTACATGGGGCCCTAATCTTTTGCCTGGACATTTGACAGGCCTCAGAAGTGAGAGAATACCATGCGAAATTGAGGCCTAATTTGGCGATTTACACAGAATTGGTTCACAATTGCAGAGGCCCAGATGGGAAATAATAAAAGAAGCCACTAGAAGGGACCCCATTTTAGAAACTAGTGTAGTGAGCATTTTCACCCCACAAGTCTTTTCCAAAAATAAATGTGCTGCGTATGGTGAAAAGCACATTTTTTCCCCGGATATGCCAATTCAGTGGCAAGTACGTGGTGCCCAGCTTATGCCACTGTAGACACACCCCGCAAAAATTGTTAAAAGGGTTCTACCGGGTATGGCGGTGCCATATATGTGGAAGTAAACTGCTGTGTGGGCAAACTGTAGGGCTCAGATGGGTGGGAGCGCCATTTGGCTTTTGAAGCGTAGATTTTGCTTGGTAGTAGTTTTGTTTGGAGTATTAGTGGTATTTCAATTTATAAGGTGGGGGTACATGTAAGCTGGGCATAGTATATCAGGGGCATAGTCAGGTGGTATAATAATGAGGTAAACAATAAAATAATCCATAGATGTGTGTTACGCTGTGAAGCAATCCTTTCTGCACAGGCCGGTGTCGCACTCCCTTTCCTGGTTCCCTAATTTTAGGGCCCCGATAAATCGCCTCTTGAAAGAGACGAAATGTTCCCCTCTGATCTGCACAACCGCATATTTTTTATTTCCTGACTTATGGAAGCCTTAACTAATTTTATTTTTTCATAGACAGTGGTAGGATGAGCTGTAGTTATTATTGGTACCATTTTGGGATACATGCGACTTTTTGATCACTTTTTATCCTATTTTTTGAGAGACAAGGTGACCAAATAACAGCAATTCTGGCATAGTTTTTTTTAGGGTTTTTTTTATACAGCGTTCACCATGCGTTATAAATTACATGTTATCTTTATTCTAAGGGTTAGTACGATTACGGCGATACCTAATTTATAGCACTTTTTTATGTTTTACTACTTTTTGCACAATAAAATTACTTTTGCAAAAAGAATGTATTTTTTCTGTCGCCAGGTTGTGAGAACCATAACTTTTTAATTTTTACGTCGACTGAGCTGTATGAGGGCTTGTTTTTTGCGCGACGAGCTATAGTTTTTATAGGCACCATTTTTGGATACATGCGACTTTTTGATCACTTTTTATTTACATTTTTGTAGGGCAAAGTGATCAAAAACCAGAAATTCTGCCGTTATTTTTTACGTTTTTTTTACGCCGTTCACCGCATGGAATAAATAACATTTTTATAGTTTAGGCCGTTACGGTCTCGGCGATACCAAATATGTATGGTTTATTATTATTTTTTCAATAATAAAGACTTGATAAGGGAAAAAGGGCGATTGTGTTTTATTTTATTACTTAAAACTTATTATATGATTACAGCTTTTTTTTTCACTTTTTTTTTACACTTTACTTTAGTCCCACTACGGAACTTGAAGGTCCAACTGACGAGAGCCATGACACAGCGGCCAGCCGCTATTAGCACCACAAGCGCTCGTCTATGTAGTTTTCCAGCACGCCTCAGTGCCTGATGAAGGTCGCTTTGACCGAAACGTCTCACTCTACCACTAGCATTAAAAACAAAATAAAAATACATTTTGTTTCAAAATTGGTGCGCCGGATACGCTTTTATACTCCTCTCCTGAGCTGGCGCCATCTTGCCGGCGGCTATGGAAGCTTTCCATGCTATGCACACCGGGAGGCCAGTATTAGGCCTCTGTTTGCCATTGCAGCCACCGACACCCCGGTGATTTCATTGCTGGGGTGTCGATGAGCTGCAAACACCTTAAATGTAGCGATCGCTTTTGACGGCTGCATTTAAGGGGTTAATGACGGGGATCGAAGCTAACTTCGGTCCCCGCCGTTACAGCAGGATGCCAGCTGTCAGATACAGCTGACATCTGGGGATGATGGCACCGACTCAGCTTCTGAGCCGGTGCCATGCATTTGTCGTAAGTATACGACATTTTGCGGGAAGAACTGGCTTTCCATGTCGTATACTTACGACAAATGTCAGGAAGGGGTTATTATTACTGTATGTATTTACTTTGTTTTTAAACTTTATTGTACTGGTATATATCTATATGCCAGTACATTAGCCTGTGAACTGATAGGTATGTCCTAACAACTGCCTGTGTACTAAGCATGTCCTAAAAACAGGAATATGGTAAGACAGCCCTGGGGTCCCTCAATTAACCCTGGGCTGACTGCCCATATATGGTATGTCCCTCAATCGCGTCACCGGGATTCCTGTGATGCGATCCAAGGGGCATCCCCCCTCTCATTTTACCCTGAATGCTGCAGTCAGCTTTGATCATACTCATTTGACGTCCATACCACTTGTTACGGTGGTTTATACTCCTCAGATATAGTAAATAAAAAACCAAACACATAAGGAGCTTGAAACCAGAAATAACCATATAATTTAAAATTGTATAAATACTTTATTAACCCGTTAGTGACCGCCAATACGCCTTTTAACGGCGGCCACTAACGGGCTTTATTCTGATGCATATGCCTTTTTACGGCACTGCATCAGGATAAAGTAAACAGAGCAGGGAGCGTCAAATCTCCCTGCTCTAAGCTGCCAGAGGCAGCTGGGGGCGTCCCTGCTCTGCCGTGTGAGATCGATATAAGTATCGATCTCACCCGTTTAACCCCTCAGATTCGGTGCGCAATAGCGAGCACCGCATCGGAGTGGTTTTGGAGAGAGGGAGGCAGCTCCCTCTCTCTCCCGCCGACACCCGGCGATACGATCGCCGAGTGTCAGTGTCTTCTATGGCAGCCGGGGGGCCCCCAGGACTGCCCGTCATGAATGCCTGCTAGATCATGCCTCTGGCATGACCTAGCAGATGCCTGTCCGTTTTAAACGGACAGGCAGTAATACACTGCAATACAAAAGTATTGCAGTGTATTATAATAGCGATCGGAGAATCGCATATTAGAGTCCCCTAGTGGGACTAGTAAAAAAGTAAAAAAAAAGTTTAATAAAGTTAATTTAAAAAAAAAAAGTGAAAAAAAAAAAATTAAAAACCCAGCTTTTCCCCTTACAAAATGCTTTACTATTAAAAAAACAAAATAAAGTAAAAAAGTTACACATATTTGGTATCACCGCGTCCGTAACGACCCCGACTATAAATCTATTACATTATTTAACCCGCACGGTGAACGCCGTAAAAAATGTAATAAAAAACTATGGAAAAATTGGCGTTTTCTGTGAATCCTGACTTATAAAAAAATTTGATAAAAAGTGATCAAAAAGTTGCATCTACTCCAAAATGGTACCAATAAAAACTACAAGTCTTCCCGCAAAAAAAAAGCCCTCATACAACCGCATCGGCAAAAAAATAAAAACGTTACGCCTCTTCAAATATGGAGACACAAAAACAAATAATTTAAAAAAAAAAGGGTTTTTACTGTGTAAAAGTAGTAAAACATACTAAATATATACAAATTCTGTATTGTTGCAATCATAACAACCCACTGAATAAAGTTATTGTGTTATTTATATCACACGGTAAATGGCATAGATTTAAGACGCGAAAAAGAGTGGCGAAATTTCAGGTTTTTTTCTATTCCCCCCAAAAAATAGTTAATAAAAGTTAATCAATAAATAATATGTCCCCCAAAATGGTGCTATTAAAAAATACAACTTGTCCCGCAAAAAACAAGACCTTATACAGCTATGTCGATGCAAAAATAAAAAGGTTATAGCTCTTGGAATGAGACGATGGAAAAACTTAAAAAATTGCTTGGTCATTAAGGTTTAAAATAGGCTGGTCATTAAAAGGTTAAAATCTCATGTTAAAAATTTACATATGAAAATAAACATTTACTACAGAATATATCAAAGAACAATGATATCAACAATTGGCAACGCTTATTATATTATACTGGACTAAGAAAATCATGTATGATAATGTCTATATAGCATGTGACAAGCTTTATAGTGCTAGTATAGGTCTGTGTCAGAACGCTAGCAAATTTTTAAGAGTTACTAAACGCTGAACAACCAACCATGTGTTTTACTTATGTTTTCACATCACAAAATAAACCCCCTCCCCCCCCTTCCTTTCTCCATGTCACACATCACATAATTTACACCATAGGAAGTCTTTTTATGTCACTTTTCATTTCCAATTACATATAATACTTTGCAAACCACTTATATCGTAAGTTCTTCTTCTTGTTCCTCTCTGGCACATATCGATGATGGACTGTGCGCTGGTGTTCATGACATCCTGATCAGATGTCTGTGTCCGAGGGGGGAGTGGCCCTGGCCTCTTCCGACCGCTGTCTGGACTCGGAGTGAGATGTGTGGGGGGCGTGGTTAGTCCGCGCCGCCCCACATCCTCTCTGATGACGCGGACCGGAAGTGGGGCAGCGCCATCTTGGTACCCCGCACCAGACGCCGTTGTTTGTCATTTGATCCTGCCCCCTCCTCTTCTCATTTTTGTACATATCGCAAACACCTGAGCTACACTCCATATATAGGTAGATTTTAGCAGTTTGACCCTAACCCCGGACGAAGGCAGTTGCCGAAACGCGCGTCGGGTCCAGACATCCTTTTTCACGTCTCCATCATGTCCACCGGTATGTGTCACAGCCATTATTGAGTGTGTTTCCTGCTATTGACCTGTTGTTTTCTTAGTGAGCCCATGCACATTGTTGGATGTTATTTCAAAAAGTGGTCCTGCAATACATACTATGCCGTATATTAGTTCAATACACATATGCAGACAATCACTGCATTCAGACATTTACATATAATCATTGCTATGCATTTATCTGCATGGTGGTGATCTAGGCAGTATATACAGGTATCCTATCCTAGGTGGATCTCTTTTTCTGTGATTACTATTTTTGGCTCCATTAACTACAGGCCTGCACAGGCACATATATACTCGTTTTCTTCGCTGTACTAACAAACAACAGTTTTGTATAGTTTTTTGTCACATTGACACCCGGTGCATTATTGTTTTCGATGTCTTCTTATTGAGTGACTCATTCCCTGTTCCAGTTTTAACCCTTGTCATGGTTTCATGTTAATAAAATTTTGTACTTTTTGCTATTAATGTGTTGTGCTTCAGTCGATCATTTTCTTTGTTGGGTTCATCAATTGTTGATCGATGCACCAAGGTTATCTTGGTCATTACCTGGGACACAAACACAGTAGATCTCATATTGTTCAGCAACGTTGCTCTATATTGAACAGTACTCTGTGTCTGTGCCCCTTCTTTCGTTGGTATTGTATTGGTATATACTTATGAAAAAGAAGAGTCCCTGCATATATAAAGAAAGAAACACTCAGGGATGAATATATCACTATTACAATAGTATGTCATCATACATTGTACATAGTCCGCTGATTAAATGTTTTTTATATACGTATAACAGCATCCATATGAAATAACTTACTTATCCTTAGATGATATTAGTTTTAAGCGTGTGCTGCACCTCGACGCACGTTTCTCAGAAACGTGCGTCGAGGTGCAGCACACGCTTAAAACGAATATCATCTAAGAATAAGTAAGTTATTTCATATGGATGTTGTTATACTTATATAAAAAAACATTTATGTAGAGGAGTTTCAGATTTACATCCAGTGAAATTCCGTGAAAGAACGCAAAATACGAGCTTTAAGAGAAAGTCAGGACCCTCGATTCCTTCAGACATTTTATGGTTTCAATCGACCCAGTGAGTCTGCAATTCGTCCAGATAAATACCATGTAGTATATTGGAAGGGCGTTATATAAATCTTCAATTTCTTGAGATAAATGCTTGCAAACAAATATTTCCCATTGTTGGAAAAACTTCATTGCATGGGCACCAGCATTTCGATTTCAAGTCTATCCATCTGGATATATTTTTTCACCTGTGATATGATTTCCGTCAGAAAAGGTAGTTGTGAGTGAAGCCAATGGTTAAGTATGAAACGCTTAGCAAGCAAGAATAAGGTGTGTATTAGCAGTGGAGCGTAGCAGTTGTTTGGCATCGAATAAAACAATAAAGGCATAGGGTCATTGTCTATTTTTATCCCCCATGTATCTTCTATCAACATAATGATATAGACCCCGTATTGTTTTATATGTGGGCACGTCCACATGAAATGAAATAAATCTGATTTAGAAGTATTGCATTTCGGGCACGCTCACAGTCTGTTCGGGGCATTTTGATGTTGTGGAATATCAAAGCCATAGATTGTTTTATGTATCAATTTAAAATGTGTTTCTGTCCAACACTCGCAAATAACCGCTTTTTTTACCTTACCCATTCATCTAATATCCGAAGGCACATTTCCGCGTCTTGAATATCTCTACATAGTAGATGACGTAGGCTTAGCAATGTTTTCTCTCAGCTGGCTATATAAGAGAGTTAGACTTTCCTAGTGTTATTTACCAACAACTTGTCTAAAATGTTCTCTACACATTCTGATTGAACGTCTCAAATTCGAGACTTCAGGAAGAACATCAACTGGCAAACTAAATAGTGGGACGTCGGGACATTCAAGACGGATGTCAGTTCTGCGAAGGACAGGTATCTCCTGTCAGACTTATGAAACAACTGATGTGCTGTGCGGATTCCTTTGGATAACCAGTTATGGAAATGTGCATTGGTCCTACCAGGGGGAAATTCTGGATGTCCCCATAAAAACTTATATTTGGACATGCAATACGGCAATTTAAGTGTTGATCTAACAATTTTCCACGTCATAATAGTATCCCTAAACAACACCCTTTGTTGAACATTCTTTGGTAATACACTCAGGGTAGTGTGAGGGTTTGTGCACACACACTAATTACGTCCGTAATTGACGGACGTATTTCGGCCGCAAGTACCGGACCGAACACAGTGCAGGGAGCCGGGCTCCTAGCATCATACTTATGTACGATGCTAGGAGTCCCTGCCTCGCTGCAGGACAACTGTCCCGTACTGAAAACATGATTACAGTACGGGACAGTTGTCCTGCAGCGAGGCAGGGACTCCTAGCATCGTACATAAGTATGATGCTAGGAGCCCGGCTCCCTGCACTGTGTTCGGTCCGGTACTTGCGGCCGAAATACGTCCGTCAATTACGGACGTAATTAGTGTGTGTGCACATACCCTAATAAGGATAAGTGGAAAGGTTTGTACCATTCCCGCTTCCAATGTATAGTTGGAATAAAAACTAGATTGCTGTATCCAACCCATACAGTGGCGAAACAAACAAGCCAAATTATAGCTCCGGATGTCCGGAAGATTAACCCCTTCCCGCCACGGCCCTTTTTCAGATTTTTAATATCGTTTTTTCCTCCCCACCTTCCAAAAGCCATAACGTCTTTATTTTTCCGTCGATATAGTCCTAGAAGGGCTCGATTTTTGCGGGACGAGTTGTAGTTTTTCGTAGCATTTATTTTGCCATATAATGTACTAGGAAACAGGAAAAAATATGGATTACTTACCGGTAATCTGTTTTTCATGAACCTATGACAGCACCCCTGGAGAGACATCCCATTCGCTGGACAGGAAGCGTGACACCTCTCCACACACCCAGTCTTTAGAAAGAACTCAGGATGAGAATTAGTGATCTTTTATTCATATATCCACTGTGTGAGTATGGACACAGCCGCTTTTATTAAAAATATATATATTTTTTTTTTCCTTTGCGCCACCTTAGTGAAAAAGACACCCCACACCATAAATATATATTTTAAAAGACCTATATATACACAATATACAACAGATCTCAAGAAAGTCTACTGAAGGGGGGGGGGGGGAACTAGGGGGTGCTGTCATAAGTTCATGAAAAACAGATTACCGGTAAGTAATCCATCTTTTACCCCTTCACCTATGACAGCACACCTGGAGATGTAAAATAGAACCCCAGATTTAGGGTGGGACTACAGCTTGTAGAACTTTCCTACCAAAGGCTAAGTCAGTGACAGAATGCAACTGTAATCTATAATGCTTAATAAAGGTGTGAGGTGAACTCCATGCAGCCGCCCTGCAAATCTGGTCTAGAGATGCGTTGGCTCTTTCAGCCCAAGAAGTAGCTACAGCTCTGGTGGAATGAGCTTTAAAGAACTCTGGGGGATTAGTGTTCTGGCCCACATAGGCCAAGCTTATGTTTAATCCACCTTGCTATTGTTGGTCTGCTAGCTGCTGACCCTCTATTTGGACCCTGGAACTGAATAAGGAGATTCTCTGAAGACCTCCAGTCCTTCATGAACTCCAGGTAGTGCACTAATCATCTCCTTACATCTAAACAATTAAGCTCCTGTTGCCTTGGATTTTTCAGGGAGTCACAAAAGGAGGGAAGAATCATCTCCTGGTCCTGATAAAAAGGGGAAATTACCTTTGGTAAAAAACCTGGTAATGTTTTCATGATCACCCTATCGTCCAATATTAAGGTGTAAGGGGGGAAAAGCCGAGAGGGCCTGAATCTCACTTACCCTTCGTGCGGTGGCAACTGCTAATAAAAAAGTCATTTTTAGAGTGAGAAACTTAATGGACAGGGAGTCCAAAGGCTCAAAGGATGAGCCCATCAAAGCAGTAAGGACTAAATTTAAGTCCCAAGGTGGGACTAAAGACCTTACTTTGGGTCTTATCCTGGAGGCCGCAATTAGGAACCTTCTAATCCAGGGGTGTTCTGATAATCTGGAATCATAAAAGGAGTTTAGGGCAGAAACCTGTACCTTTAATGTACTGGGCTTGAGGCCTTTGTCTAGCCCTGCCTGAAGAAAGTCTAAAATCAGGGGAATATCTGGATCTGTTAATGGATCTGTATCAATACCTGAAAAGGAGAGAAAGGCTTTTACGACCCTTAAATATATCTTAGAGGTAACCTGCTTCCTACTTGACATTAAAGTAGAGATGACCGTCTCAGAGATACCTCTTTTCCTGAGCATTACCCTCCCAGTCTCCATGCTGCAAGATGCAGCCTGGAGATGTCTGTATGAACTACTGGACCCTGTGACAGGAGATCTAGTCTGTGTGGAAGGATCCATGGTCGGGTTACGGACAACTTCCTCAACCAGGTGAACCACGGCCTCTTTGGCCAAAATGGAGCGATCAGAATAACCAAGGCTCGGTCTTCTCTGGCTACTTGCGAGGGTTTTAAAAAAAGATCAGAGAGGGGGAAAGGCATAACCTAGTTCCAGGCTACAACTATGAGAGAGAGCATCTACTGCTACTGGATCTTCCCAGGGATCTAGGGAAAATAATCTGGGCACCTTCCTGTTCTCCCTGGTAGCGAACAGGTCTATGGAAATATTCCCCCACCTGGCCACAATCATCTGGAAGACTTCCCAATTCAGGGACCACTCCGACTGCAGCAACTGCCTTCTGCTCAAGAAGTCTGCTACCTGATTGTCCCTTCCCCTTAGATGGACAGCTGAAAGGTAGGATAGATGCAGCTCGGCTAGGGAAAAGATCTCTGTAGCCAACTTCATCAGAAGCCATGATCTTGTACCTACCTGATGGTTTATGTACGCTACTGCAGTCATGTTGCCTGAAAAAACCTTCACTCTTTTTCCCGAAAGTATAGGGATTGTGCTCCTTATTGACTGAAGTACTTCCTCCAGCTCCCTGTAATTGGAAGACCTTATGGAGGCCTGGGGATCCCACTGACCCTGAAGGCAGAATGATTCGCCATGGGCACCCCATCCCCAGGGGCTGGCATCTGTTGTGATGTTCAGGGTTGGGGACATTTCCCATGAAACACCTTCCTGAGGTTCCCTACTTTCATCCACCACCTGAGCGAGAGTCTGGCTACTGAGGAAAGGATCAAGGAGTGATCTAGAGAGCATTTGTTCTTGTCCCACTTTTCTAGTATATGCCTCTGCAAAGATCTTGACCTGAATGGAGCCCACATTATGGCCGGAATACAGAAGGTCAAAAGGCCCAGGACCGACATAGCCCTTCTGAAGGAAGTCAAATGATCTAAAAAGAGGACAGAGACTTTCTATCAAAGGCTTGATCTTTCCCTGAGGGAGAAAGGACATCTGTTTGGAGGAGTCTAGAAGGATCCCCCCAAAAAAAGCATCTTTTTGATGGGGTGAAGACTGACTTGTTCATGCTTATATTCCAACCCAGATGTATGAAAGTCGACTGTACTCACCGTAGATGGTGTGTCAATGTCTGAACAGTGTGTGCCACTTTCAGAAAGTCGTCTAGGTAGGGAATGATCAGAACGTCCTTTGTCCGTATGTATGACGTCATTTCTGATAAAAGTTTGGTAAAGCCTCTCGGTGCCTGAGCGATGCCAAATGGGAGCGCTCTGTATAGGAGGTGGACTAGGGAGTCGTTTAAAACTATTGCCACCCTCAGATACTTCTGGTGAGTGATGAAAACAGGGACATGGTACCCTTCTGGTTGAATTGGATAAGGCTGCGGATCTGGCTGCCAGACGGACCGAGTCCACTGAGGCATCAGCCAAAAAATCTGTGGCTTTAGACAAAATCGGAAGGGAAGCCAGTATCTGATCCCTAGGAGTCTTGTCCCTGAGATGAAGCTCCAACTGGGCAATCCAAACCATTAAAGACCTGGCTACACACGTAGCCGCAATACCCGGCTTAAAGGCCCCCGCAGAGGCTTCCCAGGTTCTCTTAAGGTAATAGCTCGCCTTCCTATCCATAGGATCGGGGAGAGACCCCAGATCATCAAACGGTAAGGCATTCTTCCTGGATATTTTCGCTACTGGGGCATCCAGTCTGGGAAAACTATCCCAGTCCTTACTTAAAGAGGCTCTGTCACCAGATTTTGCAACCCCTATCTGCTATTGCAGCAGATAGGCGCTGCAATGTAGATTACAGTAACGTTTTTATTTTTAAAAAACGAGCATTTTTGGCCAAGTTATGACCATTTTTGTAGTTATGCAAATGAGGCTTGCAAAAGTCCAAGTGGGTGTGTTTAAAAGTAAAAGTCCAAGTGGGCGTGTATTATGTGCGTACATCGGGGCGTTTTTAATACTTTTACTAGCTGGGCGCTCTGATGAGAAGTATCATCCACTTCTCTTCAGAACGCCCAGCTTCTGCCTGATCACTGCTGTGACGTCACTCACAGGTCCTGCATCGTGTTAGACGAGCAAGGACACATCGGCACCTGAGGCTACAGTTGATTCTGCAGCAGCATCAGCGTTTGCAGGTAAGTAGCTACATTGACTTACCTGCTAACGCCGAGGCTGCTGCAGAATCAACTGAAGCCTCTGGTGCCGATGTGTCCGACACGATGCAGGACCTGTGAGTGACGTCACAGATCTGCACTGCCAGAAGCTGGGCGTTCTGAAGAGAAGTGGATGATACTTCTCATCAGAGCGCCCAGCTAGTAAAAGTATTAAAAACGCCCCGATGTACGCACATAATACACGCCCACTTGGACTTTTACTTTTAAACACACCCACTTGGACTTTTGCAAGCCTCATTTGCATAACTACAAAAATGGTCATAACTTGGCCAAAAATGCTCGTTTTTTAAAAATAAAAACGTTACTGTAATCTACATTGCAGCGCCTATCTGCTGCAATAGCAGATAGGGGTTGCAAAATCTGGTGACAGAGCCTCTTTAAGCCCTCCTCAAAGGGATATTTTCTCTTTAAGATCTTGGGAATGCCTAATTTCCTGTCAGGGTTCTTCCATTCCCTCTTAACCCCTTCCTGACATACGCCGTATATATACGGCGCATGTCGGGTGGGGGAATATGGAGCGGGCTCACGGGCTGAGACCGCTCCATAGAGCGAGTGTGTCGGCTGTGTGTTACAGCCGACACTTCCGGGTAACAAGTGGGATCCCGCTTGTTTAACCCGTTAAATGCCGCTTGCAATTGTGATCGTGGCATTTAAATTACTAAAAACAGGGGGGCGACCACCTGTAACGTCCCAACGGCCCCCCAGCGGCGAGATCGGGGGGAGCCATTGGTTGGCACGGCTGCCTGGGGGCCTGACGAAGTCCCCCAGGTCTGCCATATTTGTACTCCTCCGGCAGGGCTTCATAGGAGACGGTCAGAATCGCGATGTACTGCAATACATTAGTATTGCAGTATATCGTGCAAGCGATCGAACGATCGCTGGTTAAAGTCCCCTAGGGGGACAATAAAAAAAAAAAGTAAAAAAAACAATAAAATAAAGTTTTTTTTAACAAATAAAAAAAAACAAAAAAAACAAAAACAACCCTTTTCCCATTTTCCCTCAAGCACAATGTAAAAAAATAAAAAGATAACATAGCTGGTATCGACGCGTCCATAAAAGTCTGAGCTATTACAATATATCATTATTTAGTCCGCACGGTGAACGGCGTAAAAAATAAATTAAAAACATCAGAACTGCTGTTTTTAAGTCCCTTCTTCTACCACAAAAAATGAAATAAAAAGTGATCAAAAAGTCTAACGTACCCCAAAATGGTACCAATATAAACTGCAGCTCGCCCTGCAAAAAAATAAGCCCTCACACGGCTAAATCGACAGAAAAATAAAAACGTTATTGCTCTCAGAATGTGGCGACAAAACAAAAATTTTATTTTTAATAATCAGTTTTTTTTCCTTGTAAAAGTAGTAAAACAAAGAAAACTATATAAATTTGGAATCGCTGTAATCGTATTGACCTGCAGAATAAAGTTAACTTGCATTTTTACCGTACGGTGAACGCCGTAAAAACAAAACCACCCAAAAGGTTGAGGAATTGCTGTTTTTTTACTATTCCACCCCACATATATTTTTTTCTCGTTTCCCACTACATTATATGGTACAAAAAATGGTGCTGTGAAAATATACAACTCGTCCTGCAAAAAAACAAGCCCTCATTCGGCAATATTGATGGAAAAATAAGAGTTATGGCTTTTGGAAGGTGGGGAGGAAAAAACAAGTGTGAAAATCCGAAAAAAGGCTGCGGAGGGAAGGGGTTAATGAGGCTGGCTATATTCCCGTGAACAGGAAAAGTCCTGGGACCAAGGCCCTCAAACATAATGTCCTGAACATACCGGGATTCCTTGGGGTTATCGATATTCATCGTGGCCCAGATTGCCTTAAGGAGTTGGCCCAGGTCCTCTGCTGGGAACAAGTTCTTCCCTCCCCCATCCTCGTCAGAGGAACACTCGGAGGAGACCAGCTCCCCTTCCTCCTCAAATCCCTTCTCGTTAGAAGAATTAGAAACATCTAGAACCTGACGAGTCTTGCCAGACGAGGTGCTAGGATGATCATGATTCCTTCTGAGGGATCTAAGGGAGCTCTTAACCTCTGTACGTACTATATCCCTTATGCTAGAGGCAAGGCTAGGGGATTCTTCTGCCAGGATCTTATCCAAACAAGGTTGGCATAACCGTTTTTGATAAGCGGCTGCCAGCTTCCTACTAGACACGGCACATTCTTTGTTGCGAGCCTTGTCCGCTCTTTTCCTGGGACCCTCTCTGATCTAGGAAAACATGCAATATACAAGGAAGGACAAGGCAAGGAGTTAATAATATGAACAAAAAGTCTGTCCTACCATGATTCCTAGAAGATCCCATGCCGTCTAAGTACCAGACTGGAGGACCTTCCTGGGTCTGATCGCTCAGACCCTTGCACGCGTCCATCTGCTTCTCCTGGAGCTTCCATGCTGGCTGCTTTGCTGGAGAAGGAGCTGTCTGGTTTAGGCCTAGATATAGGCCTAGGATTGGATCGGGAGGCTCCCAGGCCACGACGCGCTGTTGCTCCTCTTCCCCTCATGGGCCGCCGGAGCACCACATCCCGGGATGTCCGCGCGACCTTCCCACCAGAAGGGACGTGCGCCGCGACCAGAAGTAGTCACTTTAGTGCGCGTTGCGGGGGGCGCGATGAGCTGTTAGAAAGAGGGAGGCAACCACCTCTAACGATTTAAATGCTGCGGTCGCTATTGATGCGCTCGAGCGCGATGCCGCTAGTTATTCTGAAGTGTCGGCTGTAACAAAAAGCCGACACCGGCATCGTATGGAGCGGGTTCACTCCATGAGCCCGTTCCATACTTCCCCTACCCGACTTTGGCGTATGGATACGTCAAATGTCGGGAAGGGGTTAATTCCTCCTAATGTCTTTGGTAGCATCAATTTCTCGAGCACTAACCTAGGACGTTTCTGGGACAACGCGAAAGCCGAAAAAGCAGAGTTCAATTTAAGGATGTCTGTGTTTCAGCAGGAGTGGGATGGTCTGTGTTGCGCCCATGGCCGCGGGCCATCAGGTTCACTCACCTCCCGAAGCCCGCAGCCATGGATCTGTGAGTGCTGGCCTCCGTCTCCCTCCTAGGAGATGCCAGCGCTCACTTCCGCTCCGTCCGGCCGGGTCCCGTAGGGTGCTCGCGCCCGCTCTTAAAGGGCCAGCGCGCGCACATGAAAACAATTATCATTAACCCACGTGATTCCCTGCCCTATAAGAATGCCCCAGCCCTTCTGATCCTTGCCTGAGTGTTGTTAGTCTTTCCCTGTCTGTCTCGCAAATGGTCCCTTAAGTGTCTCCCGTTCCAGCTGTTACCCGTGCACTGTTACCGTTCCTGTGCCTACCCGTGTTCAAGTGTCATCTGCCACGTCAAATGCCGTCTGCCACGTCAAGTGCCGTCTGCCACGTCAAGTGCCATCTGCTCATCGGATACTGCCCGCCACGTCTGGCGCCACATTCCGCACCTGCCTCCATCAGTGCTGAAGCCACAGTCACCGTCCGGACTATTTCAGGTACCTTAAGCATTACTGTCTATCTTACTTTCACAGACTGCGACCTGGTCAGCTGTCTCCCCGCTACGGCGGAGCGGCCTAGTGGGTCCACAAACCCAGTGACCGTGACAGTCTGCATTGGGTACTATAACTTGGGGAATATAATAATTTGTAATTGACATTTGCCCATAAAAGATAGTGGAAGGTGTTTCCATCTGACTAGTTCAGTGGTGATTTTGTGTATTAGTGGCAGGTAATTCAATGTGTAAAGAGAGTCAGGGGTATGTCCGATCTGAATTCCCAGATATCTAATGGATGATTTAGCAATCATTACAGGAATCTTTAGGAAAGACCATTTATCTGCAAGCAAGCGTCCCGAGAGATCCAAAAATGTACATTTACTGACATTGACCTTGAAGCCTGATTGCGCACCAAATGAATTTATCACATCAAAAATAGTAGGGAGATCTCTTATTGGTTTAGACAAAAATAAGATCATCTGCAAAGTAGGTCGCTTTCACCACAGTTGTCCCTACCTTAATACGCTGTTCCCTGTCTATGGCTCTTATGAGGGGTTCCAATGCGATGCTAAATGAGATAGGACATCCTTGTCGTGTTCCTTTAAACAGTTGGGAGTGGATAGGAAACCTGGGGTATAAACCCTGACCAGAGGGGAGGTATACAGGGCCTGTAAAGAGGTACGAAAAGGGCCCATCATTTATATATTGTCACCATATCAAATGCTTTCTCTGCATCGATAATTAAAAATGCTGGGGATGGGTGCAGAGAAGGGTTAAGTTTAATGTCATCTAGTACTGTTAAGATATTCCGGATGTTAGAAACAGCCGAGCGACCTTTAACGAACCCAACCTGACTTGGAGAGATCAATCGTGGAAGGATGGAGGCTAATCGGTCAGCCATGATCTTAGACAGTATATTCAGATCTCAATTTATTAAGGAGATGGGACGGTAAGATGAAGCTAATTCAGGGTCCTTACACTGTATTGGAAGGACTTTAATGTATGTAGTGTTGGAGGAATCCGGGATGGATTGCCTGGTCATGTAGCTGTTATAAAGGTTGAGTAAACACGAGGAAACTTGATCTTTAAGTATTTTGAAAAATTCTCCCGTGTATCCATCCGGCCTTCTGGGTTTTAAGGTGCTGTATTACGTGTTTACTTTCATCTAGTGATATTGGGGAGTTTAAAATGGTATTTTCCTCATCTGTGAGCGTTGGGAGCTGTAGAGGATCAAATGAAAAGTTCATCTGTGAATCGTTAGGTTGGGGTTTGGCATAAATTGTGGAATCAAATTCTCGAAGTATAGCGTTTATGTGTTGTGGCTGAACGTGGACTTGTCCCCTGGAATCTTTCAGCTCAGCTATATAATTATGAGACCATGTTTTTACTAATCTAGCCAACAATCTGTCGGATTTGTTACCAAATTAGAAGTGTTTTCGCCTCTGTCCATCCACACTTCATAATCCGGTTTGGCTTTTTGCCAGAGTTTTTTATTAAGTGATGTAGGGGGAAGATTGAAATTGTGTGTAAGACTGTCTAAGATCTTGGCTGGAACCCTGAACTTTCTGTTGGATAGTTTTCCTAAGGTTAGAAACATACGCCATCAGATTGACTCTCAAAACTGCCATAGCAGTGTCCCAATATAATTGGGGATTATCAATGTCCATCCATTAGTAATCTCGTAGTCCTGCCACCATCCATGTAACAGGTTCTGGAAGCCCTCATGTGAAGTGAGATTAGAAGGGAAGTGCCAAAGATAATCCGTGCCCTGTGGGATAGTGTAATGGATTTCCAATATCACATGGATGTGATCAGATATAACCATGGGCTCAATGATACAATATTGAACACGTGGTAAGAAAGACTGAGACCAGTGTATAATCAGTTCTGTAGCAAGATTGATGGGCATAAGAATAATGGGAATATTCTCTTCCATCGGGATTGAGAAGCCACCATGGATCTGAGAGGCCTGTATCTAAGAGAAAATTACTTAAAACTGTACCTTTTGTAGATAGAGGCAAATCTCGAATCACAGTAGTGAGTTCTATCCTCTCCAGGGTGTAATACATAAAAAAAATAAAGTCTCCACCCACAATTTTATTTTGATCCGCTCCCGTAATCTTATGAACCTCATTATAAAAAGGTTGTTGACTTATGTTAGGACCATAATTATTATATACTAGTATGGAAAACACATTACACAGGTTTGCTAGAAAAAGGGATGATGATAAGTATTTGTAAAAAGTATTATAAAAAAATAAGTGTAATTTAAAACCTAACTACCAAAATTTGAAACCTAAGAAAAAAGCGGAAGAGTTTGCTGAATAATAGATTATTCACCCAGGGTAAAAGTATAATGTAGTAGATGTTACCTGCAGTCCTATGTAACACCACAGATAACACAGTGATAACTCTGAGAACAGATAATGTAGAGGTAACCTGCAGTCCCATGTAAGGCTCTATTCACATGACAGGGTCCAAGTGTTGGCCATTTTGGTCCGTTTTTCGCGGCCGTTTTGTTCCCGTTCCGGGCCGTGTTTCTGTTTTTAGCGGCCAATTTTGACCGCTTTTGCATTTATTTTTCCCCCTGTCCGTTTTAAAAACTGATTAATTTCATTTGTACATTTTCTGCCACACACTTCCCTCTGTAGATAATGCCACAGACTTCTCCAGGTGCCGCGTGCTGCGCTAGTGGGTGTTCTGAGGTATGTAGTTGATCTTGAGGTTCCTGTTTTACAAAAACTGGCAATTCAAAAGATATTGTATCAGGCTCATAAGCTGATAGCTATGGGTTGGTTGGATTCCTTTGCGCCGACACACAGGGAGTTGCTTAATCGTATGAATGGTATTATTCTGCTGGAGAGGGGGATATAGCTCAAGCGCAGTACTCCCAGAAAGTGTGAAGATCAATGGATCAATTAGTTGGTCGCCGGGGTGGCCATCTACCGCTCTTATAAACACTATAAGTCATGGACTTCTACAATAATTTCGTTATTATTTGTTGTGGATTTAGCAGGGGGTCTGTGTGCAGGAGGAGTAGGGTTGGGAGACCTGTTATGCTCAGGTGGATTTTTGTTGTGCATAGTACTCTTTGCATGTGGGTGGGGGCAGGGGTGGTGGTTGTTGTCTTATGTACTGAATGTTTGTATACTTTGAAAACTGTCAATAAAAACAATTTGATTTAAAAAAAAAGTTAATGCCACGCACTACTCTCTATAGATAATGCCACACACTGCCCGCTGTAGGTAGTGCCACACAAACCCCCCTGTAGGTAGTGCCACACAGCCCCCCTGGAGGTAATGCCACACAGCCCCCTTGTACATAGCCACCCCACATAGATGGCACCCCCCCTGTGGGGGACCGCTCCAGGAGAAGTCCCTGACTTCAATGTCCATATATGGACAGTGAAGTCCTCCCCGATTATATATATGATGCTTAAGTTGTCTGCTTAATCCCTCCACTTTCTGCGTCAGTTTCTGTTTTAGTTACTGTATAGGGAAGATTTTTATGCAACAAGATGAGCACTCCTGCCTTCAAGTCCTTGGCTCCAGAGCCATATAGTTGCCTCACCCATAGTTTTTTGTAAACAAATGAAGTCTTCTTACACTAGGTGAGTTTCCTGCAAAAGCGCAATGTCGGTCTTAAGACATTTTAAATGTCGCAGTACCATCATGCGTTTATGGGGTGATCTAAGAACCTTAACATTCCATGACGTGATTATCATAATAATGTAGAGTTTTAGTTAACTGA
Organism: Rhinoderma darwinii; assembly: GCF_050947455.1. NCBI lineage: Eukaryota > Metazoa > Chordata > Amphibia > Anura > Rhinodermatidae > Rhinoderma > Rhinoderma darwinii. The sequence goes on along the minus strand of NC_134694.1, from coordinate 44,352,146 downwards.
AAGCTCATCTGGATTTCCCAAATCCCAAACAAACAATTCCTGAACCCTGCAAAACCAAACAAAATACAAGGTGAACAGGATGATTCACATTCCTCACGACAGGCCATCATGCTAATATGCCAGTGGGCTTCTCTTAATTCCGGCATACGAGAACCCTGCAAACCCCACAGCAAGTTTGAATCCTACCAATCCACATCCTTCCACTCCCCCTGAGCCTCACGAAGAATCGTACAATCAGCAATATCAGAGCATAAAATAATAACAGTGTGATTGTAACATCTAGATCCAAGTAAATTTAGAATTTCCGAAGAAACACACATCAGATGGCATGTTTCTACTGCCAAAAAGGAAAGGATATCGAGATTTAAATACCATAGCCACCGCACGGCAACGCTCATTGAAACTAGACAAATTTGAAACAAAAAGGTAGAACAGATGCCAGCCTTCAAAATCTTTCAGGTGTCATTCCAAACCATCCAAAATACTTGTGGAGTGTAGAAACAGCAGCTTCAAAACATCAGTCATAGTCGGTCTGTGCAACACACAGTAAATAATGTATAAACAGCTTTTAAAGGATACTGAAACATAAGAAGTCCACATCAGAAGAACTATATGTATACGTATGATGGACCTCAAGGAGATTACAGCAATCTGCGAACATCAAGTCTTACTATAGACCATCAAGTAGAAGACTTAGGCGATTTTCGGCAGCATTGTTCCAAGGGCTCAGTAATTAGTGTTGTAGCTGGTGAAGGCGAATTCCCGTTGTTTTCAGCCCTAGAGTATGGGGCATCACTATCTTCTGGAGGCAGGAAAATTGCAGAAGCATCCTCTGGAGAATGATATAAGGCATAAGTGCCGTCTTTGTGGAAGATCTGTAATGTCGCCGGGTATAACAGTGAAAATGTCACTTACTTCCTGTATAATTCTGAGCAAATCTGTGAGAAAGCCCAGCGTTTCTTGGTGACCTCAGCAGAAAAGTCTCCAAAGATCAGTATGCAGTGGCCTTTGAAGTCCAGACCGCCATTTTTATTCATAAAGGCTTTAAATATTTGCATTTTATCCGAATAAATAAAGGTACTTGACTATAACCTGCCGAGGTCCATCTTGCTGAGGGAGAGAGCGACCACGTTGATCGCTTCTAGCTGGGTGGAGGTCTGGTCCAATTCTATGAGATATATCCACTTTGCAAGAGTGTTGAATGCCTAGAGCAGCAAGTAAATCAATCTCACAGAGATAGGCTAGATCTTTGGATGGTACTTGTTCAGGGAGACCTATAATGCACAGATTATTTTGTCTCGACCTATTTTCTAGGTCTTCAATGCGATCCCATAGCCTTTTATTTTCACGTTGAGTGTCCTGGACTAGGGAACGTAAGTCATCCAAATCCGTGTGCACATGCTGCAATGAGGTGTCTATGATTTCCAACCGTTCCTCATGCTGCGCAAAAGTTTCATGCAGTTTGGAAAGTGAAGCAACAACAGTGTTGGATAACGATTCCTGTAAATCTAGCAATATGAGCGCCGCTACAGTAATTGCAATCTTTTTATAGTCTATATGGCAGTCAGGCTTACCGGGTATAGCAGCTTGTGTCAGTTCAGGCTTCTCAGTCTCTGGGGAGTCTCCTGGCGGGAAAGAGTCATCCGCCATGTTAAGCTGTTCGATTGCACGGCCCAGCTTTGTTTGAGTCCTGGTTTTGCACATACACATCCCCAATTAAGCGTAAATAGCTAGTATACTCCTAAGACTACCTCAGCAGCTCTCTCTAACGTCTGTCAGACAGATATATGGAGTGGGGAAAGGAGCGATCCATTTGCGTATCCTCACATGCCGGGGCCAGAACTGGAAGTCACACCCCTCCTTTTAACGGTTTAAATGCCGCAGTCGCTATTGATCGCGGCATTTAACTAAACAATTAAAATGGTCAGGAACAGGGCGATCGCTCTTCCTGGACGTTAGAGCAGCTTATCAGCTGTAATACACAGCTGCAGTGTATAGAGCAGGCTCAGCGTGAGCCCGCTCCAAACATCACATCCCCCCGCTTCACGTGTAAGGGGTTAAAAGATAATGACATACTTCATACCCTTAACTCTGGGTAACAAAATATATTGGTTATACTGCCAAAAACTAAAATTTATTTTTGAACTAATCATATCCCTTTGCTATCAATGACTAGTCTGTTCAACCATTAACACTTCCAGTCTTTTCACACAGTAAAGTATTGCAGTTTTGTCATGCTTGCTAGGAGGTGTTTCAAAAGTTTTTGCATAATGGCAATTCACGTGACTACCATTCAATATTATCAGGTGACTTCTTCAGAACATTGGAATAATTTAAAAATCTCAAATAAAAAAATTAAAATGGCAGGCTAAACCCCCCCCCCCCACAAAACTTACGCAGTAATGGTCTTTTCTCGAGGTTCAGGTGGGAGCCCCACTGTGAGCTGTTTCTGATGAGACAGAAGGTCTGTGCAGGCCTACGGAAGACAAAACAATATTAAAAGAAATAAGAAAAACTGGGGTGATCTAACAAATTTAACTAAAATTTGGAACCAAGGAATTATACAGAATCAAAAAAATTGATAGGCATAGTAATTTAAATGAAATGTGCTTGTATTCATTAGTAAGGGTAGGCACATAGTGTGTACATTAACCCCTTCCTGCTGCAGCCACTTTTGACCTTCCTGACAGAGCCTTATTTTTAAATCTGACATGTTTCACTTTATGTGGTAATAACTTCAGAATGCTTTTACCTATCCAAGTGATTCTGAGATGGTTTTCTCGTGACACGTTGGACTTTGTTACTGGCAAAATTTGCTCAATACACTCAGAATTCATTTGTGAAAAACAGCAAAATTTATCAAAAAATTTCAGAAATTAGCATTTTTCTCAATTTAAATGCATCTGCTTGTAAGACAGGCATTTATACCACACAAAATAGTCACTAATTAACATCCCCCATATGTATACTTTAGATTGGCATCGTTTTTTGAACATTCTTTTATTTTTCTAGGATGTTACAAGGCTTAGGACTTTAGCAGCAATTTCTCAAATTTTCAAGAAAATTTCAAAAGACTATTTTTATAGGAGCCAGTTCAGTTGTCAGAAGCGTAGCTAGGTTCTCCAGCACCCGGGGCAAAGATTCAGTTTAGCGCCCCCCCAACCTCTTTCCCGACATCTCCTCACCGTGTTTGTTTTCTCTACCAATCGACGTGTCATTTCTTTTCATGTAACATGAGCATAAAAACATTTGTACATTTTACAAGCAATAGGGTTCTATACACAACACCAGAACCAAGCTCAGTACATAAATATAGCACCAGCACAAATACAGCTCAATTTAGTGCAACCCTTGCCGTATAGGTGTGTACGGCGTAAAACTACAGCTCCCAGCATGGCCCGAACAATGGTAAGGATATGCTGGGAGTTGCTGTTTCACAAAAAATAAATCATATCATAATCACACCACCCATCATCTCACTGCAGATTATACAGTAACTACAGTGCTGATTAGAGGCAGAATAAACATTTACATTATGTGACTCATCGGTGACGTTTCAGTTTCTAGTTCTTTTTCTCCATCCGGTCCAGACCTCTGATAACTTCTCCCGGTCACAGCCCATTTCTGCAGTTTGCCACTCACATGTCTTCAGCTTCTCACTTTTCCAACATTTCTGCACCTATAAATAAATATAAAGTTATCATTATACCACACACTACGCCCCCAAATATAATAGCACCATACAACCGTGTCCCACACACACACACTGTGCCCTTTGTAGATAGTGCCTGCCATAGAGCCCCCTGTAGATAGTGTAGCCATACAGCCCACCCCTGTATATAGTGTCCCACAAATAACTCCCCCTATAGTGCTCTACAGATTCCCCACCCCTGTATATAGCCCCCTGTAGATATAGCCCAGCCCTGTATATAGTGCTCCATGTATAGCCCAACCCTGTATATAGCCCACCCCTGTATATAGTGCTCCACGTATAGCCCAACCCTGTATATAGCCCACCCCTGTATATAGTGCTCTACAGATAGCCCACCCCTGTATTAGCCCCCCTGTAGATATAGCCCACCCCTGTATGTAGCCCCCCTGTATATAGTGCTCCACCCCTGTATATAGTGCTCCACATACAGTCCACCCCTGTATATAGTGCTCCACATATAGCCTACCCCTGTATATAGCCCCCCTGCACATATAGTCCACCCCTGTATATAGTGCTCCACTAGATCGTCCACCCCTGTATATAGTGCTACACAGATAGCCAACCCCTGTATACAGGGGTGGGCTATCTGTGGAACACTATATACAGGGGCGGACTATATGTACAGGGGGGCGCTTTCTGTGGAGCACTATAGGGGGAGCTATTTGTGGGATACTATATACAGGGGTGGGCTATATCTACAGGGGTGGGCTATATCCAGGGGTGGGCTATATCCAGGGGTGGGCTATATCCAGGGGTGGGCTATATCTACAGGGGTGGGCTATATACTATATAGCCCCCCCTGTAGCTATAGCCCACCCCTGTATATGGTGCTCCATAGATAGCCCACCCCAGTATATAGCCCCCCTGTAGATAGACACCCCCGTGTAGATAAAGGCCCCTCCCGTGTAGATAAAGGCCCCTCCCGTGTAGATAAAGGCCCCTCCCGTGTAGATAAAGGCCCCTCCCGTGTAGATAAAGGCCCCTCCCGTGTAGATAAAGGCCCCTCCCGTGTAGATAAAGGCCCCTCCCGTGTAGATAAAGGCCCCTCCCGTGTAGATAAAGGCCACTCCCGTGTAGATAAAGGCCCCCCCGTAGATAAAGTCCCCCTTGTAGATACAGCCACACTTTCATTACAATTAAAAAAATAAAATATATTTAAACTCACCTTAATCCCGCTCCCACGCCGTCCGGCAGCCATGGAGACCTGCTCTCTACTGTGCAGGTCTCCTGGTGGTTGAACGCAGCATCTATGAAAGGCGATGATTGGCTGGGCAGGATGACTTTCCCTGTCAGTCAGCGCCTTTCATCGACGGAAGCTTCACTGGTACAAAAGGTACCAGTCGCTTCACTGATGCAAAAGCACTGAATAGCCGGGCACGGAACGTGCCCGGTCATTCATTGCTTCTAATTGTGCCTGTGTCCTATAGACACAGGTACAATTATAGTGCAGGAGGAGGTGGTGCTGGCGCCCCCCTCTAAGCTGCGCCCGGGGTACATGCCCCGCCTGCACCCCCTAGCTACGCCCCTGCAGTTGTGAAGTGGCTTTGAGGGCCTTAAATATTAGAAACATCCAAAAAATCACCCCATTTAAAAAAACTCCAAACCTCAAAATATTCAAAACAGAATTTAGAAAGTTTCTTAACCCTTTAAATATTTCGTAGGAATTACTAAGGACAGAAGCTGTCAAACCAACCTGATTTGTTTTTATGAAGTGGTAAGCAGAAGCCTAGACACTGTGGATATAGTGTTTTTGGACTTTGCAAAGGCATTTGACACTGTCCCACAGACGTCTAATGGGTAAATTAAGGACTATAGTTTTAGAAAGTATCGTTTGTAATTGGATTGAGAATTGGCTCAAGGACCGTATCCAGAGTTGTGGTCAATGATTCCTACTCTGAATGGTCCCCGGTTAAAAGTGGTGTACCACAAGGTTCAGTGCTGGGACCACTATTATTCAACTTATTTATTAATGATATAGAGGATGGGATTAATAGCACTATTTCTATTTTTTGCAGATGACACCTAGCTATGTAATATAGTTGAGTCTAAGGAAGAGGTTTGTGAATTGCAAGCGGATTTAAACAAACTGAGCTTTTGGGCGTCCACTTGGCAAATGAAGTTTAATGTAGATAAATGTGAAGTTATGCACCTGGGTACGAACAACCTGCATGCATCATATGTCCTAGGGGGCGCTACACTGGGGGAGTCACTTGTTGAGTAGGATCTGGGTGTACTTGTAAATCATAAACTAAATAACAGCATGCAATGTCAATCAGCTGCTTCAAGGGCCAGCAAGATATTGTCGTGTATTAAAAGAGGCAAGAACTCGTGGGACAGCGATATAACATTACCACTTTACAAAGCATTAGTGAGGCCTCATCTAGAATGTGCAGTTCAGTTCTGGGCTCCAGTTTATAGAAAGGATGCCCTGGAGTTGGAAAAAATACAAAGAAGAGCAACGAAGCTAATATGGCCCATGGGGAATCGAAGTTATGAGGAAAGATTAAAAGAACTAAACCTTATTTAGCCTTGAAAAAAGATGACTAAGGGGGGACATGATTAACTTATAGAAAGATATGAATGGCACATACAAAAAATATGGTGAAATCCTGTTCCATGTAAAACCCCCTCAAAAAACAAGGGGGCACTCCCTCCGTCTGGAGAAAAAAAGGTTCAATCTGCAGAAGGGACAAGCCTTCTTTACTGTGAGAACTGTGAATCTATGGAATAGCCTACCGCAGGAGCTGGTCACAGCAGGGACAGTAGATGGCTTTAAAAAAGGGTTAGATAATTTCCTAGAACAAAAAAATAGTAGCTCCTATGTGTAGAAATTTTTTACTTCCCCCTTTCCCATCCCTTGGTTGAACTTGATGGACATGTGTCTTTTTTCAACCGTACAAACTATGTAACTATGTAAAAGCAAAGTAGTGGTGAGATTTACAAATGTCATTTTTTTGGGCAGAAATTCATTTTTAATCCTTTTTTTTTTTGTACCACAGAAGGTTTTACCAGAGAAATGCAGCTTAATATGTATTGCCCAGATTCTGCAGTTTTAGAGAATATCCCACATGAGGCCCTAGTTTGCATATGGACTGAAGCACAGGCCTCAGAAGCAAAAGGACTACATAGTGGATTTTGGGGCCTCTTTATTATTAGAATATATTTTAGGCACCATGTCAGGTTCCAATAGGTCTTGTGGTGCCAAAACAGTGGAAATCCCCAAAAAGTTAACCCATTTTGGAAACTACATCCCTCAAGGAATTTATTTAGGGGTATAGTGTGCATTTTGACTCCACAGGTTTTTTTCAGAAATTATTGGAAGTAGGCCGTGAAAATGAAAATCTATTTATTTATTTTTAAATAAAATGTAGGTTTAACTATTTTTTTTTTCCATTTCCACAAGGACAAAAAAAAAAAAAAAAGCACAACAACATTTGTAAACCAATTTCTCCGGAGTAAAACAGTACCCCATATGTGGCCATAAATAGCTGTTTGGACACACGGCAAGGCTGAGAAGGGAAAGAGCGCCATTAGGCTTTTGGAGATCTAATTTAGCAGGAATGGTTTGCAGAGGCCATGTCACATTTGCAAAGCCCCTGAGGGGACAAAACATTGCAAACCCCCCAAAATTTACCCCATTTGGGAAACTACGCTGCTCAAGGAAATTTAGGGGTTAAATAAATGACAAAATTAAAAATCCGTGGATGTGTAATAAACGTTGTAGCACTCCTTTATACACATGCCAGGTTCGTCGGGACAGGTTTCGCACTGATAAATGGGGTCTTTTCTTCTCCCCCTTTTGTAAAACACTTTTGCACCTTTTTTAAGTCCTTCCTTTCTTACCAGTGGAGGGGATTTCACTGGGAAAGTGTTGTCCTGGTACAATACATGGACAATCGCTTTCGCTTCTAGAAGTACTGCCCCCCCCCCTTTCCTGGTTCCCAAATACAAGGGCCTTAATAAACACCTCTTGAAAATTAAGGAATGTCCCTTTCCGGCCTGCACATTGGTATAGAACTTAAGTGTTATACAATGCCATCTGTGCCATGTGCACGGCCAGCTTTTTGCACCACAACTTTGTTTTCCGCATGGCACTGTATGGCTTTAGTACTTGATCAGAGAGATCAACCCCTCCCATGTACTTATTGTAGCCCAGGATGCAATCTGGCTTAGGGGTCATTGTAGTGCTACTTCGGATAGGGTTGCTGCCGTTACCGTGTATTGTGGTCAACAAAAAGGACATCCCTCTTGTCCTTATACTTGACCAGCAACATGTCCTCGCTGTGTAGTGCCCTGCTTTCTCCCTTTCTTATTGGTTGCTCAATCAGAGTTTTAGAGACGCCTTTCTGCTTTTTGCTCACGGTGCCGCATGCTGAAGTATTTCTGGTGGCGAGGCAGTTAAATAGTGGGATGCTGGTATAGAAGTTATCCACGTAAAGGTGGTAACCCTGGTCCAGCAGTGGGTGCAACAAATCCCACACTGTTTTCCCACTAACTCCCAGGACAAGGGGGCATTGCAGAGGTTCTATCCTGGAGTGCTTTCCTTCATAAACATTTTAATTCCATACCTCGCCCTCTTGCTTAGCAGGTATTGGCGGAATTTTAGTCTCCCCTTAAAATGTACAAGGGACTCGTCTATTGCAATGTTCTTTTCGGGGGCATAAGCTTCTTGAAATTTGGTGCAGAAATTATCAATGACTGGCATGATTTTGAGTAGGCGGTCATATGTGGGGTTATTACGGGGTGGGCACTGTGCATTATCATTAGAATGCAAAAATATCAGAATTATTTCAAAATGTGTCCGGGTCATTTGCATGCGGTAAAATGGGGTGCGGTAAAAAACGTCCGTACTCCAGTATTGCCTAATCTCTGTCTTTTTAATAGGCCCATATGTAGCAAATGGCCCCAAAATGTAAACATTTCCACGGCCTCTATAGGGGTTCACCTAGTAAATGATGACATGGTGTTTTGAGCTAAAAATTGCTGAGCGTATAAATTTGTCTGGGCCACCATTAAATTAACAAAATCCTCAGGAAAAAAAACGAATTCCTGAGCTGTCTATGTGGGGGTTCCTCATCACTGGATGAGGATGATGAGGAGGAGAAGGTCAAGAGGAATGGGGCAATTTCCTCTTCTCCCTCGCTGGCCGATTCAGTGTCAGAAGCCAGGATGGCATAAGCCTCCTCAGCTGAATAGACCCTTTGGGATGATTGGGACATTTTTATTAGTGGGGTATGTACTACTTCAACACGTGTAATAGTCAATTTATTTTTATAGAGGTGGTTGTGTGTGTTGTGCTTTTACACGTGTATATGAAATTTATAGGGAAAAAAATAAAAAGAGAAGAAATAGGAGAATAAGATAAAAATTTAGGAGAAATAAACTTAGAGCGTCCAATACAAAACTGTAAAAAATTCCAGACTACCTGACACTAACAAGCAAATTAACCCTAAAGCTGTAAAAAACATGAACATTTTTTTGTCAAAGCACTTCAGTTAAAAAAAAAAAAATCCTTATTGTCCGTCACTAACTGCCATCTTTACTTCAAAACGTTCTTATTTTTTCACTATAACTGTTTTCCAGTTTGTCAGAAGTATACGACATTTTGCGGGAAGCACTGGCTTTCTTTGACGTATACTTACGAAAAATTGTCAGGAAGGAGTTAAAGGGTGTGTGCACCTGTGCAATATTTGTTTTTCCTTTGCATCCAAAATGAAACTGTGCAAAGAAAGAAAATATCACCAACTGTTCAGCATATGCAGCTCTTTTAAGAACCTATGTTCACTAAGTAGCTGATACTGCTCAGTGATTATATACTAAGGCCTTGTTCACATCTGCGTTGGAGTCCCGTTCTGACGTTCCGTCTGAGCTTTCTGTCAGAACGGGACCCTGAACAGACAACGGAAACCAGAGGTTTCCGTTTCCATCACCATTGATTTCAATGGTGACTGATCCGGTGAGCATGGTTTCCGTTTGTCTCTGTTGTGCACCGTACCCGTCGTTTTGCTGGAAGCAATGGCATAGTAGACTACACTATTGCTTCCGGAAAAACTACCTCTGGTTTCAGTTTGTGTCAATTTATGTCTGTTCAGGGTCCCGTTCTGATGGAAAGCTCTGACGGAATGTCAGAACGGCACCCCAACGCAGATGTGAAAGAGGCCTTGTAATGGCAGGAAGGAGGTGAAGGGAAAGTGAACCCTAATCTACCCACCGCCCTGTCCCTGCCTACTTGCAACGACCCGCCCTAGGCGACAGGGTACAACTAGGCGGCGGTCCCTACGCTGTCTAAGTGCACGGGAGAACAAACAGGGAACACGCAAGGGAAGGGGCAGTCGCCCACGGAACGCCGCGAGGAAACGGAGCGGTGAATGAGTAGTCCGGACCAGGATGAAGTGGAGTATACCCAAGTGAGCACGGAGGAGGAAGCAAGCCAGAGGCAAAGCAAAGCAGGTTAAGCAGAACTGCAGCAAGGCAGAAGCACGGCAGAAGCAGGCTGGAGCAAGCAGCAGTGGGGCCAGGAATCCAGAAGAATTACAAGCACTGAGGAGGAGAACACGGCAGGTAATAAAGGGCAGGGGGCGGAGCTAACTCCGACTGACCAGGCCGCGATAGGCTCTCCCACTCCTGAGCCTGCCACCCTGGTTGGTGGGAGATGGTGTCAGTCGAACAGGTCTGGCCTCAGGTGTGGATTGATTAATCCCAGGAGTATACCTAGATGTAGTACCTGGCAGATCCCTAACAGGCCTAGTCCTGCAGTCATGTATTAAGGTGGTTTTACACGGGCAGACACTCACCCGTGTTTACCACCTTAAAATGGGCATTGATCGACAATACATTTGCAATGACAGTTTAGTACGGGGACGAACAATTGTTACTACAATCGTGCGTCCCTATGCATTTGCGTCATGTCAGAAGTACACAGAGAGATGTACTGCCGAATAGCGACTCATTTTTGTGTTCGTTCTTCAGCATACCCTTTAATAATTATGCATTTAAGGTCATCATTCAAGACCATGTGGCATCTAACAAACTACTCACTAAAGAAAAGCATTGCCAGGAATAATCCAGTGTTATAAACAAAAAATGGTAGATGAGGCTGACAAGGCGATCAGAGGGGAGCAGTTTCTGGCTCCCCAATGGCTCTCTCTCTGTCACCTGGTGCAGTCATGAATCAGCTGATCAGAAGAGCTGTTGGACAGCTCCCTTTACTGCTGTACAATCTGGCTACCTCGGCTGGCAGGAGGGTTAAATTGATAAGGCGGCTCAAAAGCCAATACTGACCTCAACATTGCTAAAAAGTATGTGGGAAAAAAAAAAAGGTAATTGGAAAGGAACAAGCAAGAAACATTAAATATCAGGAAAACCTGCTAGGTAAGCTGGCACCTACTTTTTTTTCCCAGAAGAAAAAATTAAGATGTATACTAACAAAAAACACAAAATAGTCAGCGTTCCACAGTTGTGCTACATAAAGAGTTTTAGACAATTTTTAGGATAAAAATTTATATTAACAGGTACACCTGTTTGGTGCAGACACATAGGGTTTTACCTTAATTGTTAAAATAATAAACTTCAATATATTTAACTTTATGATGAATTACTACTTCTAACTCGGTTTAAACACTTGCACGACGACGTGTCATCCATAGGGTAGGCTGGGCAGTCGACATGCAGCATGTAAACAGAAGCGAGAGTTGAAGTATGAGAGCATGTTGGTTAAAACATTTGACTACAGTCGCCCTGTTATCTGCATGGTTTATAAATGGTATATATTATTATTTAAAAAGAAAGCGGCCAAAAACGCTTTCAGGGTTATTCCACACATACCTCATCCAGAGCTTCTACTTTCTTCTTCAGAATGCCTGAAATAAACCGTATCAATGCCCAATGCCGTGTTCCTCCGACTTTCCCATACAGTTCTATTAGAAGATCCTTTACAGTCACACCAGGCTGTCCATATATCTTTGTGTCCCAGTCTAATCCTCTGTCGAGATTAAAAGTAAACCAAAATGACAATTTAAAGAAGCATCCAAAGTGTTCTTTAAGGCATTGAAATTGTGAGTGTATACATAAACTCACTTTATGGCATATAAGATATATAAGAGGTTTGCTTGCTCCTGGACACTTTTAGTATCCCGCAAGACATCCACCAGTGAAGCAAAATCTGTCTGCCCTGACGTATCCTGAGGAAGATGCATCTCTGCAGGCATGGCCGGAATCTTAAAACAAAAAAAAACGCTTTAAAAACATGTACACCACAACAAACAGCATAAGAGGGATAAGAGATTCAAATCTAGTTAAAAGATATACATTTTTGAGGCAACACCTTTAAGGATCATAAAAAGCAAGTCACAGCTAGAAACTGCTAATCACATATATTTAAAGTCTACCTCCATTTTTGGATCTGACAGATGTCCAAAGCTTTAATCAGTGAAGGTCCGTGACTTAAGACCCCCATGATGACTAGATTGAAGAGCAAGATGCTCTACAGTCCATTAAAGCAAACGAGAGTACGGTTAACATTAGAATGGCAAGGAGCCCATCAATCAAGCAATGAATAGAGGCACCAGCTCATAGGCACCCACCTAAAAAGACTTGTTACTGGAGGTACATTTTAAAGGCCAACGTGTTAAATATAGTATTAATTAAGGAAAATCTTTACATGGAAATTAACGCAAGGAACAAATTTTTTGGGACATTTACCATTATCTTAAGTGATTGTTACCTTGCTTGTTTGCTGCTTTTGGAGTGTAGCATTCAACAGATCAAAGGAGGGCTGTGTAGCCTGAAACAACTTGGTAGGCAGGTACATCTGTACATCTAGAAGGTATAATACACGGAATAGTGAAAGAAAGTCATCAAAAAACATTATTGCATCACTTTAATGAGATGTGTAAATAACAATATAACCAATACTTCATGTCTATCAAAATTAAAAAGTTATTTATATTGCACTGAACCCTATGGTAGCACAGAAATCCGTGAATAACCGAGCTCTAGAGGCATGTATCTAGTATAAGTTCAGGCAGTGTTTTCAATGTGGACGCAGAGGTTGATCAAAAAATCATAATCAACATTAATTTTCACATCCAATGGGTTTTCCATGTTAATTCTGATTTTGGTCCACATCAATCTCCCCTATCACAACTTTACCCAGAGGTGCGTGCTAGGAGTGTTTTCACAAGTACCAGAGGAGGACAGAGCTTCTACAATACAGTGAGTAACTTCAAAAAGTGAGGCACAGAAAGTGATTAAATTTTCCTGTAGTAAAGAATGCTCTGAAGGGGCTATTTGTAGCCCTTCTGAATGTTCTCTTCTAAGTTTAAAAAGTTTTTGCATAGAGTGAAGGTGAGAAAAAGGCATAGTCAGTATTAACCCCTTAATGACCAGCCTATTTTAAACCTTAATGACCAAGCCATTTTATACGTTTTTCCATCGTCGCATTCCGAGAGCTATAACCTTTTTATTTTTGCGTCGACATAGCTGTATGAGGTCTTGTTTTTTGCGGGACAAGTTGTATTTTTTAATAGCACCATTTTGGGGGACATATTTATTGATTAACTTTTATTAACTTTTTTTTGGGGGGGGGGGGAATAGAAAAAACCTTGAAATTTCGCCAATCTTTATCACGTCTTAAATCTACGCCGTTTACCGTGTGAGATAAATAACAATAATTTTATTCAACGGGTTGTTACGATCGCAACGATACCAAATTTGTATAGTTTTTGTATGTTCTACTACTTTTACACAGTAAAAACGCTTTTTTTTCAAAATTATTTGTTTTTGTGTCTCGATATTTGAAGAGCCGTAACGTTTTTATTTTTTCGCCGATGCGGTTGTATGAGGGCTTTTTTTTTTGCGGGAAGACTTGTAGTTTTTATTGGTACCATTTTGGAGTAGATGCGACTTTTTATTACATTTTTTTTTTTTTAATTTAATCTTTGATTGTGTTCTGCAGATCACAGAACTTATGGAAAATGAGCCAAAAAATAACAAAAAAAACAAAAACAGTTACAGTGTGTAATGTTAACCCCTTGCGTACCTTCGCCGTAATAGTACATCGCATAGTGACATAACAGCGGCGGCAGCTGTCATTGACAGCTAACTGTCTCTGCTACCGGCCTGGGGACCAATTAGCAGTCCCCAATGCCGGCGATTGCTGTGATTGGTCAGTCTCTGAAGACTGACCAATCACAGCCGTCTGTGACGTCGTCTGCAGGAGAAAGCTCCTGTCACTTTCTCTGATCTCCTCATTTCTGTGAGATCCGTGAGGAGATCAGAGAAAGCGGTGTAAAAAAACAAAACACTATTTTTATTAACCCCTTCCCAAAAATGGGCGTATAGTAACGCCCTGAGGATGAAGCGGGCACAGGAGCTGTGCTCGCTCCATCTTCATCGGATGTCGGCTGTAATATAGAGCCGACATCCCACTGCAACTACAGCGAGTAGTTTAACCCCTTAAATGCCGCTGTCAATAGCGACAGCGGCATTTAAGTGATTGATACAGAGGGAGGGGGCTCCCTCTGCACCCCATTGCCCTCCCCCCGTGAAAAATCGTGGGGTTCTGATGGTTGCAATGGCAACCAGGTAGCCTAGAAACGGCTTCCTGGTTGCCAGGTACGGGAGCCTATTAGGTCCAGCCCAAGGCAGGACGTAATAGGCTCAACTGTCAGTTGTAAAGTGACAGTTACAATACACTGCACTACACAAGTACATACAGAAGTAGTGCAGTGTATTGTACAGGGGATCAGAAGATCAGATCTTCCAGTCCCCTAGTATTTGTAAAATAAAAAGTGAAAAAAAGTAAAAAAAAAGTTTTAGATAAATAAATAAATAAAAGTTTTACGTAATAAAAACAATAATCGCCTTGTTTCCCTGATCAAGCCCTTTATAATTAGAAAAAAAATGAAAAAAAGACAAAAACTAGACATAACAGGTATTGCCGCGTTCGTATTGGCCTGACCTAAAAAAATATATTATTTATCCCGCACGGTGAACACCGTAAAAAAAATACCATAAAAAACAGTGGCAGAATTTCCTTTTTTGGTCACGTTGTTTCCAAAAAAATTGAATAAAAAGTGATCAAAAAGTCGCGCGTAGCCAAACATGGTACCAATAAAAACTACAGTGTGTCACGCAAAAAACAAGCCCTCACAAAGCTCCGTCGACAAAAAAATAAAAAGTTATGGCTCTCAGAACATGGTGACACAAACATTTTATTTAGAAAAAAGTGTTTTTATTGTGTAAAAGTAGTAAAACATAAAAACTATATAAATTTGGTATTGCCATAATCGTATCAAACCGCAGAATAAAGTAAACATGTTGTTTATACTGCACAGAGAAAAAATTATAAAAAAAATAGTGAAAGAATTTCTGGTATTTGGTCTCCTCACCTCAGAAAAAATGGAATAAAAACTGATCAAATTATCGCATGTACCCCAAAATGATACTAATAAATACTACAGCTCGTCCCATGAAAATCAAGCACTCACACAGCTCGTCCACGGAAAAATAAAAAGTTATGACTCTTGGAACGCAATAATGCAAAACGACGGCCCAGACTAATTTTTATGTGCAGCAGTTCTTCACCTAAAACCCCACGTCATCATTTGCAGCCCCCACTGGTAGACCCTGTAAATGCAGCGGAAACGGTGACATTTTGGGGTCTGTGCTACATATGGGGCTAGTGAAGAAGTCAAAGATTAGGCCATACTGGAGTGCGGGTGTTTTGTACAACACCACAGACACCCTTTAGAAGTGTGACTCCTGCACCCAATAATCCAGCCTGTGCATGAAGGATTGGTTCAAAGCGTACATCACTACCAGGGATAATTAATTTTATTATTCATTCTCCCCATTATTACATCATCTATTATGACCTGTTGCACTCCGCCCAGCTTACATATACCCTGATGTACTCCACATAGCTTACATATACCCTGATGTACTCCGCACAGTTTACATATACCCTGATACACTCCGCCCAGCAAACATATACCCTGATGAACTCCGCCCAGCTTACATATACACTGATGTACTCCGCCCAGCTTACATATATCCTGATGTACTCCGCCCAGCTTATATAATCCCTGATGTACTCCGCCAAGCTTACATATACCCTGATGTACTCCGCCCAGCTTACATATACCCTGATGTACTCTGCACAGCTTACATATACCCTGATGTACTCCGCCCAGCTTACATATACCCTGATACACTCCGCCCAGCTTACATATGCCCCCACATTATAAACTGAAACACCAGTAAAACACTAAACAAAACTACTACCAAGCAAAATCTGCGCTCCGAAAGCCAAATGGCGCTCCTTCTGGGCCTGGCAGTGTGCCCAAACAGCAGTGTATGACCACATATGGGGTATTACCGTACTCTGGAGAACCGCTTAACAATTTATGGGGCGTATGTCTCCAGTGGTACAAGCTGGGCCAAACGCATTGGGCACTGAAATAGCATATATGTGGAAAATGTCAATTTTCAATCTGCAATATCCACTGTGCAATAATTTCTGCAAAACCTTTGGGGGTCAAAATGCTCACTACACTTCTAGATGAATTCCTTGAGGGGTGTAGTTTCCTAAATGGGGTCACTTCTCGGGAGTTTTCACTCTACTGGTACCTCAGCGCAATGCAACATGGCGTCAAAAACAAATTTTGTAAAATCTCCACTCCAAAAACGAAATTGCACTTTTTCCGTTTAGACCCTTGCCGTATGTCCAAATAGCCGTTTACAACCACATATGGGGTATTACCGTAATTAGGAGAAATTGCTTTACAAATGTTGAGGTGCTTTTTCTCCTTTATTCCTTATAAAAATTAGAAAATTCTGTGTTTTTTCCCAAAAAAAGTCTCTTCATCTTCACAGACTAATTCCAATAAATTCAGCAAAAAACCTGTGGGGTCAAAATGCTAACTATACCACTAGAAAAACTCCTTGAGGGGTATAGTTTCCAAAATGGGGTCACTTTTGGGGGGATTCCACTGTTTAGGTCCCTCCAGGGCGTTGCAAACGTGACACGGCACTGAAAACCATTCCAGTAAAATCAGAGCTCCAAAATCCAAATGGGGGTCCTTCCCTTCTGAGCCCTGCTGTGGGTCCAGACAGCAGTTTATTACCACATATGGGGTATTTCCGTAATCGCGAGAAATTGCTTTACAAATGTTGGGGTGCTTTCTTTCCTTTATTTCTTGCAAAAATTTGAAATTTTTACGTTTTTCCAGAAAAAAAGTAGATTTTAATTTTCACAGACTAACTCCAGAAAATATAGCAAAATACCTGTGGGGTCAAAATGCTAACTATACCCCTAGATAAATTCCCTGAGGGGTGTAGCTTAAAAAATGGGGGTCACTTTTGGGGGTTTCCACTGTTTTGGCACCACAAGACCTCTTCAAACCTGACATGGTGCCTAAAATATATTCTGAAAAAAGGAGGCCCCAAAATCCAAGAGGTGCTCCTTTGCTTCTGAGGCCGGTGTTTCAGTCCATCACCGCACTAGGGCCACATGTGGGATATTTCTAAAAACTGCAGAATCTGGGCAATAAATATTGAGTTGCGTTTCTCAGGTAAAACCTTCTGTGGTACAGAAGAAAATGTATTACATATGAATTTTGTAAAAAAAAAAATTAAATTTGAAAATTTCAGCTCTACTTTCCTTCAATTCCTGTAAAACGCCTAAAGGGTTGAAACACTTTCTGAATGCTGTTTTGGATACTTTGAGGGGTGCAGTTTTCAAAATGGGGTGTTTTATGGGGGTTTCTAACATATAGGGCACTCAAAACCACTTCAGAACTGAACTCGTCCCTGAAAAAATAGCTTTTTGAAATTTTCTTAAAAATATGAGAAATTGCTGCTAAAGTTCTAAGCCTTGTAATGTCCTAGAAAAATAAAAGGATGTTCAAAAAACGATGCAAACATAAAGTAGACATATGGGAAATGTGAATTAGTAACTATTTTGTGCGGTATTACTATCTGTTTTACAAGCAGATACATTTAAAATTGGAAAAATCAAAATTTCTTCATATTTTCTCTAAATGTTGGTGTTTTTCACAAATAAGCAATGAATTTATCGACCAAATTTTTGCACTAACCTAAAGTACAATATGTCACAAGAAAACAGTCTCAGAATCAATTGGATAGGTAAAAGCATTCCAGAGTTATTACCACATAAAGTGATACATGTCAGATTTGAAAAAATGGGTCTGGTCCTCAAGGCCAAAATGAGCTGGGTACTCAAGGGGTTAAGTTCCAGCAGTCCACAAAGCCTCATTTTTATAACAGAATGAATCCGAAGCAGTCAAAGGGAATAAGGAATGCTTGTAATGTTAAGACCAGGGAGGCGTTCCTTAACCCCTTCCCGCTCCTGGACGTACTATTAGGTCATGGCAGCTGTATCGTTCGCGCTCCATGACCTAATAGTACGTCCTGCAGTTAGAACAGCGGTGCGCGCGCCCGGCGCGTTCATGCGCTGTGATAGCTGCTGTTTCTGACAGCAGGCTATCACGGCATAATGGGCCGGGACCATTTACTATGGTCCCGCCTCTCCGATCGCCGCTATTCGCTAGTCAGTGAGTAACTAGCCAATAGCAGCGCTCGGTCTCATTCAGCACAGCAGTGCTCGAGCCCGGCATTCCAGAGCTGTGATAGCTGCTGTTTCTGACAGCAGGCTATCACAGCATAATGTGCCGGGACCATTTACTATGGTCCCGCCTCGCCGATCGCCGCTATTGGCTAGTCAGTGAGTAACTAGCCAATGTCAGCGATCGGTCTCATTGAGCACAGCGGTGCGCGCGCTCGGCGCGTTCATGAGCTGTGATAGCTGCTGTTTCGGACAGCAGGCTATCACAGCATAATGGGCAGGGACCATTTACTATGGTCCCGCCTCGCCAATCGCCGCTATTGGCTAGTCAGTGAGTAACTAGCCAATAGCAGCTATCATTCTCTTCACTTCCTCTCTCTGACCTCACATCCTGCTGCAACCGCCCTGAACGCCCTGTTGGAGTTAGCGAGGCATTGAGAGCGGTTGTGAGCAGAGAGTCAGAAGAGAAAAGAAGTTAAAAAAGTGAAAAAGTTTCTAAAACAACATTTTTTTTGCTTCCCACCACCCCATCCACTACCCACTCCTGTTCCCTTCCTCTTTGAGTTCTACCCAAGTTTTTTGGTCAGTGATCTATCACTGACCACTTTTCAGTCTTCAGGACCACATTTCTTGGTCCCTGGGGATTTTTTTTTCATTTTTTTTCTATATAAAACATATAAAACAAAAAAAAAATATAAAAAGAAAAAAAGAAACAAAAAAAAATAGTTAGTTTAGCCAATTTTGACAATTTAACTGGTTAGTTTAGTATTCGGGTTAGTGTCAGGGAATCGTCAAAAAGCGTAGTTAGGTATAGTGTCAGGGAATTTAGCGGCAGGAAACGGTCACCGTAGATAGGCTTAGCGTTATGGATCCATCACCGTAGTTAAGTTTAGCGTCAGGGAAGCTCGGAATATTCTAGATAGGTTTAGCGTCAGGGACCCGTAACCGTAGTTAGGTTTAGTGTCAGGGAAGCTTGGAATAATCTAGATAGGTTTAGTGTCAGGGAATTGTCGCCGTAGTTAGGTTTAGCGTTAGGGAAGTCCACATAAAATTTAGTTAGGTTTAGTGTTAGGAACCCTCGCCCTAGTTAGCTTTAGTGTCAGGGAAGTCCACTTGCTCTCTAAAAACAAAACACGCATTTGTGCTAGTTGTGCTATCCTATTGCTCCCAGATAGGGATTTATTTTTTTGCTGTATATAAATTTTGTCTTAGCACAACAAGCATGTCCCAACGGACATTTACTGCTGAAGAGGCGTATGCAACAGACTCGTCGGATGGTGATACACTATTTTATTTGTCCACCTCCTCATCCAGCGATGAAGAGGAGGGACCCCCTAGGAGACGCCCCAGGATCACCACCATAGTAGAAATCCCTGAGAGAAGTGACCCCACAACAAGTCATACCCCTGAGCGAAGTGACCCCATTTGGACGCCCACACCAGACCATTATGAACCCCAAATCCCTGAGTACACGGGCAGCCCAAGGATCAAATTTAACACGGCAGGGTTCAGTGAGATGGACTTTTTCAAGTTCTTCTTCACTGATGACTTTATAGAGCTAATGGTCTCCCAGACTAATTTATATGCCCAACAGTATATCACCAAGAACCCCAACTAATTTTATGCCCAATCCCAGAGGTGAACTCCTGTAGACGCAGCAGAGTTGGGCAAGTTCTGGGGACTGCTCTTGAACATGGGGCTTCTGAAAAAGCCATCCATTAGGACCTACTGGAGCACGGACATCTTGT
This sequence comes from Rhinoderma darwinii, assembly GCF_050947455.1. Lineage (NCBI taxonomy): Eukaryota > Metazoa > Chordata > Amphibia > Anura > Rhinodermatidae > Rhinoderma > Rhinoderma darwinii. The sequence goes on along the minus strand of NC_134694.1, from coordinate 44,332,099 downwards.
ACCACACCCCGATGTACCGTATGGCCATGTCCAGGATGCGTTATGAGGCAATACTTCGCTTCCTACATTATGCCGATAATGAGCAGTGCCCACCCGGAGATGACTACTGTTTTGACCGTTTATATAAACGGAGACCCTTATTAGACCATATCAGTGCCCGTTTTGCCCAAGCATACACCCCCGAGAAGTGTATTTCCATTGATGAGTCCCTGGTACATTTTAAAGGGAGGCTTCAATTCCGCCAGTACCTGCCAAGTAAGAGGGCAAGGTATGGTGTGAAGTTGTATAAGCTGTGCGAGAGTGCATCAGGGTATACATATAAATTCAGGATATATGAAGGGAAGGACAGCAGTATTCAGCCCCCAGAATGCCCCCCCTTACTGGGAATTAACGCAAAAATTGTGTGGGATTTAGTGCACCCACTGCTGGACCAGGGTTATCACCTCTACCTGGATAACTTTTATACAAGCGTCCCACTCTTCAAGTGCCTCGCTTCCAGAAGGACTGCGGCATGCGGCACTGCTAGAAAAAATCATAGAGGCCTCCCTAAAACACTGCTTGGGCAAACACTCAGAAGGGGTGAGAGCAGGGCACATTCTAGCAGCAACATATTGTGCGTCAAGTACAAGGACAAGAGAGATGTCCTTGTATTGACAACAATACATGGCCACATCAGTACCCATGTACTAGTTTTGGCCTTAAGGCTCAGAGCCCATTTTTCAAATCTGACATATTTCACTTTATGTGGTAATAACGTCGGAATGCTTAAACCTAGCCAAGCGATTCTGAGATTGTTTTCTCGTGACACATTGGGCTTCATGTTCGTGGTAAAATTTGATCGATATATTCAGTGTTTATTGGTGAAAAATTGCAAAATTTAGAGAAAAATGTTGAAAAAATAGAATTTTTCAGAATTTAAATGCATCTGCTTGTAAAACAGACGGTTATACCACCCCAAATAGTTACTAGTTCACATTTCCCATATGTCTACTTTGGATTGGCGTCGTTTTTCAACATTCTTTTATTTTTCTTCGACGTTACAAGACTTAGAACATAAACAGCAATTTCTCATATTTTTAAGAAAATTTCAAAAGCCTTTTTTTTAAGGTACCTCTTCAGTTCTGAAGTGGCTTTGAGGGGCCTATTTATTAGAAACCCTGATAAAAACACCCCATTTTAAAAACTAGACCCCTCAAAGTATTCAAAACAGCATTTAGAAAGTTTTTTAACCCTTCAGGCATTTCACAGGAATTAAAGCAAAGTGGAGGTGAAATTTGCAAATTTCATTTTTCTTGCTGAATTTAAATTTTATTCATTTTTTTTCTGTAACACAGAAGGTTTTACCAGAGAAATACTACTAAATATGTATTGTCCAGATTCTGCAGTTTTTAGAAATGTCACACATGTGGCTCTACTGCGCTCGTGGAATAAAACACAAGCCCCAGAAGCAAAGAAGCACCTAGTGCATTTTGAGTCCTCTTTTTTATTAGAATATATTTTAGGCAGAGTGCCAGGTTTGAAGAGGTGTTGAGGTGCCAAAACAGTAGGAATCCCCCAATAGTGACCCCATTTTGGAAACTACACCCCTCAAGGAATTCATTTATGGTTGTTGTTACCATTTTGACTGCACAGTTTTTTCACAGCACCTATTTCAATTGGGCTGTGACATTAAAAAAAATGACATTTTTTCCAATATGATGTAATTTTTTTTTTAAATTTCTTATTTTCACAGGGAACAAAATACACCATTTTGTTGCCCTATTTCTCCTGAGTGCAGCAATACCCCATTTGTGGTGATAAACTTCCGTTTGGGCTCATGGTAGGCCTCAGAAGGGAAGGAGCGCTGTGTGTTCTTTGGAGTGCAGATTTTGCTGGTTTGGTTTTCGGGTGCCATGTCACATTTGCAGAACCCCAGAGGTATCAAAGCAATGGAACCCCACCAGAAGTGACCCCATTTTGGAAACTACACCCCTCAAGGAATTCATTTATGGGTAATGTGACCATTTAGACCCCATAGTTTCTTTACATAACTTATTTGAATTGGGCTGGGAATGAAAAAAATATATATTTTTTCCAATAATATGTCATTTTAGCGCAAAAATTCTTATTTTCACAAGAAATAAAATACTCCATTTTGTTGCCCAATTTGTCCTGAGTGCGGCAATACCCCATTTTGGTGATAAACTGCTGTTTGGGCCCATGGGAGGGCTCAGAAGCAAAGGAGCGCTATTTGTTCTTTGGAGTCCAGATTTTGCTGGATTGGTTTTCGGGTGCCATGTCGCATTTGCAGAGCCCTAGAGGTATCAAAGCAATGGAAACCCACCAGAAGTGACCCCATTTTGGAAACCACACCCCTCAACGAATTCATTTATGGGTGTTGGACCATTTTGACCCCATAGTTTTTTCACAGAACTTATTTGAATTGGGCTGGGAATGAAAACAAAATTATTTTTTTAAAATAATATGTAGTTTTGGCTGAAAATTTCTTATTTTCACAAGAAACAAAATACCCCATTCTGTTGCGCAATTTGTTCTGAGTGCAGCAATACCCCATTTGTGGTGATAAACTCCTGTTTAGGCCCATGGGGGGGCTCAGAAGGAAAGGACCACCATTTGGCCTACTGGGGATTTTCTAGTGCGAAGTCATGTATGCAGAAGCCCCTGAGGTACCAGTACAGTTGAAACCCGCAAGAAGTGACCCCGTTTTAAAAACTACACACTCAAGGCATTCATCTAGAGGTGTAGTGAGCATTTTGACCGGAGACATACAACCCATAAACTGTAATGTGGGTTCTCCCGGGTATGGCAATACCCTACATGTGGCTGTTATCAGCTGCCTGGGCACACAGCAGGGCCCAGAGGGGAAAGACGAGGGGGGATACCCTGATGCACTCCGCACAGCTTAAGTAAAATTGGGGTAAATTATAAACCAAGGGATGTATGATAAATTTTAAAACACTCTTTCATACAGAGCTCTGGTTATTCGGGACACGTGTCACATTGATATATTGTGTCATCCCTTATAGCAGACTTTGCACCTCTTGACTTTTTCCCTTCTTGCCAGTTTGGGGAACTTCTCCTGGAAAGTGTTGCCGCCCTGGTACGATGCGTGTGGCCCCGCTTCCAGAAGTACTGGGTGCCCCCTCTTCTTGGTCCCTAAAGATTAGGTTCTTGATAATCACCTCTTGAAATTCCAGGAAAGTTCCCGTCTGGCCTGCACATCGACGTAGCACGTACGCATTGTACAAAGCCATCTGTATGATGTGCCCGGCCAGCTTCTTATACCACACCGCATGGCGCTGTAGGGCGTCAGAATTTGATCTGACAAGTCCATCCCTCCCACGTACCTATTGTAGTCCAGGATGCAGTCTGGTTTGGGGGTGGCCTTTCCTTCATATATCCTAAACCTGTAGGTATACCCTGATGCACTCTCGCACAGCTTAGACATCTTCACGCCATACCTTGCCCGGCAGGTACTCGCGGAATTGAACCCTCCCTTTAAAATGTACCAGGGACTCATCAATAGAAATACACTTCTTGGGGGTGAATGCTTTAGAAAACCGGGCACTGAAACGGTCTGATAGGGGTCTCCGTTTATACAAACGGTCAAAACTGGGGTCATCTCTGGGTGGGCACGGCTCATTATCAGTATAATGTAAGAAGCGAAGTATTGCCTCATTTATTTATTTTTTTAGGTTCCAGTTCAGTTCTGAAGTTGCTTTGAGGGGCCCATATATTAGAAACCCCTATCAAACACCCCATTTTAGAAACTAGACCCCTCAAAGTATTCACAACAGCATATAGAAAGTTTATTAACCCTTTAGGTGTTTCACAGAAATTTAGAGCAAAGTAGAGGTGAAGTTTATTTTTATTTTTTTGTCAGAAAATCCTCTGTATTCCATTTTTTTTACAACACAATTGGATTTATCAGAGAAACGCAACTTAATACGTATTGCCCGGATTCTGCAGTTTAGAGAAATATCCCACATGTGGCCGTAGTGCGGTAATGGACTGAAGCAGCGGCCTCCGAAGCAAAGGAACACCTAGCGGATTTTGAGGCCTCTTTTTTATTAGGCACCATGTCCGGTTTGAAGAGGTCTTGTGATGCCAAAACATTGGAAACCCCCCAAAAGTGACCCCAATTTGGAAACTAGACCCCTTGAGGAATCCATTGTAGTTTTCTTGGGGTGCATGCGGCTTTTTGATCAGTTTTTATTCTATTTTTAGGTGGCGTGGTGACAAAAAAACAGCAATTCTACTATTGTTTTTTTATTCAATTTTTTTACAGCGTGCACCGTGCGCTATAAATGACATTCACTTTATTCTGCGGGGCGATACGATTACGGCGATACCAGATGTTTATAGTTTTTTTTTATGTTTTATGGCGTTTGCACAATAAAATACGTTTGGTAAAAAATCATTCACTTTTTGTGTTACCTTATTCTAAGAGCCAGAACGTTTTTATTTTTCAATCAATAAAGCCGTCCGAGGACTTCTTTTTTGCGTAACGAACTGTAGTTTCGATCAGTACCATTTTTAGGTACATGCGACTTTTTGATCTCTTTTTATTCCATTTTTTGGGAGGTGAAGTGACCAAACAATTGTGATTGTGGTACGGTTTACTATTATTTTATTTTACGGCGTTCACCGTGCGGGATAAATAACAAAATAACTTTGTAGTTCAGGCCGTTACGGACGCGGCGATACCAATTATGTATAGTTTGTTTGTTTATATATTTTTATTAATAATAAATGACTGATAAGGTAAAAAGGGGGATTTTTACTTTATTACTTTGTCCCACTAGGGGACTTGAGGGCAGGAGGCCCTGATCGCTATTCTAATACACTGCACTACATGCGTAGTGCAGTGTATTAGAACTGTCAGCTACTCACTGACAGCAAGCATAGTGGGTCCTGACGTTGTCAGGACCCACTAGGCTTCCGTCTATGGCATAGCCGGACGCCATTGTTTGGTGTCCGGTTACCAGTCACCATCGCCGGCCGCTATCGTGTAGCAGGCCGGCGATGGCAGCTTAACCCCTAAAAAGCCGCGATCTCTATAGAACGCGGCTTTTAAGGGGTTAATCAGCGGGGACACAGCGATCGGTCCCCGCTGTAGGAGCTGTGACAGCTGCTGAACAAGACAGCAGCTGTCACAGCCCCTGTATGTGTCGGGAGGACGGCCTAATAGTACGTCTCGGCCGTTACTCCCGAGACGTACTATTAGGTCTTGGAGCGCGAACGCTATAGTTACCATGACCTAATAGTACGTCCAGGAGCGAAAAGGGGTTAAGGGGTTAAAGCCATCCACAGTTGGCAATGGTGACTTTCTTGGATGTCTTTCCACTGTTGCAGCCAAATGACTCCATTTTCTTTACAATTTCATAGCCGTCAACAACTTTGCCGAACACCACATGCTTTCCATCCAGCCACTCAGTTTTAGCAGTGCAGATAAAGAACTGGGATCCATTTGTGTTAGGTCCAGCATTAGCCATAGACATAATACCGGCTCCAGTGTGCTTCAGGGTGAAGTTTTCATCAGCAAACTTAGCCCCATAAATGGACTTTCCACCAGTTCCATTGTGATGAGTGAAATCTCCTCCCTGGCACATAAAGGATGGGATGATTCTATGGAAAGTTGATCCCTTGTAGCCATATCCTTTATCCCCAGTGCACAACTGCATGAAGTTTTCTGCTGTCTTTGGGACGACATCTGTTCTCAACTCTATAGTAACACGGCCAATAGGCTCATCGCTCACAGGATATCGAAGAAAACCCTGGGAAGTGCCATGATGCAGAATGAAGGAGCGGCTCGTTAGCAGCCAAATATGTTGCAGTCACAACTCCTTTCGGTAAGAGAGACCAAGCGTAAAAAAGCAAGTAGATGCGACTTTTTGATCACTTTTTATCACATTTTTTTTAAGTCAGGATTCACAGAAAACAGCAATTTTTCCATAGTTTTTATTACACTTTTTACGGCGTTCACCGCGCGGGTTAAATAATGTAATAGATTTATAGTTGGGGTCGTTACTGACGCGGCGATACCAAATATGTGTAACTTTTTTACTTTATTTTATTTTTTTAATAGTAAAGCATTTTGTAAGGGGAAAAGCTGGGTTTTTCATTTTTTTTTTCTCAAATTTTTTTTTAATCAACTTTATATTTTACTTTTTTACTAGGGGACTTTAATATGCGATTCTCCGAACGCGATTAAAAATGGACAGGCATTTGCTAGGTCATGCCTCCGGCATGATCTAGCAGGCATTCGCTCCAGGCAGACCTGGGGGCCTTTATTAGGCCCCCGGCTGCCATTGGAGACACAGACACTCGGCGATCGTATCGCCGGGTGTTGGTGGGAGAGAGCGGGAGCTCCCTCCCTCTCTCCAAAACCACTCAGATGCGGTGCACGCTATTGCGCACCGCATCTGAGGGGTTAAACGGGTGAGATCGATACTAATATCGATCTCACACGGAAGAGCAGGGACGCTCCCAGCACTGAGATGCCTCTGGCAGCTGAGAGAAGGGAGATTTGACGTCTCCTGCTCTGTTTACTTTATCCTGATGCAGTGCCGTAAAAAGGCATATGCATCAGAATAAAGCCCGTTAGTGGCCGCCGTGAAAAGGCGTATTGGCGGTCACTAACGGGTTAACAGTTAATACTAACCTTGCATTTTTCTCACCAACACTCTATGCAAAAACTTTTTAAACTTAGAAGAGAACATTCAGAAGGGCTACAAAAAAAAGTGAGGAACTTCTACAATACAGTGAAGAACTTCAAAAAGTGGGGCACAGAAAAGTGATTAAAGTACAATGTGTAACCTCTGCAAACCAAATTTACAAAAAATTCAAAAGAATATAACAATAGTAAGTAGGTTATACCTACTTACATAGCATTGCTCAGATGATACGCATGATTTAAAAGGATTAAAGGGGGTGTGTGCATTGGACAATCCTTTGTTGTTAGATGGGTGCACAAAAATAAGATGATCACAGGGTGTCTTTATATTGGCACCCCCAGCTTGGAGCTGAAATCTGTGGAAAAGTGTTTAATATCCCTGCAGCGCCACAGCAGATGAATAGAGGATGTTTTGAGTATTCGCCATAAAATAATTTTCTCGTGAAATCCATCACAAATCATGGGTATATTTGGTTGCCACTAGGAGGCGTGAAACGAAGGATAAAAAGTGTTACAGGATATACCCCTCCTACAGGCACTGAGCTAATTTAGTCTGTACAGAAGCAGTAGGAGAAGCAGAACACAAAGTAAAGAAAAAACAATCTCAAAACCAAACTAAAAAAAAAAAACGGACAACCATATCAACTGCAGAAACAAATGGGTGGTATCGGTGTCCCCCAATGGACTGGACGAGAAAAGGATTTTACGATGAGTAGCCAAAAAAATCCCCTTTTCTCATTCCTCTTATTTGGGGACATAGACCGTGAGACGTCCCAAATCAGTTCCCAGGGATGGGAATTTGAGAATAGAAGGACATGGTCATCTATTTCACACATGCCTGCAAGACTTTGCAACCTAGGGAAACATCGAGTGATGCAAAAGTATGGACTCTGTAGAACTTCGTAAACGTACACAGAGATAACCAAGGTGATGATGGCGGACAGCCCAGAAAGCACAAATCTCCCTGGTGAAATTAACTGTAATCTGGAACAAGGGTTCCCTCCACTTGACACGGTATACCTTGTGGATAGTCAACCGAATCCATTGAGCGATAGTTGCCTTAGAGGTCACCAAGCCCTTCATCGGGTCTTCGAGGACCACAAAAAAGGAGTCCGATCTGCAGAGAGTGGAAGTGAGCGAGAGGTAGACCCACAAGGTGGGGACAACATCCAGATTGTGAAGAGAGCATTCCTTAGAAGACACTGCAGACTGACCGTGAGACAGCACAATTATATCTTTGTTAAAGGTGGAAAGAGGAGATTAAAAAAAATAATAATAAAAAATGTAAAAAAAAAAAGACATTTTGCAGCACTGGCTTATTTTGATGGAGTGTCAAATATGGTGAATGACCAGATAGAAATGTCAGTTCAGAAACCATCCGGATAGAGGTTAATTCCAGGAGAAACCCCACCTTTTAGATGAGGAGACGAAAATAGATCTTTTACAGAAGTTCAAACAGGGTCGGCTGCAGCGTGCTTAGAACCATGGTCAGATCCCAGAGTCGGGGACCAATAGTGCAACTCTTTGCAAGAAAGTCCAGACATCAGATCTGTTAAAGATATCGCCGAGTAATTACAGACCAGCTCAACATCCATTGTGGGAAAAATGTTTGAGGGGCTCTTAAGGGACTATATGCAGTCGTATATGACAGAAAATAGAATTGTAAGTGACATCCAGCACGGATTTACCAAAGACAAAAGCAGTCAAACGAAACAGGGTTTGTTTTTATGAAGAGGGGAGTAGATGTGGATATTGTGTTTTTGGAATTTGCAAAGGCCATTGACAGTCCCTTATAGGTGGCTAATGGGTAAATTAAGGTTTATAAGGTTATAATTATAGTTTGTAATTGGATTGATAATAGGCTCCATGATTCCTGCTCTGAATGTTTCCCAGTTATGAGTGGTGTACTCCAAGGTTCAGTGCGGTTACCGCAATTATTAAACTTATTTATGAATGATATAGGGGATGGGATTAATAGCACAGTTTCTATTTTTGCAGATGACACCAATCTATGTAGCATAGTTCAGTCTATGAAATGTTCATAAATTACAAGCCGATTTGAACACAGAATGTTTGGACATTTACTTCACAAATGAGTTTTAATGTGGATAAAATGTTAAGTTATGCATCTGGGTACTAATAATCTGAATGCATCGTATGTTCTAGGGGGAGCTAAACTGGAAGTGTCACTCGTTGAGAACGATCCAGGTGTACTTGTACAGGGTCGGACCGGCCCACCAGAGAACCAGAGGATCCTCCGATGGGCCCAGACTCTAACCCAATAATGGGTACTAAAAGATCTAGCAGAAGAACACCCCATCTGGAGAAAACTTGGGGCCAAGCACTTGCCACTAGGGTCTATTTCTTATGGGTGATTCAGAAATAACCTTTCAGACCATATGGACGATATATCCTATCGTACAATGATAACAAGTGGATGTGCACGTATTCTGACGAGATTTTGTGTGGGCCCCCAAATTAATTTCCTCTGGAAGGCCCAAGGGACCCCAGTCCAAAGCTGTACTTGTAGACCATAGACTAAATAACAGTATGCAATGTCAATCAGGTGCTTCTAAGGTCAGAAGGATACGGTCATGTTTTTAAAGAGGCATGGACTCGCGGGACAGGAAAATAATATTACCACTTTACAGAGCATTGAGGAAAAAAAACAAAAAACAGCCTCACCTAGTATACGCAGTTCAGCGCTGCGTAATATGTTGGCGCTATATAAGTAACTGAAATAGTTCTGGGCTCCAGTTCATAGAAAGAATGCCCTGGAGCTGGAAAAAATACAAAGAAGGGCAACTAAACTAATATGGAGCATGGAGAGTCTTCATTATAAGAAAAGATTAAAGGACTTAAACCTATTTAGCCTTGGAAAGAGATGACATGGGGGGGGACGGGGACAACAACAAAATTGACTTGTAGAAGTATATTAAGGGCCCATACAAAAAATATGGCGAAAAGCTGTTCCATGTAAAATCTCAGAAGAAAAGGGGGTACTCCCTCTCTCTGGAGAAAAAAAAAGGTTCACTCTCCAGAGGCAACAAGCCTCTTTACCATATGAACTGTGAATCTGTGGAATAGCCTACCTCAAGAGCTGGTCACTGCAGGAACAGTAGATGGCTTAAAAAAAAGGCTTACATAATTTCTTAGAACAAAAAATATAAATTGCCTATGTCAAAGTATATAATTCTTGTTTGAATGTTGATCCAGTTGGATTGCCACCCGGGATCAGGAGAGAAAATGTATCCTTTTTCGAAAAGATTGGTTAATACCTGATGGGTAATTTTTAATGATTTATTTTTAAACCTTCCTCTGAATCAATAAAATAAATATCTATAGTTTCTCCTATCCCTTCCCTTTCTCCCATCACTCGGTTAAACTTGATAGACATATGTTCTTTTTGCATCTATACATTAACAAAGAAGACACCTTTCCTTTAAGAGAACGGAGGGTAAAATAACGTTCCAACTCGTCCTGGAGGAACGACAGAATCTTGGACAGAGAAAAAAAAACGAAGGGAGGAAGATTCAGAAGATTCCAGTGTAAGAATGTCTTCCAAGTTCAGTGGTAAACGCAAGTCGAGAAGGCAGGCCGAAGAAGGCCTGCAGGCTGAAGTCAGACTCCATGCTTTCAAACTGTGGATTCAACAGCAACACTATTTAAAGTAGCGACAGTAAATATGGGTGTAAAAGAGGTCCCTCAGTGAGCAAATCGTGCCGGAGAGGCAATGGCCAGGGAATGTCAGCTAGCAGAGCCACAGCCACGGTGTACCAACAACCATGCTGCCATTTCAGAACTACTGGGATGGTATTCATCCTCCGGAGAAGCGTGGGAAGACTACATGACTACACCAGAGCTTCGACCGTGCAGGCTTCGGGATCTGAGGCTTGAGATATGAATCGGGGAAACTTTCGGTTGAACCTTGACTCCATCAGGTCCACGTCCGTCCGGCCCCACCTGGAGCAAATCTGGTTGAACACCTTCGAATTTGGAATTTGGATTTTTCGGTCCAAGGAATCTGGAGAGCAGTTGCAACGGGAGAGGATCACCTTCTGAAGCGGGCAAGTGTGAAACTAGGAAAACAGAATGGCCTCGATCAAAGACACCATGGTATCCAGAACCCTCATGCAGAATTAGAGAGAGGCGGAAGCCACCCTTCGCAGAGTCTGTACACCTTGTTGAGGACAAACAACTTCTCTGGAGGAGCAAATCCCTTTGCCGTGCGTGTCGAACAAGATCTCTTGAAGGAAATACTCCAACCAGGAGTCAGACAGGACTTGCAGTGGTTCACAACCCAACCAATACTGGTCAGGGTATTCAGAGTGATCTGTAGACTGGCTAGGTTGTCTTCTCTCGAAAAGGATTTGATGAAGATGTCAACCAGGTAGGGGAAAAATGAAACCCCTCTAGAGTAAAGGAGAACAATTAACACAGAGGATTTTAGTGAAAACCTATGGGGCCGTTAAGGTGGTCCTGATCCATTGAGGTGATGACCAAGCTGAGGGACTGCATGCACAATTGACAGTCCTTGACATAGGCATTCAAACATTTGAGGTCCAGTATGGGGCGAACGGACATGTCCTTTTTGGTAACGAAGAGATTGGAGTAAAACCCTCAAAATTCCTAATCATGAGGGACCAGGATGATTACTGCTTGACTCAAGAGTGAGTCTATTGCATGGCAGGCGACGGAGGAGGCTTGGACTGAAAAAGTTGGGTAGTAAGCTTACAAACTCCATCTTGTATCCTGAGGATACCACTACCCGCACACAGGCATACGAGATGTGAGAGAGCTAGACATCAAAAGCGCAGAAACTTGCCCCTCATCTGATACTCGATTGGTGGAGCACCTTCAGGCTGAGCTGGTCTTACCTGCTACAGACTTAGTAGGGGAGATTGTTTTTGGAGTCCTGTGGGAAGATTGCCCTGATGCTCATTTACTGAAAAATCAGAAAAAGGGAAGAAAATAAGGTCCCAGTTTCTTGAGGTCGTGGCCCGACAGAACTTTGGTCTGAGGCAGGTGTGAGCTATTTCCACTTGTGGCTTCCAAAATGATCTCATTCAGGCAGGTACCAAAAAGCTGGAAACCTACGAAAGGAAGAGGCGTCAAGAACCACATTAAAGAAGTATTGGGGGACCAGCATTTAAGCCAGGCAGTTCTGTGAATCCCTGTGATAATACTGTCCACTGCAGAGGACAGTTTGGAGGACTGCTCCTCATCCAGGCTCGAGTTGGAATCCAAAATTTCTCCTTTAGACAAAACCTCGCCTTGGGGATGGGGGTGGGGTAATGAGACTGAGGAGATACAGATGGCGAGGGAGAACAAGCAGATCTAATCTGTTTTTGGGACCTGCCATGTGAGGACGACGTTGATGGAGAATCCAAAGAGGTTTGGTTGGAAAGGCGAACCAAGATGCTCATCATGGACTGGGTGACATTAGTGAGGTCACCAACAGCCCGGGTAAAGGAATGGTTCAATTTTGATTTGGCACATTTAGCCCTGGGTGTAGGAAATGCTGAGGGTGGTGGGACACTGATGCTTGGTTTGGAGGCCAGCATGCATCTCACACACAGAATTAGGTTGTCCACATGAAAATTTTTTGCAGCATGTGGTGGAAGCCTAGCAAGTTACAAAGCTTGCTTGTTGGGATGATTCTCCACTGACGAATGACATGGCATTAGGGGGTCACTACGTCTCACTGTAACAACTGTGGAAAAACTGGTGACAATGCTCTACTCAAATACTGCAATAAGGCAAAGCGAATACCTCCCTGAAAAGGGTGTAACTGAGGATACATGGGTTCTGAATGGTATATGGCTTCCTATCTGCAATTACGCTGGCTCAAAGTCTGGTTAAGAGGCCTGAGGAAAAAAAATGATGTTAAGGGTAGAACCTACCAGTGTGGTGCGATCCTAGCACCAGAAGTAGCAGTGTGCAGCATGAGGTCCAGTGTGCTGTGTCCACGGCTGACAGTGTCACTGTGTGAGAGCAGAGTGTGGGAAAAGCAGATCTGAGCCTTCTACGCGACGACCGGATGTCAGCAGTCATGCGGTGGCTGTGCACCAATCGCTGGTGAGAACCAGACGTCGGGAAACATGCCCCCCAAAAAACAGGGCAGAAAATGGCGGCCGAGAGATAGAGATGTAAGGAATACATTAATGGTGCCTTTGTTCTGAGCCGCATGGGATGCGTCTAATAATAAAAGCAGCGTACAGTGCTTCCACGCCATGCATGCGAGACGCACCTAAAATTTTCCAGGCGCATAACATGCATGCTCGTTTCGTCTTTAGGGGGGGGGGTTCTGGTATATTTACCCCCTTAGTCCAGCTGGTTTTGCTCTCAAAACCATAGGACCAGCCACGATGCTCCCTCCATGTGCCATCTACATGTGAGCTGTGACACTGGTGGGGAGCAGGATGGGTGATCCTTAGGCTGGTGGGCGACAAAGAAATTTGCACTTTTGTCCCTCGTCTTCATTTTAGCAGGGGGACAATGACACAGTGGGGTCGACACCAAGCGCCCATCAGAAAAGAGAAAGACAGAAAGGTGTTGCCCGTTTCCCAGCTAGAAGAGAAGAAAAGAAAAAAATTAAACAAGGAGTAATAAGGCTGGGTTCACACGGAGATTTGTGCAGGCGGAAAATCTGACTCAAAATTCCGTTTGGAATTTTAGGGCAGATTTTCATCTGCCTGCACGCCGATTATCGCTGCGTTTTTTTTGCCCGCGTCCATTGAGTGCCACGGGCATAAAACGCGGAGAAATACGCTTTCTCTGCCTCCCATTGATGTCAATGGGAGGTCGGAGGCGTAAAATACCCGGAGATAGGGCATGTCCCTTCTTTTTCCTGCGAACCGGTTTTTCCACTCGTGGGAAAAAAACGCCCCCGTGGGAGGCATTTTCGGGCATTTTTTGCGGCGCGGTTTCCGCGTAAAAAAACTCACCAAAAAACTCAGTGTGAACTCCCCCTAAGACAGCTGCTGAACCAGCAGGGGTGTCTGACTCCTATGGACACTAAGCTAAGACTGAAGTAGCCCAGTGTCTGTAGGAGGGGCCAAAACTTTATTCTTTGCACCATGCCTCCTAGCAACAACAGAATATATTTACGGTTTGTGTCCCCCAATGAGATGAACGAGAAATGAAGCATTAATTTCCATTGCAATTAATGGGCTGACCATGTAAGCATGGACATTTTGGACCATCCAGAATACGACACTTTGTAGCCACTCTCTGCTCTTGCTAATTAATGAGGGTCCTGAATGAAGCTCCACCCTCTCTGATGCCTAATAAATTCCCTAATATGGTAATCGAGAATACATTTTCTAAACATGACAACCCCTATCAAAGGGAAGAAGGACTAAATGATTTTGTTTGTAGCATTAAAAAAAACAAATAAAACTGATGCTCCAACTAAAGAAGAATAAATTAGCAAAGCCGGATAAGTCTGTATACACGTACACAAAGATTATTTGAAGAAGATACAGCTATGAAAATAAAAGAAACAAGCCAAATCACATTAGCTGGTTAAAAAAAATAAGGGCTGTCAGGTTAGGACAGTTAATTTTCTTTAGAAGGATCACCCTACAAGAGGACGACAAGGTTGCCTATCAGCCGAACTTTCCTTAACTGAAGATCCCGAAGAAATTGTCAGGATCTACCAACAACATTTCTATGGACCTTTAAATGTAACAATTTTGGTGCCATTAATCACTGCGGTCATATTTCAATGTAGCATCCCACCACATCAATCCTCAGGCAAATAAAGTGTAAACAGTGGCCGATACAAGTTGTGCACAAGCTACATGTTTGAATGAAGAATGGCCTGAGATATCCTCTGAACCACTTCAGTATAATTTACTCTGTGCAACTCGGTAGAGGCACCATCTATCCCTCAGATTAATCCATAGGACTAAGTGAATCAAGGTACTAAAATCCACTACAAGATGCATATAAGACCTTTACCTTTGATAGGTTATAATAAATTTTTCATATGTACCTTGAATTGGATTCAAGTGCCTTGGTTCACTCTTCTACAAACAATGGTACATAAAATATATAATAAATAATAAGATGAAAATAAATGTGCATTTAGTTCCAAGGGAATGTAGCGGACAATTCACATATAAAAAGCAAAACATTTTCGTATAAGCGGTAAAAACGGACTTGACAAATAAAATATCTTACCCTGCACATTCAGACTCTTGGCTTTTGTGCAAAGGGATATAATTTCTCGAGTGCTATGAATTGCAGTACGAAATCGATGCAATCCCCCCCTGTGTATGACAGATGTTGGTCGAGGTGCACTGCTGCCCAAGAGCTGGCTAAGATACTGAGTTACTTCATCCTCCGAGTCTTCTGCAATGAGTATTGAAATGTGTATGAAATAACATATCTAAAAACAGAGTCTATCAAGGAGTAGCAGCTCAATAAATGGCAGCAACAAAGTTAGAGCAGGCGACACGATATTCAAGGTGCCAAGTTGCACTCCGGCAATTTAAAAGTTTGAGCTAAATGCACTCTTATCTTGTTTCTCGAATATAAAGGTTTTTATCTCCTCGGGTTTTTGCATAACGATGTACTAAAGGGGGTTTTACACTAGGCGATTATCGGGCAGACAAGCGTCCATAGAATGCTCATTGACGATAATTGCCCTGTGTAAACAGGGCAGAGATCAGCCGATGAACGAGCAAACGCTCGTTCATCGGCTGATCGTATAGTTTTCAAAAAGCATTATCGTTGTCGGCAGAACATCTCACTGTGTAAAAAGGGAGAGGCGCTGCCGACATGATAATGTATGGGGACGAGCGATTGGAGTAACGACGGCTCGTCCCCATCCATAGCTTCTTTTGTCAGGTGCAAACGAGCGCCAATCAACGATGTCTCGCTGATCTGCGTTCGCTGCACCGGCCGATTAGGGGCTTAAGTTTTCTGATTAAATAGGGATGCAATCTGGAATCCAATATCACAATGAGTATCTCTGCAAGAGATGAAACATTGTACATTCTCCCTTCCTCCCACATTGAACTAAGTCCTTTGCTGACTGCACAAATGAAGTTCCACTACCGTTACACATGATACTACTGTAAATATAGCATTGCCATAACTAGTTTTGGGGTGTTGTTTTGAGGCTGTAGCCAGGAAGTCATGGGGACAATGAAGCAGTAGGATTCATTTTCAGGCTTACTAAAGAATCATGATTTGAACAAAAGTTAACATGAGTATATAGGGAAATCTAAACCATAAGGCCTGTTGCATAAACTTACATCAGTCCTAAAGCTTTCTTTTGTGGTCATCCTCCTCTATTACTAAAATTACTACTACGTTCCAGGCCTAATAAAATATACAGTATCTCCTATTGGATTGATGACATGGATATGTCACATATTTTGTTAAATCTTGGCTGTTCTTCTTGAAAAAAATAATATTGCAAGTTTTGGGTACTAAATTTCTGGAGATGGGACATTGATCAAGGAATTTATTGTGATTGTCAGATCTTGTTTCGAAAAGGAATTTTTTTCCCTTAAAGAGGCTCTGTCACCAGATTATAAATGCCCTATCTCCTATATAATCTGATTGGCGCTGTAATGTAGATAACAGCAGTGGTTTTTATTTTGAAAAACGATCATTTTTGAGCAGGTTATGAGCTAGTTTAGATTTATGCTAATGAGTTTCTCAATGGACAACTGGGCGTGTTTTTACTTTTTACCAACTGGGTGTTGTACAGAGGAGTGTATGAGGCTGACCAATCAGTGACCCCCAATCAGTGTCCTACACTTCTCATTGTTCCAGTCCAGCTTCTTTCACTGCACAATCACACTGTGCTGTGGATCATGCTGGGCTGGAACAATGAGAAGTGTAGGACACTGATTAGTCAGCCACATACACTCCTCTGTACAACGCCCAGTTGGTAAAAAGTAAAAACACGCCCAGTTGTCCATTGAGAAACTCATTAGCATAAATCTAAACTAGCTCATAACTTGCTCAAAAATGATCGTTTTTCAAAATAAAAACCACTGCTGTTATCTACATTACAGCGCCAATCAGATTATGTAGGAGATAGAACACTTATAATCTGGTGACAGCGCCTCTTTAATATGTGGCAAACGGCATCTGCATCAAAGGGGTTTTCATTTCCATGATTCCATCAAACTTTATTTTATCCAGTCTCTTTCTCCTATTTACTTCTTTCCACCTCTCTTACCATAACTGGCCGGTGGAGCTACGTGAAGGGGAATTTCTGGCTCCTGCACTATGATCGACTGGTCCCTAAAGCAGCCATTCCCCTCAGTGCACAGCTTACCTTCCACACCAGAGTCCATGAAGCTAAGGTGTTTGCAGCATGATGTGGTTAGAAAGTCTGACAAGCGTCCAGTTTGAATTCTGTAATTACCAATACAATTTTTTTTTTAAAAGAGCAATAAACTTACACAGAAGAACAAATAATTCAGTTATGGTACATACAACACCACATTTTAGGACACATATATATATATATATATATATATATATAAAAAGAAGCATAGAACACAGTAACGGCACCAGGACTTCAGAGTAGATGAAAGCAGGGTGGATTTATTCACCTCAACACAGCAACGTTTCGGTTCAACAGGAACCTTTCTCAAGCCTATTAGAGTAGGTTTGTATCTAACTTGTTGCACACTGCAGTACTCAAAGTTTGATATATTAAAACTAAATAAAATCAGGAATGTGCAGAATACCTGGCTCCACCAAAGTATCCATCCTGGAGTTTCCTGAGAGTAGCCAGTACAGCTGGATCCAGATCCGTGCCTGATGCATCTAAGGTCAGCAGAGAAACGTGTGAATAAAGTGGAAATCCATTCAAGATGATTTTCTTATATTTAATAAATACATGTGAGAAAATGACATTGGTGAAGTTTGTGATCTCAGGCCACCAGTGACATGTAGAATGAAAGGATAGGGCACTCAAACTACTTAGGCCTACTCAGATTTCTTCTACTGAAACTTGACACTAGATTCTAGGCACATTACCATACAAATCAAGGAGGAAGTGTCAAATTCTCAGTAAGTCTTTGAGAACTGTCAAATGGATCAAATTCTCCTAACATGTATCTACAGTATTACAAGCCAGAAGATCATTTTGATTAGATTCCTTTGTTCTGTTCATATACATTTTTGGGCTTTGTGTACAGGGACAGAAATTTTATTAGTGTCTGTAATGCAATTCCCTTTATAGGAATGTGGGGAAAATAAATGCCACTTATAAGCACTATTACCAAGCATGGTGTTTGAAATTGGAAAGGTGATTGTTGGTCTTCCAGTCATTCTCCAGCGACTACACAGGTAGGACAAGTCTGTGCGCAACATCTCCACAATCATCCGGTTATCCAGAGCAAGGTAAAATTGCTGCTGATCTATGAACTATATTATAACAGAACAATGTGAATTTTACATAACAAGAAATAAAAAAGTATTTCATGACAAAATCAATATGGGTAACAATATTCCTAAATTCTTCTAATACACATACAAAAACTTTATAAATGGATCTGATTAGCAGCACCAGAATATAAAGGAGCTCATATACTTGGCCAAATGTATGCATATAATTACTCTTATAACTAGTCTGTTCGGCCATTTCAGCCATTGCTAACAGCATAAAATCAAGCATACGTGTCACGCAGACTTCAAGGCTAAAACCGGACCGTAGAATGGGCCATACAAAATAGCTCACTGACTTCTGATCGGAACAAACACCAGAATGGGGAAGGAATGTCATTTGAGTCACGGAATATGAAATTACTTTCAGTGTGGTGGTCTGACCATCTCAGAACTAACTGGTTTTCTTGGATTTGCACACACACACACAAGTTTGAATAGTTTAGAGAAAATGGTGCAAAAAAATAAATAAATCTTTATTCAGATAATGCTAGCTCTCAGTTCAGCAGAATTGCCGACTGGTTCCCTCCCTGGGTCTCTCCTGCAGCAAGTAAGTGATAGGGCCCATTTTTGGCACAAATCACAATTGATCCATTCTGCCAAGTTCAGGCTGGGGGTGTAATTGTGTGGAGAATAGGATTCACTTGAATGACGCTGATCTGCAATACTGGACACCGCCCATGAGTAGCGTTGTTAACCCCTTCTGAGCCATTTTTTTATTTTTTATTTTCGTTTTTCACTCCCCGCATTCGTTGAGCCATAACTTTATTTTTCCTTCAATAGGGTGGTGTGAGGTTTTATTTTTTGCAGGAAGAGTTGTAGTTTCTTTTGCTACCATTTATAGTTCCATATAATGTCCTGGGAAACTGAAAAAAAATTATTTTTCGGCCTGAAGTTAGAAAAAAACAGCGATTCCTCAATTGTTTTTTTGGGTTTTATTTTTACTACTTTTATTGATAAAAAAAACTTGGTTGAAAAAAAAAATGTTTTGTGTCGCCACATTCTGAGAGCCATAGCTTTTTCATTTTTTTTTTTAGCAGTGTCGGGTCTTATTTTTTGGGGGACGAGCTGTAGTTTTTATTGGTACCATTTTTTGGTAAGTAGAACTTTTTAATCCAAAAATTTTTGTGAAAGCCAAGTTGACCAAAAAAATAGCGATTTGGGCGTTTTACAATTAATTTTTTTTACGGCGTTCACCGTGCGCATTAAATAACGCTATATTGTAATAGTTCAAACTTTTACGGGCGCAGCGATACCAATTTTGTTTTTGGAAAAAGGTTTTTTTTTTTTACTTTTAATATATTTTTTTTCCACTACTAAAAACTTGTTTTCACTTTTTTCTTCTTTTACACACTATATTAGCCCCCCCTTGGGGACTTGAACCAGCGATTGACCACAACATTTGAGGGGTTAAACAGACAGGAACAGCGCGATCGCTGCTCCTGGCTATTAGTCCTGGGTGTCCGCTGTAATATACAGCCGACACCCAGAGCATATGGAGCGCACTCAGCGCGTGAGCGTGCTCCAAATCTCACCCCACGCACCCGGACATAATAGCATGTCTGGGTGTGCGAAGGGGTTAATGGGGAAAAGACAGACTCCATTTTTTTAGTCTTATATAACCCTTTCAATACCGAGCTTCAGATGTGTGATCAAGCCGGTTCGCCTCGGTTCTCCCAAACCGGTTGTTAAAATTACAGTTGAGTCGGAGAACCGGGGTGAAGCAGGAACCCGGAACCCATCCCCTGCACTCAACTGTATCCGCGTCCTTAGGAGGTGGATGCAATTGATTTGGCTAGAGCTGCCCTGGCGGGGCACAGGGTGCCTCGCCATTCGGCGCTTTAACAATGATGCAGTCGGCGCGATGATGTCAACAGGGGACACTATTTAAAGGGGCCGCTACAGGGGGCACTATAGGGCACTCTATAGGGGAGCCCTATCTACAGCTGGGTGCGACAGGGAGCCCTATCTACAGTGGATTCTATAGGGGGTCCAATCTACAGGTGGACGCTAAATGAGACACTAACTACAGGGGACGCATTCTACAGGTGGATGCTACAGGGGGTCCTATCTACAGGTGTACTTTATGGGGGCTCTATCTACAGGTGGACGCTACAGGGGTCTCCATCGGGGCCCTATCTACAGGTGGCGCTATTTACAGACAGAGGGCTCTATGGAGGGAGTGCTATCTACGGACCGAGGGCTCTATGAAGGGAGCGCTATCTACGGACCGAGGGCTCTATGGAGGGAGCACTACCTACAGACAGAGGGCTCTATAGAGGGAGCGCTACCTACAGACAGAGGGCTCTATAGAGGGAGCGCTACCTACAGACAGAGGGCTCTATAGAGGGAGCGCTACCTACAGACAGAGGGTTCTATGGAGGGAGCACTATCTACAGAGGGCTCTATGGACAGAGAACTATCTACAGAGGGCTCTATGAGGGAGCACCATCTACAGAGGGCTCTATGAGGGAGCACCATCTACAGAGGGCTCTATGAGGGAGCACCACCTACAGAGGGCTCTATGAGGGAGCACCACCTACAGAGGGCTCTATGAGGGAGCACCATCTACAGAGAGCTCTATGAGGGAGAACTATCTACAGGGGCAATCTACAAAGGGCACTGTGGGTGTGTGTGTGTGTGTGTGTGTGTGTGTGTGTGTGTGTGTGTGTGTGTGTGGGCATTGCATTACTCTACAGTGTTTGACAAATTTACAATATGTAAATATATTCCGGGGCACAGTGCATGGATATTCAAGGGCACAGTGTATGGTACTACTATATTCAAGGGTGCTGTGTATGATACTATTATATTCAGGGGCATAGAGCGTGGCACCATGAGAATTTTATCTTCGTTTACAGGTGTGGAAATGTTGGAAAAGTGAGCTTTTGAAGACATGAGCAGAAAACTCAGAAATGGGTCATGGCCTTCAGGCGTCATCATAGAGGTCTGGATCAGATGGAAAAAGAATAGTGAAAAAGAACGACACCAATCTGAGAAGACAAAACCTGTGAGTCACTAAATGTAAAGGTTTATTCTCCCTGTGACTGATCAGTACTGTTGTCACTGTATGATCTGCATCGAGATGATGGGTGTATCATTCTTTTTTGTGCAACAGCAACACCCAGCATATCTTTACCAGTGATCAGGCTATACTGGGAGCTGTAGTTTTATGCCGTACAAACCTATATGGCAAGGGTTAAACTGAATTTGTAAAGGATCTCAGTACGGAGCTGTATCTGTGCTTGTGCTGTATATACGTACTGAGCTTGGTTCTAGTGCTGTATATATGTAATGAGCTTGGTTCTGGAGTTATATACATAACAACCAAGCTCAATACATATATACAGCACCAAAGAGAGGATCAATACATATATACAGCACCAGAACCAAGCTCAGTACATATATACAGCACCACAACAACGCTTAGTACATAAATACAGCACCAAATCCAAGCTCAGTACATATATACACGTACTGAGCTTCTCTTTGGTGCAGTGTATATGTATCGAGCTGGGTTCTGGTGCTCAATATATGTACTGAGCTTTTGGCGCTGTATATATGTACTATTCTTGGTTCTGGAACCATTTATACGTAATGAGCTCTGTTGCGGTGTTGTATTTTTGTACGGAGTTTGTTTCTGGCACTGTATCTGTGCATTAGCTGGGAGATTTGTCACGGCTTACTGCGCACACCGCATTGTCCTCCACCCTTCTCACAGTGCACAACCTAATTAAATGTGCAGAGCAGGCTTAGGATATTGAATGTGCACATATAGGTTTATACGTAATAGAGGAGTTTAACACCTTCCCGCAAAATGATGGGTCTGGTAAATCGGCAGAACAAGTAGCTTACCGCAATCCGACGTACCAGACGCGTCATTATTATTAAGTGGGCACAGGAGCTGTGCGCGCTTCATCTTCAGTGGGTGTCAGCTGTAATATACAGCTGACATCCCGCTGCAACGGCGGTGATGGCAGTTACAGCTGATCGCCGCAGGTTTTTTTTTTTTAAAATTCCTTAATATATATATATATATATATATATATATATATATATATATATATATCTGACCGTGATGGTCGAAGTCAAACAAACCCACAAAAATTTTAAAAAAATTAAATTAAATTTAATTTAAAAGGAAAGGGAAAAAGAAAAAAAAACAAAACACCCCTTCTGACATTATTAGAACTACCGGCTCTGTTAGAGGATTTGCAAGAGCCTACAATAATCGTCCAGTTTCTGAAATTCCATCCAGGGATTCCATGTTCTGTGAAATCTGTCATATGTCACGTTCGAACAAGAGATTAAGTTCACCATTTGAATAATATCATTAACTTTGGACACCCAAAGGGAGAGCGAAGGAGCTTCGGTTTTTTTCCACATTGATGGAATACACATTCTCGCAGTCATAATTAACCCCTTAAGGACGCAGCCTAGTTTGGGCCTTAAGGCTCAGAGCCTATTTTTCAAATCTGACATATTTCACTTTATGTGGTAATCACTTCGAAATGCTTAAACCTATCCAAGTGATTCTGAGAATGTTTTCGCGTGAGATATTGGGCTTTATGTTAGTGGTAAAATTTCGTCGATCTATTTAGGGTTTATTTGTGAAAAATAGCAAAATTGAGAATTTGAAAAAAATAGCACTTTTCTGAATTTAAATGCATCTGCTTGTAAGGCATATGGTTATACCACACAAAATAGTTACTAATTAACATTTCCTATATGTCTACTTTAGATTGACAGTTTTTTGAACATTCTTTTATTTTTCTTGGACGTTACAAGGCTTAGAACATAAACAGTATATATTTGGATGGGTATTACCCCCGTACAATTTATATATAATATATGTCGGAGTAACTCACACTAGGTGTACACCACCGATTGTCAATATATGATTGAAGGAACAGGGGGAGTAGGAAAAGTAGTGTGTTTCATAGATGTAAAAAATAAAAAAAATACTTTATTATTAAATTGTTATTAAAAACAATGTTGGATGTAATTTACGTTGCGCCAAAGTCCCCTAGATTGGCACAATATGACAAATGATGTCTAAATTAAATTGCTCCAATTCTATAGTAGTATATTGATTTACATAGACGACTGACCTCTCAGTGTTGGTGAGGAAACAGTCAATTGCAAGCAAAAAATTATTATTAAGGTTCCTCCAACGGGCTGTAGATAAAGCCCAGCGATGGGGAAACCCCTACATCAATCTTGCTGCAATGGGTTCCATGTACATGCATATAACTGCATAGATTGCATGCACAAATATCCTGTGTGAGCAGACACGACACCGCAGAGTCGAAACTGCTGCGTGCCAGCAACTACACAGGATTAGGAAAGGAACAAGCCACAACAAGTGACAGCACTGTTGAATTGCCTAGATAGTGACCTGTGAATGATGTATCAGCAAATACTCTGCCCTGTCAGACAGTCAATGACTCTACTTTATCTACAGCCCGTTGGAGGAACCTTAATAATAATTTTTTGCTTGCAATTGACTGTTTCCTCACCATCAGTCGTCTATATAAATCAATATACTACTATAGAATTGGAGCAATTTAATTTAGACATAATTTGTCATATTGTGCCAATCTAGGGGACTTTGGCGCAACGTAAATTACATCCAACATTGTTTTTAATAACAATTTAATAATAAAGTATTTTTTATTTTTTACATCTATGAAACACTACTTTTCCTACTCCCCCTGTTCCTTCAATCATATATTAGAACATAAACAGCAATTTCTCATATTTTTAAGAAAATTTCAAAAGCCTTTTTTTTTAGGTACCTGTTCAGTTCTGAAGTGGCTTTGAGGGGCCTATGTATTAGAAACCCCCATAAAACACCACATTTTGCAAACTAGACCCCTCAAAGTATTCAAAATAGCATTTAGAAAGTTTATTAACCCTTTAGACATTTCACAGGAATTATAGAAATGTGGAGGTGAAATTTGCAAATTTAATTTTTCTTGCAGAAATTACATTTTATCTTATTTATTTCTGTAACACAGAAGGTTTTACCAGATAAACAGTAATAAATATGTATTTTCCAGATTCTGCAGTTTTTAGAAATGTCCCACATGTGGCTCTAGTGTGCTCGTGGACTAAAATACAAGCCTCAGAAGCACCTAGTGCATTTTGGGGCCTCTTTTTTATTAGAATATATTTTAGACAGCATGCCAGGTTTGAAGAGGTGTTGTGGTGCCAAAACAGTAGGAATCCCCCAAAAGTGACCACATTTTGAAAACTACACCCCTCAAGGAATTAATTTAAGGTTGTTGTTATCATTTTGACCCCACAGTTTTTTCACAGCACATATTTGAATTGGGCTGTGAAATAAAAAAAAATTACATTTGTTTCAATAAAATGTCATTTTTGACCAAAATTTCTTATTTTCACAGGGAGCAAAATGCCCCATTTTGTTGCCCAATTTCTCCCGAGTGCGGCAATATCCAATTTGTGTTGATAAACTGCCGTTTGGGCCCATGGGAGGGCTCAAAAGGGAAGGACCACCATTTATCTACTGGAGCTTTTCTGGTGCTAAGTCATGTATGGAGAACCCCTGAGGTATCAGTACAGTTGAAACCCCGGAGAAATGACCCCATTTTAAAAACTACACCCCTTAAGGCATTCATCTAGAGGTGTAGTGAGCATTTTGACCCCACAGTTATTGTGTAAAAGGTAATGCGCAGCAGATGGTGCAGAGTGAGATTTGCAATTTCCTATACATACAGTGAAGGAAATTTGTATTTGATCCCTTGCTGATTTTGTAAGTTTGCTCACTGTCAAAGTCATGAACAGTCTAGAATTTTTAGGCTAGGTAAATTTTACCAGTGAGAGATAGATTATATGAAAAAAAAAAACAGAAAATCAGTGTCAAAATTATATATATTTATTTGATTTGTGCACAGAGAAATAAGTATTTAATCCCCTACCAACCATTAAGAGTTCAGCCTCCTCCAGACCAGTTACACGCTCCAAATCTACTTGGCGCCTGCATTAAAGACAGCTGTCTTAAATGGTCACCTGTATAAAAGACTCCTGTCCACAGACTCAATTAATCAGTCTGACTCTAACCTCTACAACATGGGCAAGACCAAAGAGCTTTCTAAGGATGTCAGGGACAAGATCATAGACCTGCACAAGGCTGGAATGGGCTACAAAACCATAAGTAAGATGCTGGGTGAGAAGGAGACAACTGTTGGTGCAATAGTAAGAAAATGGAAGACATACAAAATGACTGTCAATCGACATCGATCTGGGGCTCCATGCAAAATCTCACCTCGTGGGGTATCCTTGCTCCTGAGGAAGGTGAGAGCTCAGCCGAAAACTACACGGGGGGAACTTGTTAATGATCGCAAGGCAGCTGGGACCACAGTCACCAAGAAAACCATTGGTAACACATTACGCCGTAATGGATTAAAATCCTGCAGTGCCCGCAAGGTCCCCCTGTTCAAGAAGGCACATGTACAGGCCCGTCTGAAGTTTGCAAATGAACATCTGGATGATTCTGAGAGTGATTGGGAGAAGGTGCTGTGGTCAGAGGAGACTAAAATTGAGCTCTTTGGCATTAACTCAACTCGCCGTGTTTGGAGGAAGAGAAATGCTGTCTATGACCCAAAGAACACTGTCCCCATTGTCAAGCATGGAGGTGGAAACATTATGTTTTGGGGGTGTTTCTCTGCTAAGGGCACAGGACTACTTCACCGCATCAATGGGAGAATGGATGGAGCCATGTACTGTAAAATCCTGAGTGACAACCTCCTTCCCTCCACAAGGACATTAAAAACGGCTCGTGGCTGGGTCTTCCAGCACGACAATGACCCGAAACATACAGCCAAGGCAACAAAGGAGTGGCTCAAAAAGAAGCACATTAAGGTCATGGAGTGGCCTAGCCAGTCTCCAGACCTTAATCCCATCGAAAACTTATGGAGGGAGCGGACGATCCGAGTTGCCAAGCGACAGCCTCGAAATCTTAATGATTTACAGATGACCTGCAAAGAGGAGTGGGCCAAAATTCCATCTAACATGTGTGCAAACCTCATCATCAACTACAAAAAACGTCTGACTGCTGTGCTTGCCAACAAGGGTTTTGCCACCAAGTATTAAGTCTTGTTTGGCAAAGGGATCAAATACTTATTTCTCTGTGCACAATGCAAATAAATATATATAATTTTGACTATGTGATTTTTTTTTTTTTAATATATAATCTATCTCTCTGGTAAAATTAACCTAGCCTAAAAATTCTAGACTGTTCATGTCTTTGACAGTGGGCAAACTTACAAAATCATCAAGGGATCAAATACTTATTTCCTTCACTGTATATGCCATTTCAGTGTCCGATATATTGTGCCTAGCATGTGCCACCGGAGACATACACCCCATAAATTGTAATGTGGGTTCTCCCGGGTACGGCAATACCCTACATGTGGCTGTAATCGGCTGCCTGGACACACAATTTTTACGTTAACTACCAGTAAGGGGGGGCATTCTGGGGGCTGAATACTGCTGACCTTCCCTTCATATATCCTAAATTTGAAAGTATACCCTGATGCACTCTCGCACAGCTTATACATCTTTATGCCATACCTTGCCCTCTTACTCGGCAGGTACTGGCGGAATTGAAGCCTCCTTTTAAAATGTACCAGGGACTCATCAATAGAATACACTTCTCGGGGGTGTATGCTTGGGCAAACCGAGCACTGAAATGGTCTAATAGGGGTCTCACTTTATATAGACTGTCAAAACTGGGGTCATCTCGGGGTGGGCACTGCTCATTATCGGCATAATGTAGGAAGCAAAGTATTGCCTCATAACGCATCCTGGACATGGCCATATGGTACATCGGGGTGTGGTATAAGATGTCCGTGCTCCAGTAGGTCCCAAGATAAAATGTATATACAGCAAAAAAATAAATCCCTAACTGGGAGCAATAGGCTAGCACAACTAGCACAAATGCGTGTTTTGTTTTTAGAGAGCAAGTGGACTTCCCTGACACTAAAACTAACTAGGGCGAGGGTTCCCAACACTAAACCTAACTAAATTTTATGTGAAATTCCCTAACACTAAACCCAACTACGGCGACGATTCCCTGACACTAAACCTATCTAGATTATTCCGAGCTTCCCTGATACTAAACCTAACTACTGTGACAGGTCCCTGACGCTAAACCTAACTACAGTGACCGATTCCTGACGCTAAATTCCCTGACACTATACCTAACTACGCTTTTTGACGGTTCCCTGACACTAACTAACCCCAATACTAAACTAACAAGTTAAATTGTCAAAATTGGCAAAACGAAACTATTTTTTTTATATATTTTTTTAATTTTTATGTATTTTTTGGGGTTTTATATAGAAATAAAAATGAAAAAAAAAAAACCCCCAGGGACCAAGAAATTTGGTCCTGAAGACTGAAAAGTGGTCAGTGATAGGAGATCACTGACCAAAAACTCAAAGGGTGGAACTCAAAGAGGAATGGAACAGGAGTGGGTAGTGGATGGGGAGGTGGGAAGCAAAATTATTTTTTTTTACCTTTTTCACTTCTTTTCTCTTTTGACTCTCTGCTCACAAATGCTCTGAACGCCTCGCTAATTCCAACAGAGGCGTTCAGGGCGGTTGCAGCAGGATGTGATGTCAGGGAGAGGAAGTGAAGAGACTGATCACCACTATTGGTCAGTTAGACTAGCCAATAGTGGCGATCGCCGAGGCGGGACCATAGCAACTGGTCCCGGCAAATTGTGCTGTGATAGCCTGCTGTCGGAAACAGCAGCCATCACAGCTCATGAACGCGCGGTGCTGAATGAGACCGATCGCTACTATTGGTCAGTTAGTCACTGACTAGCCAATAGCAGTGATAGCCGAGGCAGGAACATAGTAACTGGTCCCGGCACATTATGCTGTGATAGCCTGCTGTCGGAAACAGCAGCTATCACAGCTCATGAAAGCGCCGGGGCCGAGCACCGCTGTGCTGAATGCAGGACGTACTATTAGGTCATGGAGCGCGAACGATACAGCTACCATGACCTAATAGTAGGTCCAGGAGCAGGAAGGCGTTAAGAAGCATAACAATGATCGCTTGAGAGAAATAAAGGGAGTCTCGCCATGACAGAGGAGGAACAATGCGGGGATCAAAGATAAATTCCACTTCGATGAGCTTATTAATAATTTATCTTATTTCTTCCCAGAAGGGAAGCAACAAGTGGAATGACCAAAAAGCATGGAGTGTACCAATTTCGATTTTGCATCTCGAACATTTTGGGTCCGCAGATGGTAAAAAAGTTTTAAAACGTGACGGGACTCTATACCATCTGGAGAGTAGTTTATAACTAGCTTCCTGGAAGCGAGATCTAACGGAGGATTTATGGGTCAAAGTAAAAATCTTCTGTCTCTGATCGGCAGTAAAATACATTTTAAGGTCTACTTCCCATTTAAACATGAAAGGTGGAGGTAGTGGTCTAGGAGGATTCTGGAGGAGGACGTAAATCAAAAGACATTGAGTGCCTAATTAGACCCGACCCTAGACACAATGTCTGAAATGGAGTTTTATTATGTGTGTACGATTCTGGTGGAGGGAGAGATCTTAAAAAATGTCTCAATTGCACAGATCTCCAGGGCCCCAGACGATTAGGACCCAGCAAGATCAGCAGAGCATGTGGAGTTAGCCAGTGATTATCTTTATGTAAATCACTGACTCTAAATTTACCAGAGGAGACCCAGTAACGAAAGATAAAGGCATCTGTTCCTGGAGGAATAGGGTTACTCAAAATAGAATATTGCGCACATGTTCCCTCTAAATTGTAAAGTGCTGCGTAATATGTTGGCGCTATATAAAGATTATTATTATTATCTGCATATTTTTCAATAAAGCATCTTTGGGATGAGGCAGAATAGGAGACTATTCCTGGAGGAATAGGGTTACTCAAAATAGAATATTGCGCACAGTTAAATGGTAAGAAAAAGTTTTGTACTATTAAATTCGAACAACATTGCACTGTCGGACCTATAGTAGGATGGAGCCGTAAGTGGAGTAAATATGAAGGCTCCAGCCGCGGACATGCCGCCAAAGAAATAGATCGCCGCCGTTTAACCCCTTCAATGCGGCGGTCAATGGCATCCGCCGCATTGAAGTGATTGGCAGAGGGAGTGGGCTCCCTCTGTAACCTCCTGCCCCCCCTGCGAGAGATCACAGGTGCTGATGGTTGCTATGGCAACCAGGTTGGCCAGGTACAGAGATCTATTAGGTCCTACCTAAGGAAGGACCTAATAGGCTGAACGGTCAGATGAAAAATTACAGTTACAATACACTGCACAAATGTTGAAGAAAACGAAATAAATAAAAAGTTTTAGGTAATAAAAACAATAAAATCGCCCTGCTTCCCTGATCAAGTCCCTTATAAATAAAAAAAACGAAATAAAAAAAAACAAAAAACTATATATAATAGGCATTGCCGCATTTCAAACAGCCTGAACTATAAAATAATCTCGTTGTTTTTACCGCACGGTGAACGTAAAAAAAATTATTAAAAAACAAAAACACAATTTCCTTTTTTGGTCACCTAGTCTCCGAAAAAAATAATAAAAAGTGATCAAAAAGTCGCAAGTACTCCAAAAAGGTACCCACAAAAACGACAGTTTCTCATACAAAAAACAAGCCCTCCCACAGCGATATCCACTGAAAAGTAAAAAAAAGTTATGGCTGTCAGAAAATGGCGACACTAACACATGATTTATTTTTTTAGAAGAGAATTTTTATTGTGGGAAAGTAGTAAACCAATATACAATTTGGTATAATTGTATCGACCCACAAAATGAAGTTAACATGTTGTTTATACTGCACGGTGAACACTGTAAAAAAGAAGAAACAAAACCGTATTAGAATTGCTGTTTTTTGGTTTCCCCGTCTCCCAAAAAATGGAATAAATAGTGATAAAAAAAAATAAAAAAAATCCCATGTACGCCAAAATGGAACCAATAAATATTACAGCTCGTTACACAGAAAACAAGCCCTCACACAGCTCAGTCAACGGAAAAATAAAACGTTATGACTCTCAAAACTCAATGAAGCAAAATTATGCTAAATGACGGCCCAGACTAATTTTTTAGGTCCAGTAGTTTTTCACTAAGAACCCCACAGGTGAACCCCATAGATGCAGCGTAGATTAGGAAACTTTAGGGCCTTATGCGGCTTATAGGGCTAGTGAAGAAGTCAAAGATTAGGCAACACTGGAGTGCATATATTTTGTACAACATCCAAAAAACCCAGCCTGTGCATAGAGGATTGGTTCAAAGCGTACCACACCAATCCATGGATTATTAATTCACCCTATTATTACATCATCCTATTATACCCTGATGTACTCCGCACAGATTACATATACCCTGATGCACTCCGCACAGATTACACATACCCTGATGCACTCCGCACAGATTACACATACCCTGATGCACTCCGCACAGATTACACATACCCTGATGCACTCCGCACAGATTACACACACCCTGATGTACTCCGCACAGTTTACATATGCCCCCACATTATAAGATGAAATACCAGTAAAACCCCAAACAAAACCACCAAGCAAAAATCTACGCTCCAAAAGCTAAACGGCGGTCCTTCTGAGCCTGATAGTGTGCCCAAACAGCAGTTTATGACCACATATGGGGTATTACTGTACTCTGGAGAACCCGCTTAACAATATATGAAGTATGTGTCTCTAGTGGCACAATCTGAGCACAACACATTGGGCACTGAAATGGCATATCAGTGGAAAAATGGCAATTTTGAATCTGCATCCACTGTGCACGAATTTCTGCAAAATACTTGTGGGGTCAAAACGCTCACAATTCCTTAAGAAATTATCTAGGAGGTAAGTATTTTCCAAAATGGGGTATTTTTTTGGGGACTTTCCAATGAACTAGTACCGGAGCTCAATCAACATGGTGCCAGAAATAATCTCCACTCCAAAAACCAAATTACGCTCCTTCCATTTAGAGTCTTGCTGTGTGTCCAAACAGCAGGTTATGACCACATGTGGGGTATTGCCGTACTCTGGAGAAACTGCTTTACAAATGTTGGGCGGCTTTTTCTCCTTTATCCCTTGTGAAAATGAAAAAACGTCAACTTTTTAGTGGAAAAAATGTGATATAAGTTTTTGTGACCTAATTCCAATAAATTCTGCAAAAGACCTGTGGGGATCTAAATGCTCTCTATACCACTAGATAGATTCCTTAAGGTGTGTAGTTTCACAAATGGGGTCACTTTTGGGGGGCTCCTTTGGTTTTGGCCCCACACTGGCTTTTGAAATGCTACATGGCACCTCAAAACCATCCCAGCTAAATTTGAGCTCCAAATGATGTGCCTTCCCTTGTGATCAACTGCAGTGAGCCGAAACAGCAGTTTACGACCACTTATGGGGTATTGCCGTAATCGAGAGAAATTGCTTTTCAAATGTTGGGGGCTTTACCGCCTTTATTCCTTGCAAAAATTGAAAATGTCCACGTTTTATCGGAAAAAAAGATTAGATTTAAATTTCATGGCCTAATTCCACTAAATTCTGCAAAAATCCTGAGGGGTCAAAATGCTCCCTATAGCCCTAGATAAATTCCTTCAGGGTGTAGTTACCCAAATGGGGTCACTTTTGGGGGTTCCCACTGATTTGCTCCCGCAGGGTCTGTGCAAAAGTGACATGGCACCGCAAAACATTCCAGAAAAATTTGAGCCCCAATAGCCAAATGGCGCTCCTTCCCGTTTAAGCCCTGCCGTGGGTCCAAACTGCAGTTTATTGCCACATACGGGCTATTGCTGTGCTCAGAAGACGTTGCTTTACAAAGTTTGGGGTGCTTTTTCACCTTTATTTGTGAAAATGGAAACATCTGAGCTAAAACTACATTTTATTAGAGAGAAACATATTTTCATTTTCATGGCCTAATTCCACCAAAGTCAGCAAAAAAACATGGGGTCAAAATTTTTACTATACATCTCGAAAAGTTCCTTGAGGGGTGTAGTTTCCCAAATGGGGTCACTTTTGGGGTTTTCCCCCGGTTTTGGTCCCACAGGGGTTTTGCAAATTTCACATGGCACCCTAAAACCATTGCAGCAAAACTCGTGCTCCAATAGCCAAATGGTATTCCTTCTTGTTTGATCTCTGCCGTGTGTCAAAGCAGCCGTTTATTACCACATATGGGGTATTGCAGTTATCGGGAGAAATGGCTTTTCAAATGTTGGAGTGTTTGTCCTTTAGGTCTTGTAAATATTGAAAATTTCTAAGTTTTATTGGAAAACAAATTTTGATTTTCATTTTCACTGCTTCATTCCACTATATTCAGCAAAAAGCTGTGAGGTCAAAATGCTCACTATACCCTTGATAAATTCCTTGAGGTGTGTAGTTTGCCAAATGGTGTTTTTTTGGGAGTTTTTCCACTGTTTTGGCCCCACAACACCTCTCCAAATCGGACATGGTGCCTAAAATATATTCTAATACAAAGAAGGCCCCAAAATCCTCTAGGTGCACCTTTGCTTCTGAGGCCTGTGTTTCAGTCTATAAGCACACCAGGGCACATGTGGGATATTTCTAAAAACTGCAGAATCTGGGCAATAAATATTAAGTTACGTTTGGTAAAATCCTCCGTGTCCTAGAAAAAACAAAGGACTAAATATTAATTTCTGCAAAAAAGATGAAAATGTGTAAATTTCACCTCTACCTTGCTTTAATTCTTGTGAAACGCCTAAAGGGTTAAGACACTTTCTTAATGCGGTTTTGAATACTTTGAGGGGTGCAGTTTTTAAAATGGGATGATTTATGGGGGTTTGTATTGTATGGACCCCTCACAACTGAACTGGTCCCTGAAAAAATAGCCTTTTGAAATTTTCTTGAATATGTGAGAAATTGCTGCTAAAGTTCTAAGCCTTGTAACGTCCTAGAAAAAGACAAGAACGTTCAAAAAAAACTATGCCAACAAAGTAGAGATATGGGATATGTGAAATGCTAATACCACACAAAATAGTTACTATCTGTTTTACAAGCAAATACAGTTAAATTTATAAAAGCACTAATTTTTAAAAATGTTCTAAACATTTTGATGTTCTTCACAAATCAATAACAAATTTATTGTCCAAAATTTTTCACTAACATAATGTACAATGTGTCTTGAGAAAACAATTTCAGAATTGCTGGATAGGTAAAAGCATTCCAAAGTTATTACCAAATAAAGTGACACGTTGTAATTGCTTTACTTGATTATTCGAATCCTTTTCCTTGGCGCAATACACCGTGACCCCCCCCCCCTCCCACACTTGGTGCTGTTGCTCATATGATGAATCCCTTTATGGCGAAGGTCTACACATTTAGTGTACTCTAGTGTATAAAAATAGCCGGACCATTGTACAGAACAAATACTGTTACCCTTTGTATCTCCCTTATTTCCTCATAGATTGTAAGCTCTTGCGAGCAGGGTCCTCACTCCCCAGGTTTGAATTGTAAATGAACTTTGTCACTATGTAATGTCTGATATTGTTTGTTTCATGTTCCCTCTAAATTGTAAAGTGCTGCGTAATATGTTGGCGCTATATAAAGATTATTATTATTATCTGCATATTTTTCATTAAAGCATCTTTGGGATGAGGCAGAATAGGAGATTATGTCTGATGAAACATATAGTGAAGAATTTTGGCTCCTAAATATTAAAATGCATACGCACAAGCATTTTCTAATACATCTTCATAATACTTTAGATGTAAATCATTCTTTTACACTTCAAATTGTCAGCGCACTTAACACTAACAGCTATAAGTATTGGACTGGAGGAAACATTTCATTAATAGAGATTATATGCTCTGATTTATAAGCTTGTAATATATGTCTCTTACAATACCTGTGGAGTGAAAGCAAAAATGTTCTGGCGTATGCTGTACAGTTTCGAGGTACCCAAGACACCCATATTCCTATAGGGTCTTCCAGTGAGTTTCATCTTTTTATTGCGTCCTGCATTAAAAATAAAGAAAACTTGCAAACTGTCATTATAGAGAGAAAGAGCAAATATTGTAAACAAAAAGGAAAGCAGAAGCTAATTGTAAATATATGGGAAGTAACATACACATAAGGCTGTGTTCACATCACCGTTGCCCTTCCGTCTGAAGTTTCCGTCGGGTTAACCCCTCAACGGAAAGGCAAACGAAAACCTAATCTTCCGTTTCCCTCACCACTGATATCAATGGTGACAGAAACGTTGCTAAACATTACTATTGATTCAGTTAAAACAACGGAACCCTGTCACAACGGTGACAAATTGAAACCTTTAGCAATATTTCCGTCACCATTGATATCAATGGTGAGGGAAACGGAAGATTAGGTTTCCGTTGAGGAGTTAACCTGACGGAAACCTCCGTCGGAACCCCTCAACGGAAGGGCAACGGTGATGTGTACAGGCCCTTAGGCTCAGTTCAAATCTGCGGTGTTTTCCATGATTATGTTCCATCAAAGGAACAGAAAAAAAAAAAGTTTCCGTCAAAGCACCCGTTTTTTAGCCCCAATCGTGCTTAGATCAGCACGGTTCTGTCAGGTTTTTGTTTTTTTTGCAGGATAGTCTGCTGCGCTATTTTTTTCCCGTCCAATATGACAGAAAGGAACTTTTTTTTTTAACATTGAATTCAAGGGATGACGCATACAAATGGAAGGTCTTCCATTTGTATCTGTTAGTTATTCGGTTTATATGATCAGTTTTATTCTACAGGAATATTTTTTTTATATATGCAGACAAAAACGGATCTAAAAGTGGCAGAATTTTTCCGCTGGACATTTTGCTGCAAATTCCGGTACTTACGCAACGAATCTGCAGCAACATTTTCATATTTGACACTTAGATCAGACGTTGCGAATTTCAGTTTTGTTCACAGGTTCGGCTAAAAGAACCGTAAAAAAACTGTTTGGAAACATTTTTTTTTCATTTGTTCCGGTTATATTTGTTGAATACATTAAAAAATGGAAGGGGCAACGCAAATGTGAACAGAGCCAAAGAGAGAACAAATTACACTAATGAAGATGAGAACAAAGAAACACAAATCTCTGCAGTGCACCAAAAGACAGAAACCTTGCAAGAAGCCAAAGCTTTTTTTCGGCTAAAAAAAGAAAAAAAAAAAAAGAAAAAAATAAATCTGATTTTACTATACTTGACATATTTGGAAATGCAACTAGGCCAAAGTGCTTCTAAATCACAGTAGAACAAATACATTTCCTGTGTAGTTTAGATTATGATGAAACATACGTAAAAAGCAGCCCCCACAATTGTTCTCATTTACCAGTCACAAAGACAGTCTGCTCTGGAATAAAAAGAACTTTGCATGCTTCGTCTATTACAATTTGGTGACCAATTTAAAATATTTTGTTCAGGAGCCATACAATCTTAAACATATACTGAGGCTGAACTAAAGTGAAATAAACTCTTCTCATTAATTGTATACAGTAAGCTAATACATAGACAGACTCACCAAGACG